>NC_140239.1:7760843-7828343 GCF_949987555.1 Borostomias antarcticus | reverse complement strand
GCTGAAACAGCAAATTTCCTCCTACGGCGATCATTAAAGTTAATTTCTATCTTTGTGTACATGTTTAAGGGAAGTGCTGTCCTGCCATGCTGACCTTGTCCTCCTCTTTGGACCAGGGTCCTTTCTTCAGACTAGGTTCTAGAACCATCGTCCAGCGGTACATCAGCTGGCCCGGTTCCCGACCCACCATGAAGTACGACACTGAGGGATCATGGGAAGAAGATTAGGAACAACCAGTCCACGATCGAAAAATGAATACATTTCTTTTGGTCACTTAAGTCATGGTACGGAAGGAATAATAGTTCCTAGGAACTGGAATAAAATAAAATAAAATAAAACAAACAAACAAACCATCCATCCGTCCATCCATCTATTATCGATCACTGGATTCTGCCTACAGAATTTTCCCAGTCAGTTTGGAGTCGATTCGTATCGTTATAAGCAAGGAGAATAAACGCCCACTGGGGAAACACTGACGTGACTGTAAAATGTGACTATAAAAAGAAGCGTGGTGGGGCAAACAAGGAACCCTAGGGGGCGCTGTTGTATGGTAAATAGCCATGCAAAATTGTATTCACTTTTCAATTTAGGACTTGGCCTTTAAAGAGCCATACACCAGTGGAATAAATTATTTATGAAGATAGAGGTGAAGGTACTTAAGTTTGAAGTCCAGTTAAAAAAGACTTTTGAGATCATCTAACTTCCATAGTTTGACGTATTTCCGACTCAAACAGGCTATAGGGGCGGGACATAACGTTTAGAGGAGTTTGATTGGAACGTTGTCTAGTGGGCAGGTTATAACAACTTCAGACAGATTTGATAGACAGATAGCCTTGATTGACGGGTGGATGTCGTGAGGTTATTGGTTGACCTTGCTCTTGCATTGCTGATGTAAGCACTCAGGAGATTTTGTTTTACAGGAAGAAAAAAATCATAGGATTTGATATAATATTCCAACTAAACTGACATTTTGTAATTTTCGGGGGTATATGTTATTAAATAGGTGCACACTATGATCAAGGATGTGATCAAAAATGGGATTAAAAAAAAAGGAGTAGAGGAGGAAGGTGGGGGACATGCAGTAGGCAGGTGTAGGTGTATGCGTTAGTGTAGGTGGCGGTGTTTTGAAATCAGTAAGTGTGTGTGTTGGGGTGAGTGGTGGGTGTAGGAGTGTGTGTGTGTGTGTGTTTCAGCTGGCCTTACTCTGTGTGTAGGGGATGAAGTTTCCTACTCTCATCTTCGCCACCAGCTGTCTGAGGATGTCGTCTTCGTGAGATTCCCACACGCTCCTCTTGAAGTTCTTGGCGATGTAGCGCTGGTAGGTTTGTAGACACATGAAGCCTGTCCTGTTGGTCTGTACACACGCACGTACATGCACACGCACACGCACACACACACACACACACACACACACACACGGTTCATTTGTCTCGTCTGCTCGTTTGACACCAACGACTCAGGTCTTGAATGTGAGGCTGAATGTGGATTTTTTTTTTTAACTCCTCCAGTGTTCCCTGGCCCCACCCGCTTACCCCCAGGTGTGCTGCTATTCGCTCCCAGTTGCTGTATCTGTGCATGGCCGCCAACTTGCTCAGCTTGTCGATCTCCTCCTCCTTCCAGGTGTTCTTGTTGATGGACGGGTGGAGGAAGTTCTGCCAGAACAGCTTGATGTTGTCCGCCTCGCGTGTGCCTTCAAACTGTGGTGTGTGGGTATCAAAGTTGTTGAGGGGAGGTATGTGTGGGGGTATCAGGGAGGTTGAGGGGGGTTAGGGTATGGGTGTGGGTGGTGGAGGGTGTTAGGTTTGTTGAGGGGTGGGAGGGGCATGAATATTCACAACACTTTCAAGACAAGTAAAATACTTGACCTACATCAATATTGGAGATCTTCTGCCAATCATGATCATCATAGCGTCCACCTATCAGCTCCTCTTCCGTCTTCAATCTGTCCAATGAGAATCAAGCAGAAACCAGCGTGAACGAACCAAACTACCAGCTGGGCTATGTGGTGTACAGACGTATTGAATAGATAGATCATAGATTATAAATGTTTGTCACCTGATCTCCTCCACCTCCTTGTCCACCTGTATGAGCTGCTGGCGAAGGACCTCTCTGTCCTCGTGGTTTACCTTGGACATCTTCTCCATCAGGTAGTCCACCCTTCACACACACACACACACAGACAGGGGCTGAGTCAGAGAGAGAGACAGGCAGGCGGAGAGAGAGAGATACAATAGAGAGAGAGAGAGAGAGGGGGAGAGGGAGAGAGAGAGACAGAAAGAGAGGGAGAGCGGAAGAGAGAGAACAAGAGAGAGGAGAGAAGGAGAGATAGAGATAGAGAAAGAGGAGAGGACAGAATGAGAGAGATAGATAGATAGAGAGAGAGAGAGGAGAGAGAGAGAGGAGAGAGAGAGAGGAAGAGAGAGAATAAGAGAAAGAGAGAGAGAATAAGAGAGGAGAGAGAGGGAGATAGATAGTGAGAGAAAAAGAGAGAGAGAGATAGAGAGATAGAGAGAGAGAGATAGAGAGAGAGAGATAGATAGATAGAGAGGAGAGAGAGAGAGGAGAGAGAGAGAGAGATAAAGAGAGAGATGACTGACAGGGACAGTTTGGGCTGAATCAGGCGTCTCATCCCGTCCCTGACTATCGCCTGTTTCAGGAGAGTCTTCTGCCAGCCCATCCCTGAGAACAAACAACACAACACAAACAAGTAAACATCACCACAAACACATAAACAGCACGTCTAATTACTTAGATGACACAGGATGCAGGAGTTATGGTGTATTTGTTGTCATTTTCAGTTGTTGTTGTTGTTGTGGTTTACAAACTCACATTTTCTTATTTTGACCTTGTCTAAGCCTCTGGAGGCATTTCTGATCTTCTCCTTTGTCTCAGGATTGGCTGGTGGGCCCTGTGGGGGAAACACAAACCGCTCAGAGGTGGTGGCATCCCAGCTCATCATGAACACTCTACTAACTGCTTTGTCCTGCTCCTAATACTATCTTCGCTCATAGAGACTTAAAACTCTAGCTATAAGAATAATCCCTCTTTTATACCATCCTAGCTCACAGACACTGCTTTTATAGCATGTTCGTTCATAGACCATGTTAATACCTTAGCCTTATGCTGCTTCTTTAGCATCTTTGCTCACAGACACTGCAAAAGCTAGCATCCTATTTCTAAAGCATCTTCCCTCATAGAGACACAGACAGAAGCTACTGTAATGTCCTAAAACAGAAAAGCTTGTATATTCGTCATTATGATGATGATGTGGATTGGGTACCATGTGCAATGATATGCTTTGCTGTACCCAATGTGGTGCTCGAAACTAGACTACAGTCTCATGCTCTACCGACTGGGCAGCTCGTCACAAGGCTAACATCTTAGCCCATAGGCCCTCTATTTCGTAGACACTGTATTGATGGTAGCGTCCTAGCTCATAGGTCCACCATCTCATAGATACTGGAGGTAGCGAGGTTCTCCAGTGGTCCGCCTACCAGGCCTGTGATCCTGTCTTTGAAGTAGGGCTTAAGGAAGTGACCCAAGTAGCGCCTCTGAGGAGGAGGGTATGCGGAGCCGGCGGGGGCAGCGTTGCCCTCGGAGGGGTGCAGGCCGGACATCTGGGCCACCAGATCTTTCTGTGGGGGAGGGGTCAACACAGGAGAGCTAGTGTCACATTACTCTTCAAAAGTTCCCTGTGGTGCCCTGCCCAGTGCCCATACAGTGGTGTGTGTGTGTGTGTGTGTTGTGTGTGTGAGAGCAGTGTGGCTTTGTGTGTTACTGTGTGTTTGTGTGTGTGTGTGTGTGTGTGTGTGTGTGTGTGTGTTATGGCCCGTACAGACTACACAATTTTTTTGGTCTTTCACGATGGTTACCATGTCAGATAAGCCGATCAGTTGCATAAATTCTTGTCGTGGCTGCAACACTGGCAACACTACACGAATGACCGCAACAAATCATCTTATGCTGTCTTTCATGACCAGGCGCGTCATTGCATGAGTTACAGTAGGTCAAGTCATGGAGGAAGTATTGTATGCACTGTATTCAAGCTTTATTTATACTTGAAATTATGGTGGCAGGGTCTGTGCCAAATAATTCCAACTCCCCAGCAGAATCTAACTCCCCTTCACTATCTTTGAGTTTTGAGTTATCTTTTGACTGCCGAAACCATGATATGTAGGCTACCACAACTAGGCTATCTGCCTCATTAAAACAATTAATACAGTTGAAGTATTAGCCTGCCTGTATGTTTTCGTCTGGGATTCATCCCTTTAGTAGCCGACCATCCAGTGACCTAAAGCTAACCACAATAAATGTGAGGAGGGATAAATAATAAGCTATGACTTTATATGAATGTACGCCTATTACTTGTAAACTACCAAGTAACACTTCCAAGTGCTCTCGTAGTTTATTATCGTGGATGTTATAGCAGCAGCTAGTTCGCATTGCGATGTGGTCATCTTAAAACCTAAAATAGCCTCGCTTTTTGTGGCTTTTTGTGACAAGTTACTATCTTGTGATGTCCTGGTCTTTGCAGAGTGGTAGAAACTACTGTACAAACACTCATTTTGTCAGAAGAGCACAGATCAAACTAAACATGAAGGGGAGTGGGATTCTGCCAGGGAGTCGGAATTCAGCGCAAGCTGTGTTGCTCAGAGCCAAAGAAGAAAAATAAAATGAAGGAAAAAATGATTGTGGACCCGTTCCTGGGTGTCACGAAGAGGACAGTATGGGCTGTCTATCCTTGAAGGAGAACTTGAGGTAACGGATGTGTTAACATTTAAAGAACACCGTTATCCTATTGGTCAACGTCAAGGTACGTCGTAGGCATGGTGGCAGGAGATGTCAGACTAGGCAGGAAAACACAAAAAACTTGGACATGCTAGACTTTTTGTCGGGGTGTCGTAGGGCGTCCCAGACGCTGAATCTCTGATCTTCAATTATGTCAGACTACACAGCTTTTCGTTGTTCCCGATGTTCAAAATAGGGCCCGACGCTGGACACTTTGTCTGCGACAAAAAATCGCCCACCTGTTGCTTTATGTTGTCGGCCAGCAGTCTCTCCAGCTCCTGCATCTTCTCGCTCAGGACCTCCTGATAGACCAGGTTCATCTGCAGACACGTCTCCGACGTCTGGGGGAGCACCAGCTCCTCCTCCTCACTCTCCTCCTCACTCTGGATGGGGCGTGGGGGTGGGGGGGTGAGGGCAAGGGAGAGAGGGTGGAGGTGTAGTTGGGGTGAGAGAGATGTGTGTGGGAGGGGGGGTCAAGATGATAGAGCGAGGTGAGAGAGAGAGAGGGAGAGAGAGAGACAGACAGAGAGAGTGAAACCTGCTCTAGATGACTGTAACACATTCTGGGCCACAGTACACAGTCTCTGACAAGTCACTCACCCCTTCTGAAGCACTCCCTCCTCCATCCTCATCTGTTCAACACAGTGGTTGGTCACGGTTAGGGCAGGACCTTATGCACTACTGTACATTCACAACCTTTGTAGCAATTTTTGGTATATGCATGTGTGTATGAAAAATGAATAATAATAAAAAGTGATCTTCCTGTCTCTAGCACTGTGAATACTGGGATGGATACAGCCGGTTCACTTACTTACTAGAGACAAATGTACTTATTGTAAATCGTTTTACTGCTAAATAACTACAACGCTAATAGGTGATCTGTTGTAATGTGGTTACAGTGGCATTATAGGCAGTAGCCTACACTGGCCCTGCCTGTTGGTAGGTGGGTTACTCAGGGGTCCTGAAGGAAGCAATTGTTCCACACCCAAGCAAGTGGCTAGTTCTTTCTTAAAAACCTGTAGGCCTGCGAACTACATAAAATACTTCTTTATCAGCAAACAAGGTGTTGTCACTTTACTACATAATCTGTATCCATATGCTGTATCCATTAATAACCACACAGAGTCCTGAAGCAGGTATAGCTTTTAGAGATACTTGAAGTTACCAGGCAGAAGGTTTATGTTGGAGCCAAGAGAACGCTCCAATTCTTCAATCTCTCTCTGGACCCGCAGTCTCTCTGCCTCCAGATCCCCAGCAGAAACCTGCAAGGTTGGCCAGTCATCACCACTCTCCCATTCACCTGAAAACACACTCCTGACTACAAATTATATTGGCTAGTTGGCCTGGAAACTGATGTCGTTGGATAGTCTCTCACCAAATCAGGATTGGAACGGTCGTCGGATCCATCCTCTTGTCAAAAGAGATAACCAAAGAACAAGTTAGTTTACAGTAGCCAAGTCAGATTCGTCTGATTGAAATTGAACGGTGCCACTACACTCACCGGAATCATTATCTGAGGATAACGTTATGAGGTCCAGGGAGTTGCTCTCCGGGCCGAGGCTGCGCTCCAGCTCCAATATCTGACGCTCTATCCTCTCCCTCTCTGCAGCGAGGTCGTCCGAAGACATGGTGATGATGTACCTGTGTCGAGATGGCGCGATTGACAGTTCAGTTATCGCCGTTTTTATATTCAGATGAACATGATACAGTATCAGGTATCTCATGAACACAATCAACGACCTGCTACAAAGTTACACGCTGAGAACCTCACTCCATATCCTTATGCTTACACGCTAAGTTAATAGGCTAGTTATCAAGAGTTATCAAGGAATTGGCTTTAGCACGCCGTAGTGACCATGATATATATAAGCTGAATGCTAATGAATGCGCTAGTAAGTCATATGCACGTAACAAATTTGTCCTTAAACTTTAGAAAATATGCTTTATCACCTTAGCCTAAAACTAACCCTAGCTCGCTAGCTAGCTGAACTGATAGCAACCAAACTCTTACCGTAAGATGTGAAAACGAATGCAACTAACGTTAACTACATACACATTTGTAGGCACAATTTATGATGTTGCAACAATATTTTGGTCGTTCGATTTCTTTAGTAATTTAGCCAGTAAATGTGTCCAGTTTGCTCAATAGCGGCCAACTATCATTCTCCTGTGGACTTTGGGGGTTTCAATTTGCTTTCCGAGTCAATCCGCTGTTGGGGTCGCTTCAGACGGTGCTTGAGCTGGACGCAATTTTGGATTGAATCGGGCCGCTCCGCCCATACTGCTTAGTACCGCCGCTATTACTGTGCACCAAAACGAAGATTACGATTATTTTACGTTGGTGTGTCGTTTGCATAATACCCATGATGCATTGAGGAGTCATTTTCTTGTTTCAGATTGCGGTTTCTTTCTTGTCCATCGTTATAAAAAAAAAAACTAAAAAACAACATCAAATTGCACGTATAGCCAATAACACAAATCAGGTTTTTATCAAATACACCAAAACAACAGGTCCTTAGACCGGTACGTCAGGGAACGTCCCCGAAAAGAAATGTCACTCGACCTAGTGGCCAGAATCTGGAAACGGTAAATGTCAGTCGCTGACGTATAGTATATTACTTACTGTACATAAACTGTTGCATCTTTACATTGAATCACCTGCAGATCATATTTGAATGGTAGACTTTGATGTAGCTTACAAGAGGTTTCACTGTCCTGCTACACATGACATTTATGGCCCCTAGCCTTTACTACATCAATATTTCAGTCAAATGACAAGTTGTGGTTGTTATTCATTGTTTTCTTTATTCAAAAGTACAGTACATATAGTTACAGTGTAAGTTCATTCAGTGTTTGAGGTTTTATGTTCTGTGTTTCGGTAGGTTCACAACATGAGTTACAAGATAAGAGCATCATTTATTAGTCCCACAAAGGGAAATTGCAATTGTACAATTATATCACTCTGTATGCCTGGGAGACGTGTGTCTTCTCAAGAGCACTTCTACTAGCCCTAAAGTCCACTTCTCTGGCACGCTAGGTAGCTTGAAACCGAGCAAATCCTGTGTCTCATCTTCACATTCCCTTTGCTTTGGTACACAAAGGAAATTACATCATCCAAAGACGACTTCCCTTTCTGTAGTTCTTGGACAGACGACAGAGCAGCCCCTCAGTCAAGGGGTAATGTCCGTAGCCTATCGTCTGCGTAGCAGGTTGTCCCAGCTGTCTCTCCAGCCTGGTGAGGATGAGGATGGGGGATGGGGAAGGGGGGGGTGAGAGTGGAGGTAAAGTTAGGGGTGAGATCCGAAGTGAGGGTAGGAGAGTGAGGGGTGAGGGTAGGAGAGTGAGGGGTGAGGGTAGGAGAGTGAGGGGTGAGGGTAGGAGAGTGAGGGGTGAGGGTAGGAGAGTGAGGAGTGAGGGTAGGAGAGTGAGGGGTGAGAGTAGGAGAGTGAGAGGTGAGTGTAGGAGAGTGAGGGGTGAGTGTAGGAGTGAGAGGTGAGGGTAGGAGAGTGAGAGGTGAGGGTAGGAGAGTGAGAGGTGAGGGTAGGAGAGTGAGAGGTGAGGGTAGGAGAGTGAGAGGTGAGGGTAGGAGGGTGAGGGTGAAGGGGTGAGGCAGTGTCCGTAGCCTATCGTCTGCGTAGCAGGATGTCCCAGCTGTCTCTCCAGCGCAGCGCGGCCAGCTGCTCGGCGCTGAGCTCCGGTTGGCCGTACGTCAGCGGGCAGAAAGTCCGATAGGTCAGGAATGCAGAGCATAGCCCCGCCCCCACCAGCACGCACAGGGCTCGCCGCTGGGACGGGCACCTGGAAGGGACACACAAGACAGAGACTTGTGGGTGTGTGCATGTGTATGTGTGTATGAGAGAGAGAGAGAGAGAGAGAGAGTGTGAGAGAGACAGTGTGTGTGTGAAGAGAGAGAGAGAGAGAGTGTGTGTGTGTGTTCAGCTCTGGCCTCACCTCAACAGGTGTGTGTGTAGGTGTTCCACCACGATGGGAGTCAGCAGGATGAGGAAGGTGAGGGCAGGCAGGTAGTGGTACAGGAACAGGGTCTTCTCCATCAGGAAGAAGGGCAGGTAGTTGACAGCCCAGCCCCCGGCACACACCACCCCCGCCTGCACCAGACGCCACCAGGCATCTGGAGAACGGCATGGAAAGCGCGGGCACACACACACACACACACACACACACAGGTTTAAAACAGTTACTATTGGTTTTGCTGTCCAGTATATCTGCTGTTCTGTCTTCTATCTGAATAAACCTCAAGAAAAAAGGAGAGAGGACGACCGTCTACCGGCGGGGATGTCCTCAATCTGCCGCCGCCTCCTCAGCAGGTAGGACAGGAAGAGGAGCAGGTACGTCCCCAGCGACAGATTGGCCAGCGACCAGTTCACCGGGTTGCCAATCAGGTGGATCTGGGCCTGCAACAGCCAATCAGAGCAGCACACTGCGGTGCGAACCACCCCACACCTGGTCTCGGCATACTGTACACACGCTCTTAGGTAAAAGCTTTGAGGAACCCAGTCAGGGATGCGATCATCTAGAGAATTAAGGAAAGGAGTCACGCGCTGCGCTTTCCACAGCAAATGGGGAAAAGCGTTACAACTTTCCCCAGCTGCATTTTCTGGATGAATTTCCATTGGTCAGCACCTTACCATACCAGAGCACCTTAGGTCAGAGGAATGCAGTAGTTAACCAAGTACTTCAGAGGTGCTTACATTACTGGAGGCGTGCAGCCAGTACACTATGTTGGTATCCATGGTGATCCACTCCAGGGGGGAGGAGCTGTACTTGTGCTCCGACTCCTCCTGCTTCACCGTCAGCATCTTCCACTGTAATGGCAACAACACAACATCGACAGTTAGGGTTACCGTGGAAACCGCGGGGAGGTGTTAGGGGTTGTTAATGCGGCAACTATATAGCGGGTGGTGTAAGGGTTATCGTGGCAAGGTGTAAGGGTTACCATGGCTACCATGAGAAGTCTGGGGTGCTCACCTGCAGCTCCATGAACTTGGCCATGAAGGTGAGGTTACGGTTGGTGTCAATGTGTGTGGGGGAGTGAAGCTCCAGTTCTCTCTCCTTCTGCTCCTGACCTACACACACACACACACACACAGCTATCAACTATTGCAAAAAAAATCATTGCATCCACACAACACACATTAAATACTAGGAAATTATACTGTATAGTACCAAGTAAGGATCAGGGCAGGGGTTAGGGTAAAGGTCAAGGGTCAGGGTTATCAGTGACCTACTGGTGCCATAGCGATGCTCCTCCACGTTCCAGCCCCCGCTGGGCTGGTAGCCTTTATAGATCTTGTCTCCAACCACCTCCAGCTGCCGGAAGCCCCAGTCTGGTAACGCAGAGCCACTCAGCTGCAACACACACACAGGTTCAGGACTATGGTACACACACATGCACGCATATACACACACATACATACTGTACAAAAATACATGTGACATAATCACAGAAATATGTGTACACACACACACTGTGTGTGCAGTTATACACTTTACAGCCAGGGTGAAATAAGATGATGGTTGACACACCTTCAGCACGGCCGAAGTGTTGACATGAACCAGTCGTACTTCAGACAGGATGGTCTTCCACACCTGTCGCTCCTCCTCCCTGTTGGGGATGTCCTACACACACACACATCAAATACCGGAGGAATGCACACACACACACATTGTTGTTGGCCTTCAATGGTACAGTCCTACAAGTTACAGTCCTAAAGCTACTGTCTTGAGTTCACTGTCACTAGCCATTTGGGGCTATGAGGGTTGTACTGGTGTGTGCAGTGTGGTACAACAGTGTGTTCTGAGGGTGGTGTTCCTGTGAGTGACAGTGGTGTGTGTGTGGGGGTTGTACTAGGGTGTGTGTGTGTGGGGGGGATTGTACTAGGGTGTGTGTTGGTGTGTGTGGGGGCGGGTTATACTAGGGTGTGTGTGTGTGTGTGGGGGGGGGTTGTACTAGGGTGTGTGTTTGTGTGTGTGTGGGGGGATTGTACTATGGTGTGTGTGTGTGTGTGTGTGTGTGGGGGGGGGGTTGTACTAGGGTGTGTGTTTGTGTGTGTGTGGGGGGGGATAGTACTAGGGTGTGTGTGTGTGTGTGGGGGGGGGTGTACTAGGGTGTGTGTTGGTGTGTGTGTGTGCGTGGGGGGGGTGTACTAGGGTGTGTGTGTGTGTGTGGGCGGGATTGTACTAGGGTGTGTGTTGGTGTGTGTGTGTGGGGGCGGGTTGTACTAGGGTGTGTGTGTGTGTGTGGGGGGGGGGGGGGGGGGTTGTACTAGGGTGTGTGTTTGTGTGTGTGTTGGTGTGTGTGTGGGGGGGCGGGTTGTACTAGGGTGTGTGTGTGGGGGTGGGGGGTGGGTTGTACTAGGGTGTGTGTTGGGGTGTGTGTGTGTGTGTGGGGGGGGGGGGGGGGGGGGTTGTACTAGGGTGTGTGTTGGTGTGTGTGCAGTGAGGCTCACCACTCTCCACAGGTTCTGTACCGGCATGGAGACGTTGAAGTCGATGTAACCGGAGACCTCCTGGGCGTGGGGACTCATGGGAGCTGCGACATCGTGGCTGAGAGGCCGGACAGACAGACAGACATCTAGTTCAATACGCTGTTGCAGACGACGTAGGACAGGGTGCAGGACAGGACAGTGCAAAGACATGACGCACGCACAGACACACGCACAGGTTCGGGACGATGGTACTGAGAAAGAGCAGAGAGGCGGTCGTACGTGTTGAGGAAGCGTGATGTCATTCCGTGAAGCAGCTGGATGACGTCGCCATGACGAACAGGGCGGGGAGGGCTGCTCACAACAAGGTCCTGTCTGGAAACAAAACAACAGCAACAACAACAACTAGTCAACTGATGCAGAGGGTGACTGACCATCAAAGACTGTTGCTGTCAAGGCCTACTGTACTAACCTCCCTACTCACCTAGACAGTACTAACCTACTAACCAGCCTACCGTCCTGTCTGCTAACCTACTAACCAGCCTACTGTCCTGTCTGCTAACCTACTAACCAGCCTACTGTCCTGTCTGCTAACCTACTAACCAGCCTACTGTCCTGTCTGCTAACCTACTAACCAGCCTACTGTCCTGTCTGCTAACCTACTAACCAGCCTACTGTCCTGTCTGCTAACCTACTAACCAGCCTACTGTCCTGTCTGCTAACCTACGAACCAGCCTACTGTCCTGTCTGCTAACCTACTAACCAGCCACTTAACTAAGAACTAGGAATGACTGCTGCAATGCTATAGCTAATGGGGATCCGAATAAGCTGAAATAAAACTACTAACCTGCCTGGGTCTTTGACGATCCACCAGTTGTTGACGTCTTTGAAGGGGTAGCAGGTGACCTGCTGCTGGTGGGAGCTGCCACGCCCACTCTCGTACCTGCACCCCCCACACACAAACGCACACACACACGCAAACAACACAGCCCAGAACACACCGGTCACGCCGGGGTTATAACGCACCGCTTAACCCCGATGACAATGGCAGACCGGTTACCGTGGTAACGACACACCCCTGGTTTTTACCAGTCACCTGATTGGGTAGTTGACCTTGTGGGAGTGTAGCCAGCAGGGGACTGGTTTACTGGACAGGCTGCGCAGCGTCACCTGAGAGCCATACGCCACCTCCAGAGGCTGGCCCTGCGTGATCCTGGACAGGCCCCCCTAGACGGACACACACACGTACATACACGCACGCACACACACACACATACACACACACGCACACACGCACACACACACACACACATACATACATTACACACACAGTACATTACAGTACATGTACAATCTGTTGTCCGTCGCTGGGTCGGGGGTTCGTACCTGGAGGCTGGCCTGGAAGGCGCTGCTCATCATCTGGTCGTGGGGGCCGCTGCGGTGCAGCAGGCTGAGGTGGGCGTAGAAGAAGGCCAGGTAGAGCAGCGCAGGAAGCAGCACCAGGCTCAGGAACCTGACCACAGCCTGGAGCAACACCGCCCCCTGCAGGGGCACACAGGCAACAGCACGGCTGACTAACTGGCTGGCTGAATAGCTGGTTCACATCTGAAGCACACTGACTGACTGACTGACTGACTGACTGACTGACTGCTTCAGTCAAGACAAACGCATCAGACAGCTAAACTTTTCAGACCGCCTGACTGGTCCAGACAGCTAAACTAAAATGTTAATATCAGCATCAACTGTCATTCTTACACAAACACACACCACACACTCTCTCTCTCTAATCCACACACCTCCTGTATACCAGACACCCTTCTACACACCCCGTCGCTCCCAGACTCACATGACTCCTTGCTCGTTCTCCAATCAACTGCCAGGTGTGAACTGAAGCCACGCCCAGAAGCAGCAGGTAGGTGAACAGTCCCATGTACTTGACTCTGACCAATGAGAGAAGAGTTCGTTACTAAACGTACAAGTTCGTTTCATTTTATAAAGTCATTGAAAATGGTTCCTTTACTTTCCTTTAACACACTCAAACACACACACACACCGCACACACACACAGACTGTATGGTTTACAGATTATGATTGACAGGACTTACCCTACTGCGCAGGCACAAGATACTCCAGTCAGCAGCAGCCATGCTATAGAGACTGGGGAGCTGAGGGAGAGGAGGGAGGAGTTGTCAACCACAACACTCTCCCAATATCTATCTATATAATAAAATAAATGGTATATGGAGTGCACTTATCCAAAGCGCTTTACAATGACCTCTGTCATTCGCCCATTCACACACCGATGGCGGCCATCTGATTTGCAAGGTGCCCAGCCTGCCCATTGGGAGCAATTTGGGGTTCAGTGTTTTGCCCAAGGACACTACTACCGGGAGGATCTGGAATTAAACCGGCAACCTTCCGATTCCCAGATGGCTACTCGACTCTATCTCCCGAGTGACTGTGTTTGCTTTCCTTGGCCTCACCCCTTTTCTGGGAGGACAGCTCCACACATCAAATCGGAGTCAGGGTTAGGCCTGAGTTAAGGTCAGGGTTTAGGATCAGGGTCATGGTTCATGGTCAGAGGGTCACCTGTTGTGCGTGTTGTGGAAGCGGAGGTAGGACAGGACAGCCAGCAGCAGGAAGAAGGTGAGCACCGACTCCAGCAGCATGAAACGGGACTGGACGATCAACGAGTTCTCTGGGGAGACGACAACAGTATACACACACACACACACACACACACGCACACACACTTCAGACAAGACGATAGGAATAACCTGACGTGCAGCCCCACATCGGGGTGACAGAGTGATAGAGAGAAGAGAAAGAGATAGATAAAGAGATAGATAGAGAAAGACAGAGAAAGGGAAATCTTGGAGAAGTGAGAGAGAGAGAGAGAGGAAGAAGACGGCAAAGCGTGAGAGAGAGAGAAGAGGGAGAGGTGAGAGGAGAGAGAAGTGAGAGAGGGAAAACATGGAGAAGTGAGAAAGCACTTAAAGTCACAAGACAGACGAGAAAGAGAGAACTAAGGAGGACAGAAAAAAGAGATAGACTACGTTGGCAAGTTAGAGGTCAGGGCTAGGGTTCAGGGAGGTCAGGGTTCAGATCTAGGGGGAGAGGGTGAGGGTGCCGTACCCAGCAGCAGCAGCAGTGCCGCGGCCAGGGCAGAGAGGTGAGAGAAGCCCAGCTCCACCACCAGCTGGTAGGCCAGAGGAACACACAGAGAGCCCGCCAGCGCTGGCACCACACGCAGGCTCCACACTGGCACGCTGCTGGGGTATTCTGCAACAACAACAACAACAATAACACAGGTCACCACTGATTGTGGTGATGATGATGGTGGTGTGTGTGTGTGTGTGTGTGTGTGTGTGTGTGTGTGTGTGTGTGTGCGTGCGTGCGTGCGAGCGTGCCCCACATTGAAGTTCTGGGGCGGCTGTAGCTCAGGAGGTAGAATGGGTCGTCCAATGATCGTAGGGTCGGTGTTTCGAATACCGGCTCCCTGTCCACATGTCGAAGTGTCCTTGGGTAAGACACTGAAGCCCAAATTGCTCCCAATGAGCAGGCTAGCTGCCGCCATTGGTGTGTGAATGGGTGAATGAGAGGCCACCATTGGTGTGTGAATGTGTGTCTGAAAGGGTGAATGAGAGGCCTTCATTGTAAAGCGCTTTGGATAAAAGCGCTGTATAAGCGCAGTCCGTTTACCATTTACACATTTCATGGTGCACACATTTCAGTGTCTGTGTGTGTGTGTTTTCAGCAATGCTAAAAACAGAATCTAGCTACATTCACCTACCTGCTCCAATCCTGTTCCAGATGAAGTTTCCGTCAAAGCCTCCCAGGTATGCTGTAGACCGAAGAGAGGAGATTGTGCGCATCGTGTTATGATGTCGACCTGTCCTACAAACTGTACGGTTAACAGACGAGGTGCCGGGTCTCACCCACCTCCCAAAGCCAGGATCATGTGTCCCAGCGGTGGGCCGCTCTCGTCTATAAAGAAGACCTGCTTCATGTAGAGGGAGACAAACTGGCCATAGTAGACCTCGTCGAACCTGTTGAACATAAGGGGTCAGGCGTGAGGACAGGTGTGTGATGTCATTTGTGATGAGCAATGGTATACTATACAGTAATACTATGTTAACCAGTAATATGCCATCATATACAATATGACCATGATTGTGATCATGGAGGCCAGTATCAGTGTGAGTACAGCAGCTCAGCTAGAACTAATTTGCAATCTCCAGCTACTACTGTACTCACACGACAGCTTTGGGGAAATTGATTCCATGCAGTCTGGTCCAGAGTCCAAGGGTTGTCACGAGCACCAAGACAACATTGATCTCTGCTTTGATCAAGAGCGGCAGCTTGATTGACGACAGCATGGCTCACGCGTGGTTAGGACAGATATTGTCTTTCTGAAGTAATGGTAAAAATTTATATATTAGCTAGTGCTAGATTGCTTGCTAGTTAACAGCTGCTATCTATCCATCGTTAGCTAGTACTGTTACGTAAACAGCGTGAACATGCAGCAGAAGGCTAGCAACCTAGCTAAGTTAGCTAGCTAAATACCTTGCCAGCTCCGTGGCTGAGGAGGCTTTTGTGTCCTGCTCATACAATGTCATGAACTACCCCTGTACCATACTGCAATAATCCTGTTGTTGACCTCACTGATAATAACAGTCGAGGGGTCATGCATTTAACTTTGAACCGTATCAGTGCTTGATATGTTTTGGTTCATTCGTTCTAAGCATCTGTGCTCCTGATCTACTTCTCATGCCTGATTCACTGTGCTCTACTGGAGAGTCTGTTACCGTGGAGACGACTCGAGCTAAAGAGCGGACATTCAATCGTTCAAGATTTCTTTATTTCTCACATGTAACGTACGCGTGCAGTCACAGTGAAATATTGCTGCCGACGCCAAGATTATGTTCAATAACAGATAGACTCCAATAATCAATTGACAAATTACAAACTTACAAGTTACAAATTTACAAATTACACAATACCATTTCTATACAGTAGGGGTAAGAAATATAAATATCGGTCTGGATGGATTGGGTACATAGCCTAGCCTACTATATATGGATGTGAATAAATAAATGAGTAAATAAATGGGGGGGGGGGGTTATGTACATACTATAGCTATAATAAATAGTCCGGGGGGCAGGGGTATAGGCTATAGACATCATTTACATTTGCATGTGGTTATGTTATGTAGGCCTACACTAGATATTCTATGCACACTAGATGTTCTAGATTGAGTCATTCAGGTGCCGGTTGGCTTGCTGAAAGAAGCTCTTCCTGAGCCTCTCCGTGCTCGCCATGTGAGTGCTGTATTTGTTCCCTGACTGTAGCAGAGAGAACAGTCCGTTTGGCTGGGGTCTTTCAAGATCCTGTTGGCCTTGGTCTTGCATCTTCTGGTGTAGATGTTCTCGAGGCAGGGAACTGTACCACTCTATGTAGGGCCTCGAGATCCTGAGAGCTGCTGTTCCTGTAGCCTACCAGGTGGTTATATTTCCAGTCAGGATACTCTCTATTATGCATGAGTAGAAGCTCCATCGAATCTGGTGGTACGCTCTGAATTTCCTCAGTTGTTTGAGGTGGTACAGTCTCTGACGTGCTTTCTTCACTACAGTGTGTGTTGACCATGTCAGGTGACAGGTCCTTGGTGATCTGGACGCCAAGGTACTTGAAGCTCTCTCTACAAGGGTCCCATTGATGATTAAAGGGGTGTAGTTCCTCTCTTCCTCCCAAAGTCCACCTGCATCTCCTTTGTCTTGCTGACGTTCAGATGGAGGTTGCTTTCCTGACACCACTGGGTCAGGAATCTCACCTCCTCCAGCCTTCTCGTCATTGTTGGTGTTCACGCCTATCACTGCTGTCGTCTCCAAACTTGACGATGGTACTGGTCTATTGGAGTCAAAGATGGCTGTACAGTCGTGTGTGTACAGGGAGCACAGAAGTGGGGACAGAACACAGCCCTGGGGGGCTCCCGTGCTGAGGGTGAGGGAGGATGAGGTGTGATTGCCTACCTTCACCACCTGGGGTCTGTCTGACAGGAAGTCCAGGATCCACTTGCCAAAGCTGAACTGTAGTCAATGAACAGCAGTCTCACATAATCTGACACATTCCGCTTGCTTTTATCTAGAGCACTTTTGCTCTAATTCACACAGAACTGTGTAAAATACAACATATTTTATTATTTGTGATCTGTGGATGGTTGGTTTTGTCAGAAAGAACAGATAGCAGATAGGTGTTAAGGTGAAGAAAACACAGCACCCACCCAAAGGCCGATGTTTTCATGTTTTAGGACCTTTTTTGCAACCTCAGCAAATGTTTTCAAATCAAGACTAAAAACTAATCTTTTTAATATTGCTTTTAAATGAATGTATTATTTTCTAAATGTATTTTAATGTTAGCCTAGTTGATGAATGTATATATTTGTATATATGTATTTGTATAAATCGTATATAGTAATTCTTATGTAATGTAGTATTTAATTAATGTCAGAATGTATAATTTTCAGTGTTAGTTGATGAATGTATCTGTAACCTATGTATTTGTATAAATCGTATATTATTTTGCAATGATGAGCACTTTGTGTTACCTTGGCATGAAAAGTGCTACATAAATATTATTATTATTATTGTTGTTGTTGTTGTTATTATTATTAACTCACATCCCAGTGTGCATGCAATGGATTTGGAAGTAAATTACAGTGATGTGTTGTGTTCCACAGAATGTCAAACATTTCTGTAAATTGAAAGCATGTTTTGTTATGAGCTAGTATATATTATTAGGTGGGCTAGCTTGTAGAAGCTAGCCCAACTTGTGATATTCCCACTATTTCTTTCTTTATTATAGTTCTCCCCACTTTTTTGAACCTCAACTAGTTCTTCATACTTTGTGCTAGAAACTTCATTCAAACTTTCAAATGTTCATGATGTTTAGCTGTTTCAGGGATCCATTCAGATTTTTGATATTTTTTTTATAGTTTTTTAGAAATTTAACTTTTAAAACTATTTTTTGTCCTATTGAAGCGGCTTGAAACTGCTTTTGGAATGTTCAGTAACTTTATGTTTTTAGAGTGGTGGCAGCAGTTGCTTTGAAAATATTCACACATTTTGTAAACTGCTGGCACTCCTACAGTTTTGACAGCTCAAACACATATTATATATCGAAATGTTCACACAACTGCTGATTCGTACAATGTAAGTATCTAAGCTGTGTGACTTATAGTTTTCGCTGTATGACGATTTGTTCGGCAACTGCGCTCCCCATTGAAACGTATGGCGAGTGAGTCAGTGAATTCTGTGTGTTCTGTGCTTTGGTGCTGTAGAGCAGTGCTGCTGCGCTGTGGTTGATATGGTGACAGTTCACATATTCTTGAACTAGCTGTGACTGCTAAAAAGATGTTGGTGGCTTGTCATCGAAAATCTATTCAATATCCTGTTATAGGCGTAGTTCTTAAGTTAAATTGCATCAGCACCTTCATTAGTCTACTTGAATTCCCTATTTGTACTGTAACACTACTTGAATTTTATAATCCTTCTTCTACTTTAGTACCAGTAGTAAGTACTAACTGTGGTAGGCTATTTATTGTATAGTTTATAGTAGTTTTTTAATATTTAGTTATATTTATTATTATTGGTAGTGCTAACAGTTATATTTGTAGCTATAATAATAATAGCAATTGAGTTTATAGTAGTTATATATACAGTAGTTATAATAGTACTGGCAGTAGTTGTTATATACCCTACCTCTAACAGTAAGGTACTGTTAACCCTAATACTACTGTTAACCCTTACCCCACTGCAGTGATGATCTGTTAATGTAGGGTAATCCTCTCAACAGGCATCCTTTTTATAACAGTAGTAGCATTCACCTCAACTTCCATACCAACACCTCCAACAACTACTGTGGTAGCATTTGTATTCCTACCTTCCTTCCTAAGGCTACTAACGTCCGTCCTACCATCCTACCTTCCTTATATTCAAATACATATTCAGAATGACATTCAGACTGTAAACTAATATTTATACCTTTTTTGAGCTATTGAGCTTATTAAAATGATGAGTCATGAGATGTTTAATCTATTTGTGTATTACAAGCAGTAGTTTTTTGAGAAAAAAATTATTTAGTAGTATTGGTAGTGCTAACAGTTATATTTGTAGTTATAATAGTAATAGCAATAGTGTTTATAGTAGTTATACAGTATTAACAATAGTTAGTAGTTATAATATTATTGGCAGTAGTTGTTACAACCAGCTTCAGCAACTAGCCCACCTCACATTTTCTCCAGGAAATGTATTTTCTAGTTATTAAATATTGTTTGGTGGTGAATACTGAAAATTGTAATAGATACTTTGCTTCTCTGTCAAGTGATTCTAAACAAATCTAGGTAGCTAGCTAAACGTTTAGAAAGGGCCTGTGACGTCTTGCCAGAATCGTTCATAGAAATCTTCCAGCTGTTCTGCTTTGGCGCCACAGAGAGGTCTCGTGACTAGCAACGGTACTCGGACTCCCGCCTCACCACCAGTCAGACAGAAAGCACGCTAACGTTATCCAGTCAGACGACGAAAATTTGAGTTTCTTGCTTCTATTAATTCGTTTTCGTGCTTCTATTGATAAGGTAAAGCAACGTTATATGTTTTAGGCAAATGTATATTCAAAATTTGTCCAATAAGGAGTTTGGGCACACACACTTGTCTTGCTAGCTAAAGTTTGAAAAGTTAGCCGGTTGCTCCTCACTGTTAGCTAATTATCTACGTAAGCATTAGCAGCTATCTAGCTAGCGAAGTATGTTAGCAAAGTGAGCTAATTTACGACCAGCTAGCTAAATATGAGCAAATAAACACTCTTATGGTAGCTAAAATACTAATGTTACTACTAAATTTGACACCGACACAGGTAGCAAAAGCCGGAGCGTCGACGACCAGCCAGAGGGAGCTGAGCGAACATATTTTTGCCAGAATGAGCTGTTCAGACTCAGAGGAGGTGAGGGCAGATAATGTTATTGTAGCTAATCGTTTATAAAACAAATTTTAGCTATCTAGCTCATACGCGCAGTTTGACTTTTTGATCAGGGGGGGCAGTCAGTCCCAGCCCCCCCCCCTCCTCATCAAATAGGGATTATAGTGGTAAAAATACGTGCCCTGCACGGACATTGGAATGCCCATATTCTGTTACAGCTGCATGATTGACCCACAACATTTAAAAACAGTGCTTATTATTTCCAATATCCACGTTTCGTTCAACTGCGCCTCCGCTGCTCCGTCCATTAGCACAAAAATTTGGAATTCGTTTCAATATAGCCTAGGCTACTTCAAACAATATTTTCCAATAAATTCTTCCAAAAACTAAAACGGAATGTATGCTACGCCTTTCATGCTTCAATGTCGGGATGTGTCATTATAAACAGCGTATTAGAATCCAGCAATTGCCTCTTCACATGTAGCCTATCTGCATTTATATCAAAGAATAATCACCAAAAGAATAATAGTGCGTGCATAATCGATTTGACAACTGGACAATGGATACTTGCACAGATATGCAGTATGCAACAGTTCGTTCATGGCTAGCAATGGTAGGCCTACAGCTATGGGATTAGCTCATGTTTGGGCTGTCAAAGCTGCCACTCTTATGTTGCTATAGCCTACAATTATCAGAACAATATGAACATTCAGTTGAAGGTTTTCCATCCACCCATAACTGGATGAGGAATCAGCACAATCAATTCTCACGCAAGCAGGAGCCGTTCAGTGCATTTCTCTGATCCGGTCGCAACCCAGTCTCTAGAATACATTTTGGACGCGTTGCAGAAAAGTTTGCGCATCTGGCCACCAGGGGGGGCAGTGCCCCCCCTTGCCCCAGCCAATCTGCGCGCCTGATCTAGCTGAGCTATACTTGTGAGGGCCTGAAATGTCGGCCTGCCTTGGCTTTCTGGCCCGGTGTTCTGAAAAGTTGGCCTACCTTCTCAGGATGACCTACCACCCATTATATTATTCATGGGTAGCGCATGTCGGGTAGGAAATGTCTAACAGAATTCCTAGGACCCATTTTATTGTGTTTAATTCATGGGTAGCACATCCTGTCAGGTAGGAAATGTTGATAGATATTTATATATATATCTAACTAGCACTTGTTGTAGAAACTTGGGAATCCTGTTTTTAGACTAGTGTAATCGGCTACAAAACCACCATCTAGTCATCAGTGAAAATAGTCGCTGCGCACATCCCTAATTGTATGTATGTGTATATACCATTGGTATGGGAGATTTAATCACACATTATTACTAAAACTATCTCATCATTATTATTATTATTATTTATATTTTTTATTTAAACTTTTTTAACGATCCCGTGCCCCCCCCCCAATTAATCTTTAGATTATTTTGGGGGGCCAAGTTGAGAACCACTGTGTAAGTGAGTTAACGTTAATTATTTAGCTATGAACTGTTGCTAGCAGAACTACCTAGTGCACTTAAATTTTTTAGAAAATAGTCAAGTTAGTTAAAATACATGGTTTGCTTTCATTGGAGTCATAAACCATATTTGTTCCGTCAGGAGTATGAAGACCTGCAGACGCATTTCTCCAAGATGGAGTGGTCTCGTCTGGAGAAATGGGAGAAGATCCGCTTCAAGAACATGAAGAGGAATCACCTGGCTATGCTGGCCATAGGTAAACTACCCTCATTGTTATAATCAATGATAATCTAGCTAATGCTTTTGAAGGAATTATTTGCAGGCATCTTGATTTTAACCTCCCCTCCTCCATCTCTCATCTCTATGTGGTAGATCTGTTTTCGTTTTAAAATGAAAATGTATTAGTGCAAATGTAGCCTGTGTGTGTGAGTGTGTGATATGTCTTATAAAATGAGTGATAGGAGGGTTTGTGTGAGTATGTACACTTGTAAGTTTCACTGAGTGACATAATAACCCTGTGTGTGTGTTTGTAGCAAGTTAACCCCATGTGACGTGATGCGTGTGTGTGCGTGCGTGTCAGACCTGTCGAAGAGAGAGTGGCCGAGGAGCCACAGGTCAGAGGTGAAACTGTACTGCAGAGGGAGGAACCTTAGAAACAGACCCATAGTCGACTACACGGAGGAGCCAAAAGATGAACACTACCTGTGTAAGAGTGCTGCTCTCTCTCTGTGTATCCCTCTCTCTCTCTCTCCTCTCACTGTTTATTTCTCCTCGGTCCCTCCTCTCTCAGTTCTCTGTTTATCTCTCTTCAATCTCTCTTCTGTTTATCCATCTCCTCAGTCTCTCTTTCTCCTCTGTTTCTCTATCCTCAGTCTCTCTTCTCTGTTTATCTCTCCTCAGTCTCTCTCATCCCTCCCTCATAGGTTCACAGTTTAGTTTTTCTTTGGAACCTTGGAACATTCTAGAACTTGTATGTCAACCCGGCTTCAGTCACAGACACACAGGCTGTCCGAAATGCCTGCTACCTGCTATATAGCAGGCGAGAAGTAGAATGCTACTTCAAAACTGTGCCTGCTACCTCTCGCCTGCTATTCTTGCCTGCTACCTCACCTGCTATAATCGGAAAAAACGGCGAAAAACGTAGCATAGTCCAGAGCATGCTATTCTTGATGCTACGTCACTGTTCAGCGAAATTTTCAGGACAGCTGTCATGGCCGACGCCAGTAAGCAGTGCAAGTACCTGCCATCAAATCACGATTCTGTGAAATATATCGTTTCGAAAAATTATTTATTTATCCAGGCATCTTAGTTTTAACAGTTTCATTATAGCGGAGCAGGTTATATTTGCTCGTCTATGGTATTCATTCTGTTCACAACTTCGCGATCGTACAGCCAGGCTACAGAGCTCCAGAAACCCCTATGCCAAGCCGAGCTGCATTACATTGTGGCCGGCCCAGAGTCCTCTACTATGACTACGGTTTCTGGAGCTCTGTAGCCTGGCTGTACGATCGCGAACTTGTGAACAACATAAATACCACAAACGAGCAAATATGACCTGCTCCGCTATAATGAAACTGTTAAAACTAAGATGCCTGGATAAATATTTTTTTTTCCGAAACGATATATTTGACAGAATCGTGATTTGATGGCAGGTACTTAACAATGCTAATGCAGGGACATGCAATACAGCAGGGAGAGCGGTGAACGCTCATTAAAAATTCACATGAACGTGTAATAATAATAATACCCTGATGTTTGATGCCGGGCGTATATACTGGGCGTTGTGGAGAAATAAAAATACCACAGAAAACTAACCACAGGTTCGAGGTCTGGGTAAATTAGCGCCTTTTCGCCTCAGCGTAACGACGTAACCCACGCATTCCCGTCACCTGACTCGAGTAGCATGCTACATTTTTCTCGCCTGCTATATCGTTTTTGTGGAGTAGTAGGTACTATATAGCATGCTACTTCTCGCCTGCTATATAGCAGGTAGCAGGCATTTCGGACACGGCCACACTCTTTTACCATCTCGTTGTCCGTTTATTCCTTTTCTCTCCATCTCTACCTCTCTCTTTATCTCTAATACACTACGGCTGAATCCCATTTCTCATTTTTACCCCTATCCCTACCCATTGCCCCTAGGGAGTGTTGAGGGCTAGTGGGTTGAAATCTCCCCCTATGAAATGGGACACCCCTTCAAGGCCGATACGTCATCAGTAGGTCCTCTAGTCTAATCTGCCGGTCTGCACAGAGCGGTAACAAGTGCAGGAACTTTGTTGGTGGACTAGTTAAATTTCGAGTGTTAGTCATATAGTATCTATCAAAGGGGGGAAATGCGACATGGAATTGTGTGAAAATGCAGGACTGTCATGCACAAATCAGCCTTAAAACAATGTTGCTAGCTAAGACATTACATGCCATAGCGATTTTTTGCTAGGCTATGCTTGTTATAAAGAAAAGGTCTTTAATTGAAAATATATTAAACGATGGTTATCAGTTTTTGAATATTTCTTAATGAAGAAAATATTAGGCTACATTTGTGCTTTTCTTTTGCTCTGAGACCGATTGTCTGACGAATGTTAGCCTACAGACCACGACACAGACATTAGAGCCAGCAGCAGATTTCGAAACCATTTGCCGAGATAAGGCTGTTGTCGGTGGTGTACCATGAGCGCTGACCGCCCAGTCATCTTGATGGCTAGCTAGTTCCGAAAACGTCAGAGTAAATTTTCAAATTGTCTCTATCTTGATACATTGACCACAGATTTGAAGTTAAAGTCGCACTGAAATGAATAAAGCATTGTGTCCCATTTTGGTTCACATAATTAGTCATAGTGTTCACCTATTCAACGATGTATGCCCCAAAAAATTACAAAATTCTACTTTTGTTGTAATCTTATATTAGAGTATATAATTTCTTACTTCCTGGAAAACAGTAGGTCACGTGCAATGACGACAACAGGTAGATTTTAGGCCAATAATCTCACGACATCCACCCGTCAATCAACGCTATCCTTCTATCGAATCTGTCTAATGTTCTTAAAACCCGTCCACTTGTCAATGTTCCAATCAAATTCCTCTAAACATATGTCCCACCCTCATAGCTTGTTTGCGTCGGAAATACGTCAAACTACGGAAGTTAGATGATCTAAAACGTCCGTTTCAGTGCGACTTTAAACAAGTACATTACAGCCTAAAAATCTTTAAATGAAATTCTGTGACACAACAACAGTAGTATTTTGGAAATGTGTGACATTCTTTTGTTCCTTGCTCATAGCCCTTGGTTTGAATTGTGGGTCTGAAAGCCCTCAAAACTGAGATTTATATTGCCCTCTCCCTTACCCCTACACTTGACACTAGGGCTTGGTTTAAAAAATCGATTAATCGATTCTGAATCAAATGATCTTTTATTTACCATTTACAATCGATCTTTTATTTAATGAATGAATGAATAAATGAAGGAATGTATAGTTCATTAATTCATTCAATGATTCATTCATTCATTCATTCATTTTTGGGACTAGTATTGATGTGTTGCATAACTTGGCAGTCATGTAATTACAAAAATGGTTACAGCAAAAAAAAAAAAGGTTTTAGTAACATCAACCAGATCGATATTGAATCGAATCGAAATTGAATCGTGATAATCGATTCCGAACCTTGTGAATCGGAATCGAATCGATTCTTGAAATTCGACTCGATCCCCAGCCCCACTTGACACCCTCGAGGATTGGGGCAACCCTACCCCTAAACCTGAACACACAAAATTAAGTGTTAGGGTTAAGGGGTAGGGCCAAGGGGTGAATTGGGATTCAGCCTACATCTCCCTCTCCTCCCATTCTCCTCTCCCTCTCCCCGCTCTCCTCCCCCCTCTCCTGTCCTCTCCAGACTGTGAGGAGTGCAAGTCTTTCTTCATGGAGGAGTGTGAGCTCCATGGTCCTCCCCTCTTCATACTGGACACCCCGGTGGTCCTGGGGGTGTCTGACCGGGCCAGACTGACCCTCCCACCCGGCCTGGAGGTCAGGATGTCACAGATACCCGGGGCAGGGCTGGGGGTCTTCAACTGTGGAGAGGTTGTTGCCAAGGGAACCCACTATGGCCCCTACGAGGGGGAAATGAAGGAGAAGGAGGAGGCCATTGAGAGTGGATACTCCTGGATGGTGGGTATGAGGGCGGGTGTGTGTGTGATGTATGTGTGTGTCTGTGTCGTATGTGTGTGGGTGGGGGGTTGATGCTCCTCATGAACAAATGTTCCATAAAAAGATCAAGAATGATCCTAAGAATGATCTTAGGAGGGTTTTTTTCCTTTGTAAGATGACATAATGCGTCTCTGTGTTCTCAGATCTACAAGACCCGAAACTGTGACGAGTACATCGACGCTAAGAGAGAGACACACTCCAACTGGATGAGGTGAGAAGCCCGCGTTGTGATGATTTCTATCTACCCCCTCCAGTCACTCCCTACATCTCACCCACTTTTTCTCCCTCCCTCTCTTCCTTCATCCCCCTTTCCTCCTGTCACTTCCTCCCTCATTCACTTTTTTTTCTCAACGAAACCATTGCCCGCCCCTCCCCCCCAGGTATGTGAACTGTGCCCGTAATGAGGAAGAGCAGAATCTGGTAGCGATTCAGTACCATGGAAGGATCCTGTATCGCTGCTGTCGGCTGCTGGCTATCGGGGAGGAGCTGCTGGTCTGGTACGGAGAGGAGTACGCCAGAGAACTGGGCATCGACTTCGACTACCTCTGGGACAACAAGAGCACTGCTACAGGTCGCTGTCCTCACTCTCCCCTACCCTCTCTCTTCTCCCGATCCATCTCTCTCATCCACCCCTTTCCTTAGTGCTGAAAGAACAAGAGGTTTGCTAGTCATAGTAGTAACTGCTGTCCAAGTAGCTCTCCTCTACAGCTCTTATCTCTCCTCTATCGCTCTCCCTCACTTGAGCTCCCCCACTAGCTACATATAATCACTCTATATTTGAACTTGAACTACAGGTGTGAGAATACTTCTTAATGTTCTCTCTCGCTCTCCCAGGAATGATGTCAGAGTTGTCCCAGGCTCAGGTGTTCTCCTGCCCTCAGTGCCCATTCTCCTACACCTCCCAGATCTACCTCCACAAGCACATCAAGAGGAGCCATGACAACCTCTATGTCTCTCTGTTGAGGAGCGGAGAGATCAGACCAGAGACTCTCTTCTCATCCTCTCGATCACTCCCTATCACCACCTCCAACACCCCCCTCACCCCAGCTCCCGTCAGGAGAGATACGGACAGACACCAGCGTGTTCATAACCGAGAGAAGCCGTACCACTGTGACCAGTGTGGGAAGAACTTCAGTCAATCAGGGGGCTTTAAGAGACACCAGCGTGTTCATACACGAGAGAAGCCGTACCACTGTGACCAGTGTGGGAAGAACTTCAGTCAGTCAGGGGACTTTAAGAGACACCAGCGTGTTCATACAGGAGAGAAGCCGTACCACTGTGACCAGTGTGGGAAGAACTTCAGTCAGTCAGGGGACTTTAAGATACACCAGCGTGTTCATACAGGAGAGAAGCCGTACCACTGTGACCAGTGTGGGAAGAACTTCAGTAAATCAGGACACTTTAAGAGACACCAGCGTGTTCATACACGTGAGAAGCCGTACCACTGTGACCAGTGTGGGAAGAACTTCAGTCAATCAGGACACTTTAAGATACACCAGCGTGTTCATACATGAGAGAAGCCGTACCACTATGACCAGTGTGGGAAGAACTTCAGTTATTCAGGGGACTTTAAGATACACCAGCGTGTTCATACAGGAGAGAAGCCGTACCACTGTGACCAGTGTGGGAAGAACTTAACTGGGACAGGAGCCTTAAAGAAACTCCAGTGTGTTCATACAGGAAAGAGGCCGTAACAGTGTGGGAAGAGGTTTAGTTATCTGGGAGGTTTAAAGAGACCAGTGTTCCGGTAAGAGTCAATATCCAGAACTCTAGACACCATTTTTCATGCAACAGAAATGTATTGATCTTAGAGACATAATTGTAGACAACACAGAGAGAGACAGAGAGCTACTGTTCCTTTGGTTTTGTTTTTTTAAAGGTGTGAAAAGTGCAGGGAAATGCTTTGCTTCTGTTTCAATTTTAAAAGCACTTTGATGTAGAATCCTACATGATTTATTTTCTAATTTCTGGTAGCACATTGTCATTGGATTGGAGCAGGGACTGGGTTTCGTCTCATTGCTTTATCATCAGACCTGTGTTAGGAGTTCTACAACTAGTTCTACTAGGCCCTGGATGTGGCTTCTTAAGCATATAAGTAGGATACAATTGTTTTGTTTCTTATATGTGGCCCAACATTAAAATTTGTTTAATGTGTGATGTGGTCTTGCTTGTCACACCCAGTGTTCCTTTCTCTCACTTACTTGAACAGAATCTTCGGCCAAAAGATTGGCTCTGAAGGGACGTTTTCACAGAAACCGCAGTCAGACTAAATATGATAGCCTACTAAACAAATTGCCACCGACCACACATTCAGCACATCATACAAACACAATTCTGACAAAAGAATTCTTATGATTCCATGATAAGTACGTATAACCAACAACTCCGTTTGGCAGGAGAATTAGCTCCTGTATTATCCTCAGTGTGACTCGCTTATCCCTCTCATTCTATTATAATATTATGAAAAACCATTGCACCATTGAAGTACAGACAACTAATATACAGTATTAGTGGTGCTTTGTTGTCAATTTACCAAGGCGAGTCACAAGTTATGAGTCCTCACGTTTTATCTTCTAGCCTGGAAGCCAGTTTTTCTTGCAAAAAAAAAAAAAAGTTATATTTTTGCAATATAGACTGGGCCTCGTATCCACATAAATTTCCAGAAATTGCAGGATAACCGGGCCAATCGGGGTCTGCATTCTAACTGCTGTACTCTACCCCAGTGGAACGCAGTACCTGATTGGTTCCCATACAGTAGTTCATGACGTGAAATATCGGCCGCTGCTGGCAAAACAGTTATGGCGTCTCCCGAGCGTTAACATTAGTAGAATAAACAGCCATAAGTGCAGTTATTGAAGAAATAGACTATAAAAACAATGAAACAAGAAAACAGTATGCACTATCAGAGTTTCTCAGTGGAAAATACATTTTCACTGTTCTCCCAACTGGATTTGGCAAAAGTTTGACTTATCAACTTGCTCCGTTGGCGTCACGTTTTGTTAAACTGTTGTTTTGACATTTGTCTGTAAAGGCAAGAACTCCCTTCCACTGAAATGGGTCTGGGAGGCTAGAAGTCCAGGCTCTGCACATGTGCCTGGGTGAGCCAGATTAGATATCTACAGTAAACTTCATTTTTGTCAGCCCTAATTTATATATTGAGTCACCACACTCTCAGTCACATTATGTTCAAGTCTCGAGCCAAGTTAAAGTCTTGAGTCACATATGTTCAAGTCCAAATGAATGTTCAAATCTGTGACTCCATACTGACTCAAATCCAATTCATGTGACGTTATTCTCCATCTGGTCCCGTACTCCAGAGCAGGCCATTCAGTGGCAGAAGCTCTAGGTCCGGTCCTGCTGCTCGGGGCGCCGTATGGTGTTGCGAGGTTTGATCTTCAGAGAGAGCTCCCACAGGGCCTCCTCTGCTAGGTGGTCACTGAAGTCGTTGAAGAAGGAGACAATGTCGTCATTGTGTTTGAAGTCGTAATGCCTGCAGAGAGAAACCCACAGGTACACACACACACACACATGAATGTAAACAAGCTCTGCTCAACACATCTTGAACATTTTAGACAAAGTCCTGTAGTTCCTTTTTATGCAGTGACCAGTGATGTATGGGTTCCTGTTTACAGAAACCAATGAGGGGTGGTTCCTGTTTGCAGTAACCACTGGGAGTTGGGACACTGTAAAGTAGGAGAGAGATCCTGTACGTACCCTTGCTGGAAGCACTTCATGCTGTCCAGGATGTTGAACTGCTGCCAGCGCTTGGAGAAGTTGACCTTCCCCTCCAGCAGGTCCGGGTTCCCCAGGTGGACAAATGTCAAGTCCTGCAGGATCAGACCCCTGGATGGACAGGAGAGAGACGCATAAAGGCCGGCAGACGGGTACTATAAATATTTGACATTTTGCCTGTATTTGAATCAGAATTAAACATGCATTTCAAAAGGTTGTAGAACCAATCATGTCATAGTAAGAGTACCAACAGGTTTTACGTATACTTCCAGGTAGGGTATATATGGGTACTTGCAGTACAAGTAGGGTATATAGGTCCATCCCAAAAAATTTGAATATTGTGAAAAAAAGTTCATTATTTTCCATAATTTCATTCAAAAAGTAAAACTTTAATGTATTCTAGATCCATTACACAAAGTGAAATATTTCAAGCCTTTTTTTGTTTTAATCTTTATGATTGTAGAGTATGTTCAGTATGTGGCACAAATGACTGCATCAACGTGGAACGTGGCATGGAGGCAATCAGCCTTGAAATATTTCACTTCATGTGTAATGAATCTATAATATATGAATGTTTCACTTTTTGAATTATATTACAGAAAATTATGAACTTTCCACAATATTCTAATTTTCTGAGATGCACCTGTACATGGGTACGTACAGGTAGGGTATACATGGGTACTTACAGGTAGGGTATACATGGGTACTTACAGGTAGAGTATACATGGGTACTTACAGGTAGAGTATACATGGGTACTTACAGGTAGAGTATACATGGGTACTTACAGGTAGGGTATACATGGGTACTTACAGGTAGGGTAAACATGGGTACTTACAGGTAGGGTATACATGGGTACTTACAGGTAGAGTATACATGGGTACTTACAGGTAGGGTATACATGGGTACTTACAGGTAGGGTATACATGGGTACTTACAGGTAGGGTATACATGGGTACTTACAGGTAGAGTGTACATGGGTACTTACAGGTAGGGTATACATGGGTACTTACAGGTAGGGTATACATGGGTATGTCGGCTGGACTTCGGCCAGTGCTGTTCTGTAGGCTCTGAAGGAACAGGAGCTGTCTATCAGGGAGCAGTATTCCTGTAAACTCTGAGAACAAACAGACACACACACACATTCAGACAAGGCCATACCGCCCCCTCCCCCCCTTAACTCTGAGAACAGCCGCCCCCTTACCTGACCAAGCTCAGTTCTGATTGGTGCACCTGGCCAAGACAAATTCATATTGGACCTCCAGCCCAGCTCACCTCAGATGTTTGTTTCTGCCACTCCAGTCTTCGTAAGGGGGCGGAGTCCAAGGCTGACAATATGGCCAGGTAGGAGTTGAAATTGTTCAGCTTCCGTAAGTGCTGTTTAAAGCAGGGAGGGAATTACAGTCTCTCCGGTTAAAAGGCGTCTTGATTGAGCAGCTCTTTGAACGAATAATCATTGTGTGTCGACATACCTTCATGACTTTGATGAATTTGAGGAGAAGCTTCTCCCTGTCCTGGGCTCTCTCCTGCAACATGATGACAGAACGCACCCTGAAGGACACAGACGGACGGTTAAACAGCGAGACAGACAGACAGATTTCCAAGACTGACAGACAGATGCACACGCAGAGGCAGACACAGGAGTCAGTCAGACGGACCAGTAGGACATGTTGTTGAAGTGTTCGGTGAACTGTGTCAGGTTGGGACTCCTCTCCTCATTCTGCTCTTTGGCCCAGAGCAGCACCTCAGGGATCTGACAGACGGACAGACAGACAGAAGAGAGACAAGTTAGAGAGAGACAGGTAAGCTAGAGAGACAACTTATTTATGTGCCAAGAGACAGTAGCCTATAACTACACTGCTCCAAGAAATTAAGGGAACACCAGTCATCAATCATCATTGCGGATCTCCATGAACAAAATAACTTAAGTTGAAAATCTTTATTGATTACATTGTGCAATTCGCCGAGAACAAAATGACGATCAATGGAAACCAAAATACTTAACCCATTGAGAGCTGGATATGATTAAGTGTGAGTAAGTGTTCCCTTAATTTTTTTGAGCAGTATATATATAGTTATGGAAGAGAGAGAGACAGGTTAGGGTTAGGCAGGTTAGTGAGGTCAGGATGGGGGGCGGTCCCTCACCTCTATCTTGTAGAAGAGCTCAGCGTCTAGCAGTGTGAGCTGCTCAGCGATTTCAAGGCTACGGAAGTCATTCAGCGTTCCTGGCCTGAGAGGAGAGGGGGGGGGGGTAGAGAGGGGAGAGAGGGTCAGGAGAGGATGTGGCCTGTACACTTTGGGGTACCTTGTGTATGTAGCTTGTGTGTGTCTGTGTGTGTTTGCGTACCTGGCGGCCACGCCGCGTGCGGCCAGCGGGCGGAGGGACAGGGTGGTGCTCAGCAGCGTCCTCCGCTGCTCCAGCTTACCCAGGATGTTGGAGCGGAGGCGGCGGGCCAGACTGAGCTCTCCACCAATCAGCAGCCTGAACACCAGCTCCATTAGCATACGCAGTAGCTCCTCCTCCAGCTCTACCTCACTGGGATGAGATGAGGGGGGAGGAGGAGAGGTAGTATGGTGGGAGGGAGAGAGGGGTAGAGGTAGTATGGTGGGAAGAGAGAGAGGGGGAGAGGTAGTATGGTGGGAGGGAGAGGGGAGGAGAGAGAGAGAGGTAGTATGGTGGGAGGGAGAGGGGGTAGAGGTAGTATGGTGGGAGGAGAGAGAGGGGGAGAGGTAGTATGGTGGGAGGGAGAGGGGAGGAGAGAGAGAGGTAGTATGGTGGGAGGGAGAGGGGGTAGAGGTAGTATGGTGGGAGGAGAGAGGGGGAGAGGTAGTATGGTGGGAAGAGAGAGAGGGGGAGAGGTAGTATGGTGGGAGGGAGAGGGGAGGAGAGAGAGAGAGGTAGTATGGTGGGAGGGAGAGGGGGTAGAGGTAGTATGGTGGGAGGAGAGAGAGGGGGGGAGGTAGTATGGTGGGAGGGAGAGGGAGTAGAGGTAGTATGGTGGGAGGAGAGAGAGGGGGAGAGGTAGTATGGTGGGAGGGAGAGGGGAGGAGAGAGAGGGAGAGGTAGTATGGTGGGAGGGAGAGGCGAAGAGAGGTGGGAGGGAGAGAGTAGAAAGGAACAGCAGTAGAACCTTTAAGTCTTGCATAGTCAGACCTATCTTCACACTTTGTTTACAGTCACACTGTGCCAGCACTGGAGAAAAGTCTGGCTGCATTCATTACCATTTGGAGAAAAAAACGCTGTATTTCTTTAAAACAATCACAATCGTCTTGGGCAGAGCGGTTGCCAGGTTGTTGTTGTTTCACGTAGTGAAGTAAGTAAGTAGGTAGCGGGTTCTCGAGCCTAGTGGCCCATAGGGCAGGAGCCTATCTCCTGATTCCTTAGTGTGAGGCAGCTTGATATACAAGTACACCCACTGGACATGACACTAGTGTGTCGCAGGGACTTACTCCCATGCCGAGTGCCATTTTTTATAGTCTTAGTTATGACTCGACCGGGGATCGAACCCCCAACCTACCAATCTCAGGACACTCTAACCACAAGGCCACTGAGCTGGTCTTCATGTAGTGACGGGGACTTTGAAAACGGTAACACTCAGATAGCAGAAGGGGAGGAATCTGGATTGAATCTGATTGGCCAGAGAGAGAGAGAATCTCCGTCGTCACTGATTGGTCAGTGATAAACCCAATGACAAGCCTTATCTCCAAAACCTACATCTGGTGAGTCGGACTAGAAACTTAATCAGAACTAGCAGGCCTACAGTTATCCGCTAACTTACACACTACTCTACAAGCGAGCGAGATACCAGCTGTATGGATCTGGGTTAGTGGACCTACCAGAGCTCGTCTACGACGCGGACCAGGAGGCAGAAGCTGTTCTGGCTGACCGTCTTCCTGCTACCGTCCGGGCTGTGGCAGAACCGGCTGTATGTGCTTCAGCGTCAAGGAGCCAGACCCTCCTCACAGAGGACATGTACACAATAATCTATACAGAACAGTTTATCTCTGTATCAAGGGATATCAGAGCTTTACATTTCTATGAAAGATATCTATGGTGTATATTTCGGGTGTAGCATATAAAATATGCATACTGTATCTCCTAGAGATATCTAGGATCTATGTAATATATTTCTATGAAGGATCTACAGTATATATCTCGGGACTAGTATTAAAAATATGTACTGTATATGTACTGTATCTACTTCTAGAGGTATTTATCTATTTAATGTATTTCTATGGAGGATATCTAAAGTGCAGCTTCTTGATGAGGTCCTCAGGAGTGATGAAGGTTCTGTAGGTGGTGAGGAAGGCCTCACTGTACATTACCACATCTGGAAGAACACAGAAGATCAAAACCTGATCTGAGCTTGTGAGGAGATATCCCCATCTATACAATTCATCCCTGCCCCTTCACATATGCCCAAGTACTGCGGAATTCGTGGAAGGGAATCTTTCCCGATCAGAATGAAAACAAACCACAATGAAAACCGCTCTCTGAACAACCTCTTTACCTCAAATTAAACTCTTTCCCTCAGAAAGCCGCTTCTCTCAGAATGACAACAAATGCGCAAAAGAATGACAAGCTGATTGTTTCCATAGAGACGACGCAAAGTGTCGCCCGAAGCATAAATGCAACATGTCGAGCGACATTTGTTGAGCAACACTTTTCAAGAAGCATAAATTAGGCTTAAAGGTACAGAACTGTTTCATATCCACTAGTCAACATGTACCTTCATGGTCTGTTTCCGTGGCGAGGACCAATAGGATGTCACGTGATCCTGCTCGCACATCTGGACCGTCGTCATTCTTATACAGATGGACATAAAGTTACTCTGACATCACCATGACAATACCATATATCTCTGTGTTGGGGGAGAAGATCCTGCAGGCCTTCTGCTTCATACGATCTATGAGGTTTAAGGGTTAAGAGGTTAGGGGTTAAAGGTCAGGGGTTACCTCCTGTTTGAGGGTGATCTGGGACATGATCTCGGAGTGGTTGACCAGAGAGAGGTCCTCCTGCTCCAGACTGCTGAGATCACTGAGGACAAAGTCAGAGCAGCATCACAACAAGGTGTCCAAGTATGTTTGTGATCTAAGTGTGTGTGTGTGTGTGTGTATGTGGTCTCACCAGTCCTCTGCCAGGTCCAGGTTGGTACACTGAGGATTGTCTAAACTCTGCATTTCCGGACAGTCCTCCGTGGCACAGGTGTCCTAAGAAGACAACAACAACAACAACAACAACGTGAGCCAGCAGAACCTGCCCCAGAAACCTGCCCCTACTCTCCTGCACCCAAGACACTTCATTGTGTGTGTGTGTGTGTGTGTGTGAGAGCGTGTGTGTGAGTGTGTGTGTGTGTGTGAGCGTGTGTGTGTGTGAGCATGTGTGTGAGCGTGTGTGTGTGTGTAAGAGCGTGTGTGTGTGTGTGTGTGTAGGATGATGGGTATCGTGCACCCCACCAGCTGTCTCTGTTTGGGCGGCAGGGCAGGCGGTGGCAGAGTGTGTTTGAGCTGGTAGGCCTCCTGGAAGTGGCGGTTCCTCAGCTGGTAGACGCTCTGGCTCTGGCTGCTCTGGTAGAACTGGGAGGGTTGGGGCTCGCAGTAGTCCTCCATGAAATGCATGTAGTTCTTTACTAGGAGGGACAGATGGAGTGGGGGAGAGAGGGAGGGATGGAGAGAGAGAGAAAGAAAGGGTTTCAGAACAAAAATACACCCACACAGTGAGCTGCTTACAATACTGCCACAAGCAAACGCATAGACAGTCTGTCTAATACTCACACAAACACAGTCTGTCTAATACTCACACAAACACAGTCTGTCTAATACTCACACAAACACAGTCTGTCTAATACTCACACAAACACAAACAAACACATTCTGTCTAATACTCACAAACACATTCACAGTCTAATACTCACACAAACAAACACAGTCTATCTAATACACAAACACACACAGTCTGTCTAATACTCTCACACACAAACACATTCTGTCTAATACTCACACAAACAAACACACAGTCTGTCTAATACTCACACAAACAAACACATAAGCTGTGTTCGGAATCGCTCCCTCACTTCCTATTCCCTATATAGGGTTCACCATGTAGTGAACTACCTAGGGAACGGAGAAAATGTAGGGTACATGCACTGTTCCCTGCAAATCAAGGTGAATTGTGGGTAATAAATAGTGGACTATATAGGGAACGAAAATTCCGTGGAGAATTCGGACACTACAAACAAAATGTCTGACGCCCTATATAGTGCACTATATAGTGAATAGGGAGCGATTCCGAACACAGCTAAAGTGTCTAATACTCACACAAACAAACACATACAGTCTGTCCAATACTCACACAAACAAACACATACAGTCTGTCCAATACTCACACAAACACACAGTCTGTCTAATACTCACACAAACAGTTTAATACTCACAAAAACAAACTACATCTGTCTAATACTCACAAACACAAACACACAGTCTGTCTAATACTCAGACAAACAAACACATACACAGACTGTCTAATACTCACACAAACAAACAAACAAACACACAGTCTGTCTAATACTCACAATTAAACACACAGTCTGTCTAATACTCACACAAACACACACAGTCTGTCTAATACTCACTGTGGCGGCTCTTCTCAGGTAGAGGGGGCGGGCTAAGAGGGGGGCCGTCCTCCTGGTGCATGCTGGGAAACAGAGGGATGAAGAGGGAGAAGGATGGCATGGTGGCTTCGTCCTGGTTCACGTTGTCATAGAGAGAAAGGCGGCGCTCTGGGGGGGCTTGATTTTGGGGGGCGTGGCCACGCCGCTTCTTCTCCGGCAGGGCTGGAGGAGGGGGTGTGGGGGGGGAGGAGGGCTGGAGAAAGGAGAAAGAGGAGGGCTCGTGGTTGTTGGCCTCAGCCACAGGGCTGAGAACGCCCCCTAGAGGGGGGAGGGCGTCCACACAGGACATGTCCTGCTGCAGGAAGTCATAGTCTGAATCATACGGGTCACTGGCTGTGTCTAGAGGGAACACACACACACACACACACACAATTATTATTATTATTATTATGTTACTGATAACAGAGTAGATAATGAAAATGCAAAAAAAAGAAAAAAAAGATCTATTTTAGTTAATCATCAATCAGATAATGTGTTAGGCTGTCGGACTTAGATGATATCCCAGATCGGGCGCATTTCTGTTCTATCTGGAGACCCTATCCTCCTACAGACCCCGGTTCTGTTCTATCTGAACATAGCTCTATATATATACATCCTCTACAGATGCCTGTCTTCCTATCTGTCTGCATGTCTGTCTGTCTGTTCTATCTGATCCTTGCACAACACTGTGCCCTGGTGAGGAAGGAAGCCCCAGCACGCATCACTTCCTCTCACAAAAGCAGAAATAGACCCTGCCCCCCCTTCCCAAACTCGTCCAGCTGGTATTGTTGTGTGCGTGTGTTTGTGTGTGTGTGTGTCCTAGCTCATACCCAGAGTCTCTGTGCTGGTGCGGTGTGGTCCATGTCCTGAGAGACGATTCAGCTGGTCACAGGAGCTGCTTCTGGAGGACAGACTGGAAGCGTCTCCACCCCACTGCTGACCGCCCCCGGACAACCGCTGCTCCAACGCACACTCGGCGCTGTCCTCCGACACACGCTCCGCCTCGCACTCCGGCGCATGCTTCCACACACTTTCTGATGCACAGTTCGCCTCCTGTGAAACGCAGAGGTACTGTCAACATCGGCGAGGGAAAGTAGTGCAGCAAATTAGGCCAGTGTGTGTGTGTGTGTGTGTATACCTGGATATGCAGGCCAATGCTGTTGGGTATACAGGTGATTCGTCTCATAGGGGCCACCACTGCTACCTTGGCGGGGCCAGCGGGGGCCGATGAACGCCTCTTAGGGGGGAGGGCCGGGGGACTGGGAGGGAAGGAACAGCATTAGCCAAAAACATCCCTCACCATCTAGGTTTCAATTCAATAACCTTTATTTAGACTCGAAGGACACATTTAGACTCCAAGGTTTGTGTTGTGTGTGTGCCTGCGGGTGTGCACCTATGTGTGCGTTTGCGTGAACCCGCGGATGCGTGTGTGTTTGTGTGTGTGCCCGCCCGCGGGTGTGTGTGTGTGTGTGTGAGAGAGCTCCCCAGCCAGTTCTCAGAAACGGCTCGCTCAGAGGAAGCCTCCTCTTTCACACCTCACTCTGCTGCTCTGTTCTCCCTCTGACACAACAGCACCCACGAGAACTATTAACACGACTGAACATCTGCGCGGCCACACCGCCGTGCGTTCCAGCAAGTCAAGCCAAGCACTGGTGAGTGATGGCTGGGGCTTCAGGTCGTCTACAACAACTAGCCTCTAGTGAGAGGGAGGGAGTAGAGGGCATCTATGTCCAGACAACATTCCTACCCGTTTTCTGACGTGTTCACGCCGAGGAGAGGGGGTTTAGGCGGAGGGGGCTCCTTCCTCAGGGACTGGGCAGATGACTGGAGACACGTTGTCGTCAGGGTCATACTCCCCCTGTCTTCTCCCTCACGGGCAGCTGCCTCTGCTTCTGAAGTTGTGGTAGAGGGGGTGTGTTCTGGATAGGTTGAGGCCGGGGCTGGGGTTGGGGTTGGGGTTGGGGTTGGGGCTGTGGTTGGGGTTGGGATTGGGGTTGGTTTGACTGGAGGTGTCTTCAACGTTTCCTCCTGTGGTTCCCTGGTCAGCCTGACCAGCTCCTGGGGACAGGAAGTAACAATGCGGTCATACTGGTAGACAGGAAGTCACTGTACAATGTCATTATGGTAATTTCCTCGGAGGGTAACCGTGGCAAGGCATACGGGCGTACGGGTTACCTTGACGCCATCCAGCACAGCTTTGATCACCGTGGTAACAGTACCCATGGTTTCTTTGTCGTCCAGTCTGGTTCCGTTCAGTAGGATTTGGTCGGACCAGCGGATGAGGTTGGCCAGGCTCTGGTAGATACAGGCCAGGCAGGCAGACACCGCTGAGCTAAAGGGGGCAGCAGTTAGGAGATTCAGATTAAGATCAGTTCATTGCCATGGTTTACACATACTAGGAATTTGTTTAGGTCGATGGTGCATACACTCATGGAGCCAACATTAGACAGGGTGCAGGACAGGACAGTGCAAATATAAAATACAATATATGTAAGAACGAAAAAGATTTTAAAAAGTACAAGGAGGAGGTAAGGGTCAGTGTTAGTAGTTAGGATATAAGAGTAAGTGTTAGCAGTTAGGAGGTAGGAGTCAGTGTTAGAAGGTAGGGGTTAGAGTTAAGAGGTAGGGGTAAGTGTTAGGAGGTAGGAGTCAGAGTTTGGAGGTAGGGGTCAGTGTTAGGAGGTAGGAGTTAGGAGGTAGGGTCATTGTTAGGAGGTAGGGGTTAGGAGTTAGGAGATAGGGGTCAGAGTTAGGAGGTAGGGGTCAGTGTTAGGAGGTAGGGGATAGGAGTCAGGGTAAAGTGGTAAGGGTTAGGGTCACTGCCCAGGGGTCAGGGATCAAGGTAGGGTGCAGTGTCAGCCTCACCAGGGCTGTATGGCTTCTAGCTGGACCAGAGGTAGAACTGCCTCCAGAACCTGGCTGGCAGAACCAGGCAACATTTCCAGAACTCTCCTGTCCAGCACCATCTTGTCCACGATGGTCTTGAAATACCTCAAAGCGCTGACCGCATCCTTCTCCTGCTCCTCTAGCTGACTTAGACACTACCCACACACATGCGCACACACACACACAAACACACGCACACACAAACACACACACGCACACACCATCGACTCACTTTTAATCCACATATAGCCTAGATTATTGACAAAATAAGATGCAAACGCGCACACAATCACACACCTTGTTGTTGTCCGGCTTCGGTGCAGTCTTTTGGACAGGTACTTCGAGAGGTCTGCTGACACACTTGTTCGACCGTCTGACCTTGGGAGAGTGGAACTTGTCCTTCAGCTTGGTCGTGAAGGAGGACAGCTGGGAGCGCGGGGAATCTGAGGGAGAGAGAAACAACGTCACACAGACCGGGAGATGGATGGAGAGAGAGGGATGTAGGAGAGGAGGGAGAGTATGTCTATACAAAATAACACATATTGACACACCCTTAATACACACTCACAAAGCAAAATCACAAAGCAATTGACTGTTTAGGTGTAGTGGTATATACAGAGGTGGATAAACTCTGACCAGTGCAGTTTACCCACAGTATTTATCCTCCATTGATTAATACAGTTGATCCGAAAATAGGTGAGTAAACTCTCAGCCTCACTTTAAAGAGGTGGGTAAACTGAGTTTACTTGGGTTTACCCTCCAATACCCCTGCTTATGACAATACAGTTTGTTATTTATTGTAGCTTGCAAAGTTAAAGGCTAAACTATTACTGTACACACAGACACACATACATTACTGTAGAGTTAGCTTCATAGTTAAAGAACACGGATGTGACAAATATAAATTTCAGGCAAAGTTTACCGTGCTTGCTCTCTATCTTCCCCGACATATTCACAGACGAGATTGGAGATAGTTCAATCGGAATTTATTATTATTTTAGTCCCATACTGTTGATGTACGAAATAGTTAGCTTTTAGCTAATAGTTAGGAACTCAGGACTCTCCGTTGGACAGTTAGACTAGCAAGAAGTTTAAAGTTTCTAGTTCCGTAAGTCAAACATCGCCGCCCTCCCAGTCGGGCTGCTGATGCTATAGATGCGGCTGCGCCTGCGCACAAACATAAAACGCCAAGTCCGTGCAGGCGGCTGTCGAACTGTTTTACCACTAGATGGCGCTCTGTATCTACCCACGGAATCCCTCTCTATACACGTTGAAGTTGTCCCACAAGCAAAGGTGCGTCATTCAGACAATCGAGTCTGTTGGTCATTTGATTATACTAGCTAGTTTATACAGTGTCACTATACAAATTGTAGTACACAGTGCCACATATCTAGTCTATAATATGTATATTATAACCATCACCATACATGTAAATGCAGATGACAGTAAATCTCACCACACGTTTGCATGTGCCAAATAAAGATCTGAATCTGATTTTGTTCTATAAGCTCTCCCCATAGACTGCCTGATTCCATAGCATCTTCCCTAATAAATCCGCACAGCCTCCAGCCTAAAAGGCTGTGCGTGTGTGTCTGTGCGTTTGAGCGAGTGTGTCTGTGTGTTTGTGCGTGTCTGTGTGCGAGTGCGTCTGAAATATAAATGACAATTACTCAGCCTGGGCACGATCGCGCCTCAGCTTGTTCCTCAAAGAGAATTTACATGAGAGAGAAAGAGAGGCAGGGAGGGAGGGAGAGAGACAGAGAGAGAGAGGGGAAAAAGAGAGAGGCAAGGTCAGGAAGGGTGACGGGGGTAGGGGGGAGAGAGACAAGTTGAGGAAGGGTGATAGAGACATCATGCTGTACTTTAATAGTTTTTCGGGATCTTTTACACACTATAGTTGATACTCATACCAAGAAACGCCAATGAAAAAGTTTTACCAACTGGCAACACTCACTCCTCCCCAGAGTAATTGTTCACTTAAAAATCAGAGATCCGTATTATTACTTAATAAAGAGAGATGTAGTCTTTTAGGCGGTATGTCTAGTACTAATTGTGTTAGAAACCATTGTACCCTCTCTCTCTCACACACACACACACACACACACACACACACACACACACACACACACACACACACACACACACACACACACACACACACACACACACACACACACACACACACAAACTTCGGTGCAGTAATGTTCAATGACAGACTAAAGTTAAGGATCTTCCTGTCTGAGTATAGGTGACCTCCTCAGGATGCTGTCAGACAGCTGAAGCCTTCCTCACATCCATCAGCCTGTCACACACACACACACACGCATGCAAGCACAAACACAAATGCACACGCGTACACACACGCACAAACATGCACGCACGCATACACACACACACACAGACACCCACACATACCCACAGCACTGCAACAGCAAAACTCATCAATCAATACATAATTTAACGGGCAGTATGCAGATGCAGTGTGTGTGTGTGATGCAGTGTGTGTGTGTGTGTTAGAACTTATGTTAACGAGATATGTGCATGGGATATCAGCTTGAAAGATATTCAAATAGATTTCCCATCAAAACGAATCCTGAACCTTGCTACTCATTGGGATGCAAGCTTCCGTATTCTCCCTCCACTCACACACTCGGTGGGAATATGACAGACTAACTAACCGTTAAGACACACATCAAGAAGGATGAAGAATTTCTATTCAGATAGTGAATGTTCTCATTATGTGGATGATCTAAAGACATATACCAGCTTTTAAGTGTCTTGTCCTTTCATCTGCTGTATCCACCGAATGGACTTGAAATAATCGAAATCAATCAATGTGTAAAGAATATAGGCTAATTTAGGACTGCAAATACAATAACATGTATATCTCTAGTAGTGTGTGTATGTACGAGTGAGTGAGTGGTTGAATTTGTGTGTACATGTATTTGCGTGTGTGTGTATATATATATATATGAGTGAGTGAGTGGTTGAATTTGTGTGTACATGTATTTGCGTGTGTGTTTGTGTGTGTGTGGTAGTCGTCTTCACCTGCAGACCATCAGCCACCAGAAAGACTCCAGTCTCCCCAGTCTGTCTGAGGGAGAAGTAATGAATCCCATAATGAGAGTCGGATAAACATCCCATGCATTATTCATCCAGAGTAAAGGTTACTCATGTTCTGCCATCATGAATACAATTTCATCAAAGTAAATGATTACATTCCATGAACCCACATCAAACATTTTACTGTTCAATCCATTACAATGAGGACAGGAGAGGAAAGGGCACTATTGGCTCTCTGCCAGGGTGATCACGGCAGCCTCTGATTGGCTGATAAAGTAGGAAGTGATCAGCGGTGGTTTGCGCCCCCTGTGACCTACCCCAGACCCCCTCCCCAGGTCTCCTGTGGATTAACAAGCCGAATGACAGCTCCTCTGACAGACACCCAGAGTCACACTCACTCACTCACCAAGCACCTGTCACAGAGCTGGAGATCAATACCATCGTTATCTTCCATAGACCCCGAGACATCGGTCTCACCCTGCCTCTCTTCTCACTCACTCTCTCTCTCTCTCTCACACACACACACACACACACACACACACACACACACACACACACACACACACCTCCTGATCCACAAATCAGACCTGGAACTTTCTGTTAGTTTGTATAGAAGTATCATAGTGTTGAGCTATGCTATTCTCTTGCAGACATACCTTTGTCACTACAGCCAAGAGTTAATTTGCATAGATTTAATTGTTTGTAGAATGTTCCCAGGCAGAAGTTGGCATTTCACTGGAGGAGAATGATGAATATTCTAATATGGGAAGGCAAGAGAGGTCCCTCACTCTCTCTTATATAGAGGGGTTCTTCTGTACAGCTGAGACTCTGGTGAAGGGAACTAGAACTGGAACACAATGCAATGTTCCTCTGCAGGGGAACATACGTTCTCCGTTCAGGGTGGTGGAATCTTCGAGGCCAGTAACACAACTAAGCATTACTTGGTATTAAGGATTTTGTATTATAGATAGATATATGACACCACACTCTTAAGGCACCAAGTCAAATCACCGTTTAGAAAGACATTGATAACTGCATGCCTGCCTAGTCAGTACTCACTAGGCATTGGAGAAACCTATACAACCTTTGCTATGTTACGGATTTGCCTCTATATTCTAAATGTGGTGGGTATGTAGCTTTGAGGTACTTTAGCCCAAACTGCTTATGTACAGTACTACTGCACCACTTTATATATCTACGCCTGCACCGCACAGCAGGCATCTTCAAAACGAGGCCTGGGGCTTGATCTCACACTCTCAAACCAACCAATCTCGTCTCTGTCATCACTGGAGCCCGAGGTGGCATCAGAGCAGGTGAACAGCCTCCATTATTCATGTCTCTGAAAACTCGGGTTGGCAGTGTAACTAGTTAAAAAAAATATATAAAAAAAAATACCCAGACATAGATAAATTCATCACATGCAGTGAGAAGTTCAGTTAGTAGTAGGACACATCAGGACACCCGACACAAGTTTCTATAGCAAACTATTTCACAGCTTTATTGACAATAATTATTACAAAAGAGCACGGTTCTTAGGAATTGGCAGAGGTTTGGTGAGGAGCTTTGGGCCCGTTTGACAGTAACCGGCGTCTCATAGGAACGCTCTGTCCCCTCCACGCTGCCAACACACAGCACGGCGTTTTCAATCGCTTTCCTGTACAGAAGGGACCACTTCAAAAACAACGGGGGGAGAAAAGAAAAGCCTGTACAATATTTGATGTGTGAATATTTGGGGCGCTACAAAAACCTCTCGTTTTCCTCTGTTATGTGGAAAAAGTGTGTGTGTGTGTGTTTTACAGTCCGGTCCTGCCAATAGCAGTGGTCAGGAAGTATGTGTGTGTGTGTGTGTGTGTGTGTGTGTGTGTGTGTGAAAGAGAGAGTGTGTGCGTGAGTGCGTGCGTGTGTCTGTGTGTGTGTGTGTATGTGTGTGTGCGTGTGTGTGTTACTGCCGGCAGGTGTCGTGGAAGGCCTCCAGGGTGCGGAAGTCTCTCCAGGTGGGCGGAAGGCCGTCCTGCAGGAAGCGTCCGCAGCGCTGACATGGGCTCTGGAACAACTTGATGTAGCTCCTCAACCAGGTCTGGAACCAGGGAGAGGAGGAGGGAGGGAGAGGAGGGGAGGAGGGGGGAGGAGAGCAGGAGGGAGAGACATACCAGGAATAGGGGGGGATAGGGAGAGAGAAACAGACCGGGATGGGAAAGACTATTACAGTATATCTGTGTATGAAGGTGGTCCTACCGCTCTCAGCTAGTGTTGCACGGTCAAAAACTGCACAATACCGCATTTTATTAGTACCGGTACTAAGAATGAGCCGTATTTCTGAGTTGTGTTGATGTGAGACAGTGGGGCAGTGTGTGTGTGTGTGTGTGTAGCTTCTCTCTGTCCCTCTGGGGCAGTGTGTGTGTGTGTGTGTGTGTGTGTGTGTAGCTTCTCTCTGTCCCTCTGCTACTCCCTAGTGCGCGTGCCAACCGTCAGCCCAGCGTCCAGTTCACCAAACTTATGTATGCAAACGTTCGGGGCGAACATTAAAAGGAAAAAGTTTTAAATAGTTTGCAAAGAATGTTGGCGAAGGAAAGAGGGCTGAGGGCTGCTCAGTTGGTTACACTAGACGGTGGCGGAGGATTTCCAAAAGCAACATTTCAAATTTAAACCCAATGCTAAAACGGAATCTCATAAGATTAATGAGGCAATCTGTAAAGTCTGGAGTCATAACGTGAACACCGTTGCTTTGTGCTGCGAGGCTGCGTCCTGAGTGGACAGAGTGAAGTAGAGAGGGTCAGTAGCCTGGCTCCCACCCCTGAATCTGAATTGCAATTCAGTCAGGCTAGTGGAGCAGAGCCTAATACATCCATGAGCAGAGCAGACACTTTCTTTTCTTTTTAACTTTAATCTTTATTTGCATTTTTCATCTATACAACGACAATACAATAAAACAAAAATAAATAATAAAAACTAACAATAACAGCTTATGGGTTCTTCCATCAAGTCACAATGCAGCTCTTTTATCTTACTCAAATTTCAATATTAGTGGTATCATCACACTTCCTTCTATAATCCATCCATTTCTCCCATTTCCCTTCAAACTTTCCTTCCCAGAGCAGACACTTTCAGTTTATAATTGTAGCTTATTATTTGACAAATGATGATGAATAAAATAAAATATATTTTTTTAATAAAAAAAAAAGTCTAAACAGTTCACATTCCTGCTCCGCCTCAGCAGACTGCAAACACTGAGATCAGTGGGCTACACCTGACACTGTATTATTCCATTAGCCTACTTGTCCTAATGTTTTAGGTTTTTGCTGTGGTATTGTTTCAGTATTGGTATCAATATATTTTTTGCAGGTATTGTATCGAAGTTATAATTTTAGTATCGTGACAACACTATTCTCACACCTCCCCCCTCACTACCCCCTAGCCCTCGGCCCGTTCCTCGCCCTCCCTCCCTCATCCCTTTCACTCTCCCTCTCCCTCTTACCATGAAGGAGCGGACGACCACGTCGGGCATCTGAGGGAGCTGGTAGTGCAGCAGAGCTGTGGTGGCATGGTCTGTCACCTGAGAGAGATGGAGAGAGAGATGGAGAGAGAGATGGAGAGAGAGGAGAGGGGGGGGGCAGGAAGAGAGAAAGAGAGAGAGCTTAGAAACTTCCCACTGTGTGGAGAGGAGCTACAACTTTACATGCCAGTTCCCCTGCCCTGACAAGAGCAGACAGACAGACAGACAGACAGACAGACAGACAGACAGACAGACAGACAGACAGAGAGAGAGAGAGAGATAGAGACAGATAGAGAGAAACAGACAAACAGAGAAAGAGACAGACAGACAGACAGAGAGAAACAGACAGACAGACAAGCAGAAATACAGACAGTGAGAGAGAAGGAGACAGACAGATAGAGAGAGACAGAGAGAGAAAGAGAGACAAAAACAGGCAGACAGAGACACAGAAAGACAGACAGGCAGGCACAAAGCGAGATGGACAGACAGACAGAGAGACAGGTGGACAGACAGACAGACAGACAGGTCTCACCTTCTGAAACACCTGGTAGTTGGACTTAGACCAGATATCAAGCTGGAGAGAGATAGGGACATTGTTGTCATAATCTTCAGACAATCTTCTGATTATTCTACTTTTTAGAACCCTGACTCTGACCGCCCCAAGCTCCACCCCTCTGACCCTGACCCTTGACCCCTGACCTTGCCGTCCTCAGAGTAGATGTTCTCGTTGAAGCCTCGGACGATGGTGCGGTCTATGAACAGACTCCTCATAACAACGATGGCCTTCAGCACCTTTCCCAGTGTCACCTAACACACACACACACAAGTGTGAGAGGCATATTTATTGTTAATTAACAATAAGATAGTTTTCCAGTGTCCACCCAGGAAAGAGTGGTGTGTGTGTGAGAGGTGTGTGTGTGTGTGTGTGTGAGAGAGAGAGAGAGAAGTGTGTGTGTGAGGTGTGTGTGAGAGATGTGTGTGTGAGAAGTGTGTGAAGAGTGTGTGTGTGAGCGGTGTGTGGGTGAGGAGGATTGATGTAAGGTGTGTGTGAGGAGTGTGTGTGTGAGGAGGACTGTTGTAAGGTGTGTGTGAATGGTGTGTGTGAGAGAGGTGTTTGTGAACTGTGAAGAGTGTGTATGAGAGAGGTGTGTGTGTGTGTGTGTGAATAGTGTGTGTGAGAGGTGTGTATGAAGAGTGTGTGAGTGTGTGTGTGTGCATGTGTGTGAGCGGTGTGTGAAGAATGTGTGTGAAGTGTATGTGTGTGTGAGAGAAAGAGCAGTGTGTGTGATGAGTGTGTGAGAGGTGTGCATTCTCACCAGTAGCACAGCGGAGGTGCCGTTAGGCCGGAACAGTTCTATGGACATGTCAGGGAACATGCGCCCGATCCTGGAGATGACGTCATCCACATACCTGGAGGAGAGAACGAGAACACACACACACACACACACACACACACACACACACACACACACACACACACACACACACACACACACACACACACACACACACACACACACACACACACACACACACACACACACACACACACACGTCTGTCTGTCTGTCTGTCTGTCTGTCTGTCCAAATGGTACATTGACTTCACTTATATAGCACTTTTATCCAAAGCTCTTTACAATGAAGGCCTCTCATTCACCCATTCTCCTACACACATACACACACCAATGGCGGCAGCTGCCATGCAAGGTGTTAGCCTGCTCAGTGGGAAAAATTTGGGGTTCAGTGTCTTGTCCAAGGACACTTTGACATGATGTCACAAGGAGCCGGGATTCGAACCGGCGACCCTCCGACCACTGGATGACTCACTCTACCTCCTGAGCTACAGCCGCCTCCAGACCTGCCTGTCTCCCTGTCTGTCTGTCTGTCTGTCTGTCTGTCTGTCTGCCTTCCTGCCTGTCTGTCTGCCTGCCTGCCTGCCTGCCTGCCTGTCTGTCTGCCTTACTGCCTGCCTGCCTGTCTGTCTGTCTGTCTGTCTCTCTCTCTCTGGTCCAGAGCGCCAGGTGGGGCTTGACTCCGTAGAGGAAATGTCATCAGAGCCAGAGGATGTGACATTCAGCGACGGCGTCTGGGGTTGCCATGGAGGGCGAGAGAGCAGAGAGGCAGGTAGGTACTCATTTTTTAGTTTTCCATTGATTTATGTTGTAAACATGTCATCTGTGCGGCCTTGAAATATAATTGGGAGCGCATAATTGCTCTGGTGATACCTTTTTAAAATTCAGACGATTCACTAGTTACACACTCTTGCGGTGTCGTTCGTGGTAGCGGTGAAAACCAAAGTTTTCCTCCCATGACACCTAAACAGCATCTAGACTTAGGAGGGTTGCAGAAACACAAGATTTAGACTGGGACAAATCTCTCGACTTCATGTCTTTCATGAAGTATCTAGCCCATGTTTACTGCTTGTAAATGTTCTTAGCCAATAGACAAACATTTTCCAGGAGCTTGCTCGATCGTCTCATTGAGAGAGGTCAGGGAAGAATTTTTACAGCTCACTTTTCTGGTCCCCGGGTGAAATTGTTTTTTTTGCTTCCCTCTGGAATATGTAGGGGTGGGCATAGGTCCCACCCCCCCATTGCTCTCTGTAAAGCTCATTGTGTTGCCTCTGTGTATGAAATGCGCTATACAAATAAAGTTTGATTTGATTTGATTTAATTCATGAATGCATCTAGCACCTTGAGCTCAAGTTATCAAGCTCTGGTTATAGAACAGACAATGCTTTCTCTATGGGAGTGTGGAGTCTCTTCTCCATCCATTGACATAAAACCTCAGGTCTACTGTGTAGCCTACAGTACATCTGTGGCCTGATAACCTACATTATAGTCACAGTGCCTTGATATGCCCTCACAAATGAAGGCTGTTGGCTATTTAGAAATAATTAAACACAATGAAGTCAGATTATGTAGGCTAATATAGTTAGGCAGACAAACTAATAAAGCATTCATTAATGCATAGAAAATTCATCAGAATGCAGGAAATTATGCTTTTGATGCCCCAAACTTCCTGGGAGAGAACCCCCAGACCCCCACTTAAGGTACCACCTCCGTCTCATTCTGAGCCAGGAAAAACTCCGAATTGTGATGTGAAATTTCCATACTGTTACATGTGACAGTAGTGGTAGTGGTCATTGTTCCTATACCCAGGAAGCCCGCTCTCGTACGCAGCTCTGTTCCACAGCCAGCGGCTTGTTTCAAAGACTGATCCTGAGGGAACAGCTACTGACAGGCGCTAGACACTGGGCCTGGAGCAAACTACAGCCTTCAGCCCAACAGATTCAATCCAGATTATGTGAACCAACAACAACCTAGCAACCACTCCGCTGAAGACGATTGTGACTGGTTTAAAGAAATACAGCCCCCCCCCCCCCATCTCAGCATTGTAATGAGTCCAGCCAGACCTTTCCCCAGCACCGGGACAGCCTACACGGAGTTTGCAGAAGAGATAGGTCTGGCTATGCGAGACAACAACAACAACAACGCCTCAGTGTTCTCCTGCCTGGGCTTGAGGAACAGCATCTGCCAGCTGAGTGCTCTCTCTCTCTCCCTCCCTCCTTCATCCTGCCTTTCATCTCCCAGACCCCCAAGCGCATCTCCTCTACTCCTATCTCTCTCTCATCAATCACCCTTCTCCTCCGATCTCATCTCTCTCGCTCTCTCACTCTCAGAAAGCAGCTGTAACCCCTCTAGAGGGTTAACACTAAGGACAATGCACTAGGGCAATATACCAGGGAGAAGAGAGGAGGAGAAGAGAGGAGAGAAAAGAGGAGAAGAGAGGAGAGGAGAAGAGAGGTGAGGAGGGGAAAGAAAAAGAGAATGAAAGGAGAGGAGAGAACAGAAGAAACGAGAGGAGAACAGAGGAGGAGAGGAGAACAGAGGGGAGGAAAAGAGATGGAGAAGATGAGAAGGTAGGACGAGAACGGAGGAGTGGAGAGGAGAAGCGCTACTCACTGTAGGGGCAGCACCAGCGTACTGGGCTGGACTTTGGGTCTCCTCTTGGCGGACGCCCCCATCTGATTGGCTGAGCGTTTGAGTGACTGCTGGTTGAGCAAACTGGAGGCCAGGCCAGCATGATACTGCAACTGGAGGACAGGAGAGATGACAGGGTGTGGTTGAGACTTAAAAGCCTAAGAGGAAAAAAAGACATCCTTTTTTTCCCTGAGGAAGACCCTGTATGGTCGACTCCGCTTTATTCAAACTTAAAGGAGAATGCTTGTTTTTGACAACCTGGACCTTATTTACGGCATATTATAAGACGTTTCACACGTTTCACATGCCTCTGTAATATGATCTTTAGAAACGTCTTTAGAAACGAAATAGCTTCCCCACTTGCTCCAGCACGCATGCGCACAGCGCGCAAGTGTTGCTCCAGCATGCTGTGCGCATGCGTGCTGGAGCAAGTGGGGAACCTATTTCGTTTCTAAAGATCATATTACAGAGGCATGTGAAAAACCACAACAAGCCCTCGCTCTATGTAAGCACAACTAGCGATTCATAAAGACAGATTGATGAAAACAACTGTAAATAGATTTTTTAGAAGCTGCATTCTCAGTGCCCCGTCCGCCGCCATTACATGGATATACTTGGCTCGCGCTGGATTTTAAATTTCTTCTACAGGCCTCCAAATTACACCAAAGTTATCTCGGTGAGTCAAACGTCTTATAATATGCCGTAAATAAGGTCCAGGTTGTCAAAAACGAGCATTCTCCTTTAAAGGACACGTCTGGGATTTTGCATTATAAGCCATGTTATAAGGCTATTTGTGATCACAATGGACTATATCAAAGTTTCAACAAACGGTGCACTCTCGAGATATGACCTGTCGCCGCCAACGCACACAATAGATTAATAGGTGCATTGATAAAATCCCTCAAAAACACCATAAACTCTTTTTCTCGAAAACTCGTTTTCAAAGACAGGAAACTCACCGAGTGATCACTGCCACAAAGTATGCTTCCTATCGGGGTTTATTTATCATTTCGCATAGATCTATTTTCACTCTCAGTACATACATTTGTTAACTTCTGCTTAAACTTTGGGAGGTCTTGACTGAGTTTGGAGGCTACCGTAGAAGAAGAAGAGGGTCACAGGTCCACACAAGTGGAGAAGCGTAGGATTGCTTTGCAGCTGGTGTTTCATTCGTGTGGATGAATCCAAACATTTCTGGCTTTGTTGTCAATACAAATCAATGATCAATAAAAACCCGATCGGAAGCATACTTTGTGGCGGACACCAGTATGCACAACGGACATCAACGGACACCAGTGACCACTCAGTGAGTTTCCTGTCTTTGAAAACGAGAGTTTATGGTGTTTTTGAGGGATTTTCTAGATAAACCTATTGATCCATTGTGTGAGTTTATAAAACTTTTATACAGGCTGTTGTATATGATCGTATAAAACCTTATATCACGGCTTATAATACTAAATACCGGACCTGTCCTTTAAAAGCCCACTGACATGTCCACCAGCCACAGCCACTTTCAATCCATGATATATAATATATTATAATATTTTATTATATATGATAAATTCAGCATGGGGGCCGCTCATTCAACCAAGATCAAAAGATACCAAGATCTAATCTTTTCAGTGGGAAAGTAGATTGGATTGACATGTTGGCACCGGCTCCGGCATCTCGACAGACGACGGTCTACCAGGGAAGCGCTTATGTTCAAACGCTGCTCTGTGGGTCTAAAACATCCCCTGACTGCTGAATCCAGCTGGACCGGAGCAGGGGAAGGGATCTTAATGAGCCTCCCTCTCCCTCGGCAGAGGCTGCAGCCGCCACAGATGAACGTGCGACGGCATCAAGGAAACAAACAAACAGTCTTTGCTGGCAAAGGTCCCCTGCTGTCCCTAACCTTCCTAATGAGGAGTTAGCGTACACACACACACACACACACACACACACACACACACACACACACACACACAATGATTAAGGCACCAACACTCACACAAACACACACAGAACAAAAGCACACGCACACACACACATACAACCACCGCAAATATACATGTACACAGCGTCTCGGTCTTTGTCTGACACTTCTTTCATTCAAACATGCACACACACAAACACACACACGCACACGCACACACACACACACACTTTCTCCTCCCAGAAATAATAAGGTGCCATGGCAGGCTTCGACAGTCAAGCACTTCTAACAGCCTTGCTTTGAACGGCACATTTTCCAAAGGTCGCTGCCCCCTAACACCCCCCGATCCAGATCTGACTAGCTGACAAACTTATTAGCTCTGTCTGTCTGTCTGTCTGTCTGTCTGTCTGTCTGTCTGTCTGTCTGTCTGTCTGTCTGACTTGTGTGCGTGTGTCTGTCTGACGGCCTGTCATACTGTCTGCCTCTCTCATGCGGTCATGTGACTCTTTAGCCTCAACTTCCCCACATTATGGAGAAGAGGCCAAAAGTCAACTTCATTTCTAATTACCATGTGTGTGCGTGTGTGTGTGCGCGCGTGTGTCTGTTTGATGGGAGGTGGGAGGGGAGGGGGGGGGGGTACACATCAATGGCTGAGACTGTGTCGCAGTGTGTTGTCGCAGTGTGTCAGTGGCAGGACTAATAGCAGCTCATTAGCAGTGTGCGCTGGCTGCAGGCAGGCAGCCTGTGGCTATGTGGCGGAGGACAGGAACACAGGCCTGCCAACGGCAAAGTCACCCTGGACACCCTTTCTGAGCTGGAGGGCTGAGCACGTGGCGTCAGTGTGCAGGCTAACAGAGTTTATCTTCTTTTATGTCGAGCCAAGGAGCCTGCAGCCAAAATAGTCTGGAGGTGTGGCTCGACAGTCTGCGGAAGTCTGCAGGTAAAACTCTTACTCTGACGCGACATTGAGAAGGACAGTGACATTCCTCCTTTGTGCAATTTCCTCCCAGGGATCAATAAAGTAGGCTATCTATTATCTACTACTACTACTATTACTAGTATTACTACTACTACCAGGGTGCAATTTGTGGAAGAAAAGAGTTCTGCACCGTTGTCAATGGCCTTTTCTATTGTCTCCCTCTCCCTCATTTGAACAATTTCCCGCACTAATTGAGACGTCCCATGCCTACTGATCTTGTCATTACGTTTTTCTACCACTGATTGACACTTCACATGCCTACTGATCTTGTCATTACGTTTTTGGGGAGCTTTTCGTCAAAATTCCACTGATGAAGGCATTAGCAATATGCAGCCTCTCTGCTGTTTGGGGGCCTAGATTCCGTATGTCCAGACAGAGCACAGCACTAACCCGTTTTCTGAAGCCTTAGTTATACTCTCAAATGGACAGCTGTGGACACCGCTGACTTGTAGGGGTTCTATTTATACTACTTCTGTAGTCTGCTTGGAGGACGCGGCAGTTGGTGCTCTAATAGCATAGAGGGCGCGCTCTCGGTCACAAAAAATGGGAGGCGCAGGTCGTAGGGCAATCTGACATTTCCTACCTGACAGGTTGCGCTACCCATGGTTTATGCACAATGTAATGGGTAGTAGGGCATTCTGATAGACATTTCCTACATGCATGTCTGCCCTACTGTATAGTGTGCTTATAGCACATCCTGTCAGAGAGGAGTTGTCTATCAGAATGCCCTATGACCCATTATTGTGCTTAGCACTTTCAGAACACCGGTCCCGTCGGAGGCAGTATAGAGCCAGGCCGTTTTGTGAAGTGTGGAGAGAGATGTGAGTGGCTAGTCTCAAGCCCTGGTTATAGGCTACTTTCCTACCTGACAGGATGCGCTACCCATGAATTAAACGTGATATAATGGGTGGTAGGTCATTCTGAGGAGATAGGCCAACTTTTCAGAGCACTGTCCGGGAGGCAAGATTACTTTTCGCAACCCAGATTAGCAAGAACACCATTGAGTTTAGGGTTAAGGTTATGGTTAGGGTGAGGGTCAGGTTTAGGGTGAGGAAAATGGCTATTTTTAGAGAAATGTATTGGTTAACCTGAACGCCCGCGAACCATAAGAACCTTTCTCAAGCTCAGATGCTTTGATTTTGGAGCAGACAGCCATACAGACAGGCCAGCTGAACATTATGCCATCGTCTTTTGTATGCTATAAACCTGCTGTAATAAACAGCTTTTGATTGTCGCTCAAATCCCGTGTTGGAGAGATTCATTTGGAATACACCTGGAAAAGGGACACTGGACTGTGTGGTATTTGTGAGAGATTGGGTGCCGTCTTTTATTGAAATCAAAACACAACGCAGAGCTGAATAAGGACAATAATAAAAGACAACGAAAGTCAACAATTGGTGCCGTGACAGCCCGGATCGGACATCGAACCCTAACAAGTCCAAGAGTGGTCGTCAGCCAAAGCAGACAGCTACAGCTGCGGCAGATGCCTGGCAGTGCAGTTGTGACCTAACTGACCCCAGACATAAAATCAGACCCAACTGGTTGTGGGTGAGTGGTTCGATATTCCGATCATAAGAACGAAGCAGTAAATCTCAACATTACCACACAGTCTCTCAACACGTAAAACTAGCCAGTGCTGGATGTGAATGTATGTAGCTACATGTCTTATGTTTGTAATGCCAAGGTATCTGTCAAGGTACCTGCACTGTTTTGTCTTGGGAAGTAGGCCACTGCTCCACTTCTCTTTATGTTTGTATTTGTTACCTCTGGGGACACGAATAATTCTCCAAAGAGGGCCTGTGAAAGAGCAGGAGATAATCATCTACCTACTGTAAGACGTGGGATGGTTTTATATGTGGCCTCCAGGGACAAGTAGAATTCTCCAAAGAGGGCCTGTGAAAGACCAGGAGATACCATTCACGTAAAATACAGGGGAGGGTTGTGCTTATAGTTTAAAGTTAAACCTGTGCGGGACACAGGACCGAATTGTCTTTAAAAAGGGACCCGTGGGGTCGGAATGATTTTGTGGTTTATGTTTATTGTTGCATATGGAAGCTATATGTGTATATATGTATGCATGGGCCTAGATATATACATTCTAGGGAAGCGTGGTTGGTTAGGTCACTGTGATAAAACCATACTGTGTGTGACCCAAAACCTTATCTGCTTCAGCAGAGTGCTGGAGCCGTTCCATCTCGCTCCCGACTCAGCCCCTCCCCTACAGACGCACCAGAGACAAACTACAGTAAGACAGCCGTTACCTATCAGCTCTTACTAAAAATACTGTTCTCTTGAAAATGGCTACTACACCTAAAAACAGTCCTGTCAGTCCCGATAAACCAGAGAAATCTACGTTAGAGAAAGGGGGTACTCCCCTCCCCCCCCAATATAACGTTAGAGGCGATTAAAAAGAACTTAAACCAGTATGTATGGAAATACATGAGTTTGGATAAAAGCTTTTCTACCATAAGGGAAAAATACGGTATCCGGGACAAAGAGCCATGTTCGCCTGATGACAGTAAAAGGGCATGGAGGCATGGGACGAAATAGACCGCTTAAGAGGGTTTTACGGGCTTCACCCATACGATGCTGTAGCAATCATGAGCCCTAGTGTGTCAACAATGGAGCATGACCTGTTGAAAGCCAGGGTCACTGCAGGTCTAGGGTCTCGGGGCAACAATGTCGAAGTAGGGTGGGACGCGATTAAGACATGGATCAGAGAGGCAGCCAAAATCCCCATTGATTGGCCTAAAATCAATCTCTGCCGCCAGAAGGCGTCAGAGGGCTTTGCTGATTTTGAAGTAAGGTGGAGAAAGGTGTTCTTGAGACATTGTGGTCTACCCGATGTTGATGATGTGAACATGGCTCATGCCAGACACCCGTTGATCGGTGACACTCTAACTAAAGCAACCACCACCAAGGACAGGAGAGTAGAGGAGAAAGCCAGAGCTCCACAGATCCCATTCAGAACAGCTGCAGATGACAATGAGAGCGCTGTCATTTCTGTGGGGGCAGAGGCCGTTGGAGAAAGAGCTGTAAAAAGAGAAGAGAGCCAGAGTGCGTGGCACAGAGAACAGCTGTCCCAACTTCATACACGGCTCCCCATTATCAGCAGATGCCACCGCTCCGCATCCTAGGCCGCCCTGCTACAAAAGCCAGAAGGCCTGGATGTAACAACTACCTTGAACGGACGCCAAAACATAGAGTTCCTCCTTGATACGAGGGGGGGGGGCCTACAGTCACTCCTCATCGCTGTCTAGAGGGAACAGACATCAAAATGAGAGAGCGAAAGCAAGGCATGCAAAATCAGGGGGGGGGGCTATTTGGGTGAGAAAAACCAGGCCATTCCTGCTGGAATTGGGACCTGTGTCTCTCACGACCTCTGTGTGGGTGGGACCGGTAGGATAACCCCTACTGGGTCTTGATGTGTTGACAAAAATCAATTCATCCCTTCATTTCCAACAAGGGAAAGTTAAGGTAGCAGGGAAACCCAATTGGAGCCAAGATAGTCAATGTAAGGTGGTCGCGCCACCTGACAGATTAAAGGAAAATGCTCGTTTTTGACAACCTGGACCTTATTTACGACATATTATAAGAAGTTTGACTCACCCAGATCACTTTTGTGTTGTTCGGAGGCCTGTAGAAGAAATTTAAAATCCAGCGCGAGCCAGTATATCCATGTAATGGCGGCGCACGGGGCACTGAGAATGCAGTTTCTCAAAATCCATTTTCGGCCGCTAAACGGTTGTTTTCATCAATCAGATTGCATGAATCGACAGTTGAGATTCCTCTACGCGAGCCATTCTTTCGGTTTTCAAATACGTGGTCTGTAGCCTCTGTAATATGATCTTTACACGCCTCTCCCCCACTTGCTCCAGCACGCATGCGCACAGGCCAGCGCGCAGACTGGATATTCTCCCTCACATTCTCTGCGCTACGATCGTAGTTGGTGCCGAGAATATTGTCGTCGTCATTCGTCAGCAACAATCCGATCGTAGCGCAGAGAATGTGAGGGAGAATAGCCAGTGTAAAGATCATATTACAGAGGCTACAGACCACGTATTTGAAAACCGAAAGAATGGCTCGCGTAGAGGAATCTCAACTGTCGATTCATGCAATCTGATTGATGAAAACAACCGTTTAGCGGCCGAAAATGGATTTTGAGAAACTGCATTCCCTTTGCCCCGTGCGCCGCCATTACATGGATATACTGGCTCGCGCTGGATTTTAAATTTCTTCTACAGGCCTCCGAACAACACAAAAGTGATCTGGGTGAGTCAAACTTCTTATAATATGTCGTAAATAAGGTCCAGGTTGTCAAAAACGAGCATTTTCCTTTAAGATGAGTCCCAAAGTAAACGCACCTTCATAGATTGGATCACTTGTAGAGCCAAACACTCCAGACTAAAAACATCGTAGCTTCAGGCCTAGCACCCCAAAAGATAGGGACAGTCGTGGCAGCTGTTGTTCGAGCAGAGCCCTTGAGCTAAAGATCCACACGGTTTAGGTGTGGGGGCCTACTCGGGGTGAAGAAAGCAAATATGGAAAATTACACTTTAATGTTCCAATTTGTTCCCACTGCTCGGATGACTGTAGCGCTGCTAAAGGGAGAAAGAGAGAATGGGTGCTAGGACTGTAGGCAGTTTAGAACGAACCTTCCAAAGGTCAAGTCTGGAGTCGACAGTGGCTCTTCTATAAAAATATAATAATAACCTCTCTATATGATCTGAGAGAGAGAGAGAGAGAGAAAGAGAGAGAGAGGAGACATGCTATCACAATCAGAGTCGTGGAATGCATAATGCTGTCGCAGTTTTTCTTGTGTTTTTCTGTGCCAACAGGTGGAGTTGGAGAGAAGGACTTTCGGGTTGACTTGGGACACGGTGGCCACGTGTGCTGGAGTTCAGCAGGGAAGACTACACTACTCCGGGGGGAGACGTCGACGACCAAGACGGGACACTTGAACTTTCACCCCACATCAGTGGAGGCTCGTCCATTGAGATTTATTGAAAAGGTGGGGGACTACAAACTGTAGCGCTTCAGGAGAAAAGGCTTTCATCTTTCCAACGATGTGTTTACTTTGGTGAGTAACGAAACGGTTTTGTCTGTAGAGTCGGACGACCGGACCGATGAAGCGCTTTCATAGGCAAATTGCATTGAGGCGTTATACGTAGGATATCGCCCTGGACCAGGTCTAGAGGACCCATAGATATCTATGGAAGGGAGGCTAGCCTCCCTTAAAATCCCTAAAAATCTTAAATCAATGTAATGCCTTTTTTTCTTGCTAATTTGTGATTGGCCAAAACGCTGAAAAATTACTTTCAGATATTGAGATTCAGATATTGACATTTTGTTAGTCCAATCACATTCCAGATTCCAGATTTCCCACAGTGAAGGCCGATTGAGTTGGCGTTGATGTCTGTGTTTCTCTTCCCTGTGCCATTGGAGACTTTTTGTGTGTTCATAGCTCCATAATATAATACATCCGAAAGTATTATAGGACATATTATACATCAAACTGTTCATCTATTTGTCTTGATTCTAGCCATCTAAATATCTAAGCTGACATAAATACTTTTTGAGCTAGAGCCGTCTGAACACGACAGTTCCACTGGCTGGCTATAGCCGGTAACGTTAGCTAAGAGGTGCACGTCAGGCTACGGCATAGGAAGGCGCGCAGATTGGCTGGAGGCGCAAACTGTCGGCAACTCGCCCAAAACATTACTAGAGACTGGGTAGCAACACCGGATTGGAGAAATCCACAGCCTGGCTCCTGCTTGCGTGCGAATTGATCGCTTTGCGGTGCTTATTCCATATCCAGTGATGGATGGGTGGATGGAAAACTTTCAACTGAATGTTCATATTGTTCTGATAATTGTAGGCTATAGCAACATGAGTGGCAGCTTTGACAGCAACCCAAATTAGCTAATCCCATAGCTGTACCATTGCTAGCTAGCCATGAGCGAACTGTTGGATACTGCATTTGCTGTGCAACATATTCCATTGTCCAGTTGTCAAATCTATTTGCCAACAAACTGTTTGAGAGCCAGCACACCTCAGTGTCCCCTAATCAAAAACATTTTTCATATATCACCTAACCTCTCCAGCACCTCACCAATATCAATTATTTTCTCTCTTTAGAGAAGAGTACAATCCATTACAACTATTGCTTACAATGTTTTATTGTAATATTTTATCATGAATATGATAAATAAATGCTGCATGTATTCAGTTTTTACTTTTGCTAAAATTGACTGTAAATCCACTTTAAAGCTGATATTTCAAATAATAACTGACTGAGGGAAAGTGCCCTCCGGCGCCCATGGGTGGTTCGCCTCTCTTCCTCCTGTCCTCCTCAGTTTTTTGAGTCACCAGCCGCCACTGCCCCACATACACTAACCTTTTCATCCTCCATTCACAGCGTGCTGGTTAGGGAGAGTGAAGCTGATGTGAAGTGTGTGGGTCATTTGTCATACTGTGAATAAAAACTCCCCAGGCTGCACTTGAAATATACTTATTAAAACGGAGAAAGGGGTATTGTGAAGTGTATTTTGTTAAAAAGTTTTTTTTTTTATCTCTGGGTCGGGGACGCTCGAATTTGGAGTAATTTTCCTTTCCTTTCTGTTTTGTTCTGCTTTCCGAAATATGATGCAATAGTTCACTGTCCCCTTTTCACTGTGGATAATGTATCTTTTGGTAGAACGCTGGCTAATGTTATCATGTCTATTGTTGTGTTTGACAATGCATGATGGTGCTTTCAGAATGTTGATTCATTCTGACCTTTGACAGAAGTGCGCCATCTGTGGCCGATTTTGAGAAATCCATGAATTCAATTCAGTGCTCCCCTGAGCAATTCACATACTACTACTACTACTACCACCACCACCACCAATACTACTCCTACTACTACTACTACTACCACCACCAATACTACTACTACTACTACTACTACTACTACTAACAATACTACTATTACTACTAACAATACTACTATTACTAGTACTACTACTACCACCACCACCAATACTACTACTACTACTAACAATACTACTACTACTGCTGCTACTACTACTACTAACAATACTACTACTACTACTACTACCACCAATACTACTACTACTACTACTACTACTACTACTACTACTACAGTACTAACCATACTACTACTACTACTACTACTACCACCACTACTACTACTAACACTACTACTACTACTACTACTACTACTACTACTACTACTACTACCACCAATACTACTACTAACAATACTACTACTACTACTACTACTACTACCACCAATACTACTACTAACAATACTACTACTACTACTACTACTACTAGTTTGATCCCAGTTTCTTGAGCAAGACACTGAACCCCATAATCACTCACGTGCGGCACAGCATAAGGTCTCCGGGCCTTTCTGTGTGGAATTTGCATGTTCTTCGCAAAAAAACATGCAGAAGAATAATGCTAACGCTGTCTGTCCCTGGCAAAGATGGACAGGAGCACTTGGTTGGCCCCTGGGCAAGCCCATGCACGCTGCCTACTGTCTATTCCCAGCTGCCCTTGGGGGAAGGACAATGGGATGGGTTAAAGGGGTAGTGCGCTATTTTGGACATTTAGCCCTATTTGTAGTCTGCCTACCATGAACCTGAAACATACACACTATAATTTCACTGATCGTTCCAGTATTGAGCTAGCTGCAGTTTTTATGCAGGCTCTCACTGAGCTACAATGGAAGTCAATGGGGCATACGTAAATACGTTGACAAACTATGATGAATGTGCTTTTCTGAGACTGGAAGTACAGGGTGTAATCTTACCAGTCTGTGTGCTCTCCTCTGAAATGTATCACAATACGAATATTTTTAGGCGTTTGACATGACTTGCACATAGTCCTCTGTGGGAATAGTGAAAACAAGTGCCAGGGGAAAGCTTATGTCCAAGCCATAGTCTCTTCATCATCAGTAGACGCTCCAGCCACTTGTGTGTGTGTGTGTGTCTCGGCATTGCCGCCTACACCGTGTGATGTGTGCATACTCACTGTGACGAATAAAGATGTTTTACTACTAACAATACTACTACTACTACTACTACTAGGGATGTGCACGGTTAACCGATTTCTCGAGTACCCGAGTAGGCAATCTGCTAGTCGGAAAATAAATACTACTCGGTTAATCTAAAGGCTATATAATATGGCATGTTTGGCCGTGAAAGCGCGCATTTCTGAGCGCCTGTGCCCTTCTTCAATTGTTACCAAAGAGGATAGAGCGTTGGCGGCTGCCTGGAGAAAAGCGCTGTACTGTATATGGAGTCTTTTTAAGAGCGCTCCGGCACAGGCCCATGCGCGTATAGCCTACTCGTTTTCCAGCCTATAAAGAAATATTGAATGAATAGGCCTGTTGTTCAATAAATCTATTTAGTTTTGCATGGACATTTCTCTAATGAAGGCTTGACGCCGAAACATCCATTATTGTCCAATAAATTGGAAATAGGCAGTGAGTGCCGCGGTGCTTTTTAGATAACGCTAAAAATTAATTCACTTGTTATCCGGCATCGGCAGTAAAGGCTTGGTTTAATACTTAATTTATATTAGTAAATTAGAGGTCTGGTTGCATATTGTAGGCTTAGAGTTTTCAGAGTAGCCTAACGATAGGCTTAATAGGCTATGAGCTGGGCAGTGCATCCAAATTAAAAGGCTGCGTTTTTCGATTCCGATAGCTTCATGAAAACCTGTGGGTTATTCAATCTGATAAGTAATGCATCCAACCACACATCAGCTTTTAAATATGTTTATTTGCAAGGGCATGGACGAGACATGAAAGCACCGCCACGGTAATAACGGCGGAAAAAAACGTATTCCCCTCCGAGGGGGCCGGGGTTCAATGCGCTCTGTCTGGACGGTATCTTTTTTTGAGTAATCTTTTTTTTGAGTAATCGGTTACTCGAGTAGGATCAGGTTAGGTTACTCGGTTTTAAAATTAGTCGAAATTCCCATCCCTAACTACTACTACTACTACTAACTATACTAGTACTACTAACAATACTAGTACTACTACTACTACTAACAGTACTACTACTACTAGTACTACTAACTATACTAGTACTACTAACTATACTAGTACTACTACTTCTAACAATACTGCTGCTGCTACTACTACTACTACTAACAATAATACTACTACTACTGCTACTAACTATACTACTACTACAGCTACTACTAACAATACCACTACTACAAACTACTACTACAACTACTACTAACTATACTATTACTACTAACAATACTACTACTACTACTACTACTAACAATACTACTACTACTAACAATGCTACTACTACTACTACTACTACTAACAATACTAGTACTACTACTACTACTGACAATACTACTACTAACTATACCACTACAACAACTTCTACTACTAACAATACTACTACCACTACTAACTATACTACTACTGACAAAACTACTACTACTAACAATACTAGTACTAATACTACTAACCAATCCAATCCAATCCAACTTTAATTATAGAGCACATTTAAAACAAGAGTTGACTAAAGTGCTTTCCATTTCAATCAATACAAAAAACACGGTAGACAACACAGTAGGACAATAGAAGCATAATGAAACATAATAAGAAAGAGCTACTCTGATACTTAGTATTAAAACACCAGGGAAAACAAATTTGTTTTTAGGCGGGACTTGAACACTGGAAGCGTTGGGGCCAGCCTAACGTGGGGGGGCAGCTCGTTCCAGAGTTTGGGGGCAATGACGGCAAAGGCTCGGTCCCCCCTGTGCTTTAGCCTAGATTTAGGGATGACGAGGAGCGACTGGTCAGCCGACCTGAGAGACCGTAGTGGGATGTAAGGATGTAGGGCGTCAGCGAGACAGGATGGGGCCAGACCATTCAAATCTTTATAAGCAAACAAAATCTTAAAATTAATCATAAACTGCACCAGAAGCCAATGGAGGGAGGCAAGAACAGGAGTAATGTGTTCTTGTTTACGTGTCCCTGTCAGTAGCCGGGCAGCAGCATTTTGCACTAGCTGGAGACGTGACAGCGAGGCCTTGTCAAGACCAACATGAAGGGCGTTGCAATAATCGAGGCGGGTGGACACAAACGCATGCATGACTCTCTCAAAGTCACGAATGGAAAGAGAAGACGACTTTAGAGAGTTGCTTCAGCTGAAAAAAACTAGACCTGACCACAGCATTAATCTATTTGTCCATTTTTAGCTTGCTGTTAATTTCCACTCCCAGGTTGGTTACTATGGGCTTGACATATGACTCAAGGGGGCCAGGGTCTGGAGGTACATTGCCAGGACCACTAGGTCCAAACATAATAACCTCAGTTTTACTGTCATTACAGTTTAAGAAATTCAAGGCCAGCCAGACTTTGATGTCCCTGAGACATTCCAACATGGGTTTAAGAGAGTTAGGGTCATCACATTTTAAAGGCAGGTATATTTGTGAATTGTCTGCATAAAAATGGAACGAGATGCCATGTTTTTTAATAATAAACCCTTGTGGGAGCAGATAGTGTAAAAAGGAGGGGCCCTAGAATGGAACCTTGGGGCACACCACATGAAAGCGACGCAAATGATGATGGAAATTCACCATGACTCACAGAAAAACTCCTCTCAGACAGATATGACCTAGAGCAGTACCTTTGATGCCCACATAATGCTCTAGATGAGAGATGTGGATGTTGTGATCTACTGTGTCAACAGCAGCTGTAAGATCTAAAAGTACAAGAATGACAGCGTTCCCAGAGTCAGCAGCCAATAAAATATCATTAAACACTCTCAGAAGGGCGGACTCTGTAGGGAAGAGCCTTAAAACCTGACTGGAATACCTCCTCACATGGTGTTTGATGCAAGCACACTCGGCAAGTGGACCAGACAGGCTCAGACTCTGCCAGACAGGGAACTCCGAAAAAGTTGCTGCATATACAGTAATTAGATAAGAAGATTAAAAGGCTGTTTCAGTGTAATGATGAGATGTGAAACAAGCGCATTCATTTGTGAAAGCTGTGATGAGGCTCTAGCCGTGCATTTGTCGAGAAATAATGCATACCCCTCCAGCCAATCAGAATCGAGTATTCACCCAGGCCATGGTATAACTAACAATACTATTACTACTACAACTAACAATAGTACTACTACTACTACTACTTACCCCCACTGACACCTCTCCCACCACCCAGAGCTCCTGCCTCTTTTCTGTCACACGCTTACAAAAAATGTCTAATCCATAGAGTACAGGTCTGGTCCAGGTGCTGTTGGACTGTTCTACTGCATGTCCTCACGTCCAACACAGCTGGTATTTCGATGACTATGTTCCCATGTATGTTCTCCTGTTATGTCCTCATGGAGATCCTCCTTGTCATGTTCTCTATATCCTCATATACTGTATGTCCTTGTGTGTTCACATGCGTGTCCTCGTATATCCTCATGTGTTCTCGTGTATGTTCGCATATAGGTATGTCCTCATGTGTGTTCTCGTGTGTCGCATCTCCTGTGTGTGTGATCTTATTTGTGTTCATGCATGTTCTCATGTGTATGTTCTCCATCGGTTCTATAGATTAAGTTTTCTTATCGAGGCTCTCTCTCTCCTCTCAGTCCAGGCCACAGACGAGAGGAGGAGAGATCATCCTTCACACAAACACCAATCTCCCTAATAGCACTATGGAGGGAGGAGAAGGGTTGTGTGTGTGTGTGTGTGTGTGTGTGTGTGTGTGTGTGTGTGTGTGTGTGTGTGTGTGTGTGTGTGTGAGTGTGAGTGTGAGTGTGAGTGTGTGGGGTCATAAAAGACCCCCTAGCTGAGCTACAAGTGATCAAAGGACACCAAAGTACCAATGAAAATAGTCAGGAAAATTGGAGATGATTGTAAGGGTTCAATTCCACTTCAACATGGAGTGGGTAGCAGGCCCTATCCCCTGGAGTGGGGGCAGGAGTGTGTGTGTGTATGAGTGGTGTGTATGAGTGTGCGCGCTGGAGTGGAATCTACAGTAAGAGGGCACGTGCATGTGTGTGTGTGTGTGCGTGTGTGGAGTGGGTACAGCTGGGTTTTATCAACAGAAGAGCCCTTGTTCTTTCATATCACATCAAACAGTGGAGAATAGAGTTCCTTCTACAGAGTCCATCTCCTGCTAGCCTGGACAACACAGATTGGACAGAAAGCAAGACACACACATGCACGCACGTATGCACGCACGCACACACATACACACACACATGCACAGACAAGACAGACAGGAACACAGCCAAGACAAGCAAGCATGCAGCGCACAGACAGATACAGGCTGACCAGCAACAGGCAAAGCTGAAAACAGACAGGCAAGTAGATAAGACAGGCTGACAGACAGACAGGCAAAGCAGACCGATAAACAACCAGGTAGATAAGACATTAAAACAGACAATAATTCAGCCAGGTCACGTGAAGTGATTGGGTCAGGAGCTGCCCACCTTGTTGGACCACTTGTAGGCCTGCAGCAGCTGGCTGTATAGCGGGGTCTTGTCCTGCACGGGGTCCAGGCTCAACAGCCCACTGTTGTGAAGGGGGTGGCTCTCTGACGGGCGACCCACCAGAGTACTCAGACGTTCCAGCTCACTACGCACGTAATCACACACACACACGCACGCACACACATACATACATACATACATACATACACACACACACACACACACACACACACACACACACACACACACACACACACACACACACACACACACACACACACACACACACACACACACACACACACACACGGACATGCAAACATCAAGTGTTTAATTGACTCAAACGCATACGTTCACAGCCTTTTCAGCTAGCTAACGTTACCGTTATTACTAGCTAGATAGGGTAAGCCTAATGTTTACTCACTTTAGATCGCGATTCACAGACTGCAGATTATCCTGAAACTCGGTTGTGAAAACCTTTTCCCGCCCTTCCAGGGTTTCCTTATTTTTCATCCCATCTTTAAGGGAGTCAAACACCCTGGTTACACTTGAGCGAAGTGCTTGAATAGCATTAATTGCTTGAGAAAATGCCTCTAAATTTACACCGACGTTCATAACATCCGCCATGTTTTCTTTCTACTGGAGTAGTGTCGCACAGTGGACGTCATCACTACGCAACATGCAATGGAAATGTAGTTTTCTTTTGCACAGTCCCAGTTGTGGACATTCAGCGGCAACACGATCCACCAGTATGTATGGACCCTCATGGCTTCGTTTAGCCTACATTTACAACAACAATCCAAAGTCAAGATCACAAATCGCTTGAGCAAATTATCAATCAACCTTTGTAGACTGGACATCAAGTTTACAAGTTACAAAGTAGGCCTACATTAAATTATATTTAAGTTTACAAGATACAAATTACACAGAGTGATTATATAAGCGCTCTGTTTCTCTTTCTTTTACTGTAGTGAAGTGATTTTGGACTCACTGCTCCTTTAAACTGGGTGGGGAGTCCGACCGACGCTTGTGGGACGCCTCCATTCTGGTGATGAGACGAAGTTGCGCATCCATCCACTTTATGCACAGATAGACACAGTAACTAGCGATCATCAGTTGGGTATATGGCGACGCATAGGGGGGACTAGAGAGATTTATTCATCTGTCCTTGAGCGCGTAGCTACAGGACGAACCGGAGGCTGTAAAAGTAGCGAGAGGGGAGGAGACGCTGCCTAAAAGTAAGAATCTCCAGACTTAGATAATTTGCCAGGGAGTTATGCCTTGTTCAGTCCGGTGAACAAGATAATCAACCAGAATTCCAACCCCGTGCGCGTCTCTCGTGGAAAGTAGCCTACGAGGGGAATAAGGAGACGGAGAATCTAATCTTAAAGCGGAATAAGGTATCCATGTAGAAATAAGGCGCGTATCAGACTTCATTCATTAGGTAAGTGCTAGGCTATATCCCACAGCCTACAATCATACATTAGGCTACTGAAAACTATATATTGTAGGCTATTTTATTGGTGTACACATTTCACAAATGCGCCTTTTAAATTATGTAGCCTACACAAGAGAGCAACAACTCGAGGGGAGCAGTCGTGAAGTTCAGTCAAGACGTCGGGGGTGCAATGCAAATAATAGACGTTTGCCGTTTAACCATTCTGACATTAATCTGGTGGCAAATGGCCAGAGTAGCCTAGCCTGCACGCGCGCACTGCTAGATTAATATTAAAAGTAGCATAGACTAACCCACGCGCGCAAAAAAAAACACTAGCCTACACACTTTTATCTTAAAGTCCCCAAATTAATAAATCGTAGCCTAGTTTATAGTTGCCTCAGAATTCATAGTTGGTTAAATTAAAGGTTTTTTGAATGATGAATATATGCAATTAATTCTTTCTACAACAGACGAATATTCTCATGATCCCTATATTTTCCTTGGTAGAGAGAGAGACAGAGAGATGAGCGCGTGCAGCCGTGGGCTGCGCTGATTGACATGAAAGAGGCGCGAGGAGCAGGCTGGAGAACGGAGTCTCCTCACGGACTGAGTCAAGGCTGGAGTCTCCTCACGGACTGAGTCAAGGCTGGAGTCTCCTCACGGACTGAGTCAAGGCTGGAGTCTCCTCACGGACTGAGTCAAGGCTGGAGTCTCCTCACGGACTGAGTCAAGGGCACACCGGCGGCGACAGGCCGCTCGGGGCAGGACGACTGATCTCATATGACAACATCCGATTTCAACTTTGCATCCCATCAGTGCCAAATAGCCTAAAGCAAGTAAAGAACTTTGCAGACTTAAAAAGTAATTATTTTAATAGTTTTACACCACAGAGGAACGATACGAGTACGAATTCAGAACACTACTGAAATATTTGGAAGGAAGATCTGTCAAGGAACCAGCCAGTAGCCCGAGAATTGTCTGCAGCATCAGGTGCCTCTACCATGACAGCCCGCCGGTGTCCTTGCTGACGGGCTCCCCGGTG
>NC_140239.1:7750843-7755843 GCF_949987555.1 Borostomias antarcticus | reverse complement strand
TCTGGTACAAGAACAACCAGCCAACCAGCCAATTAAGAGCATTTAATGCATGATGGTGTTTTCCTCCAGAGGATTTTTTTGGTCAGCTTTTGTTTTCATCTCTGTTGGTCTGTTTTTGTTCTTTGATCATTTACAATTGGTTAACGAGTTATTGAAAAGCGCTATATAAAATATGTATTATTTTTTATTCTCTATCACTCTCCCTCTTTTTTTTTCTCTCTCTCTATGTCTCTGCTGACTACCAGTTCACAACTAAGTGCCTCTCTCAGCAGTTATGTTTACAAACATAAATATTGATAAATAAAAGACAGAATGGCGTCCTTATCGGCCGAACCTCCGGTAATGCTACCCAGCAATCAATAAGTACTTCAGAGTCTCGAAGAGGAAATGGTTTTGAAGAAGAGAGATGAATGGGTGAGGGTTGGAGGGAGGGAGGGAGGGAGGGAGGAGGAGAGGGGGGTGGAGGTGGAGGAGGAGGGTGGAGTCAGGGTGTAGGAGTGTAGGAGGGTGGGGTGGAGGAGGAGTTGAGAGGGTTCAAGGGGGTGGAGTCAGGGTGGAGGAGTGTATGGGGGTGGGGGTGGAGGAGATGAGAGGGTTCAAGGGGGTGGAGTCAGGGTGGAGGAGTGTACGGGGGTGGGGGTGGAGGAGGAGTTGAGAGGGTTAGAGGGGGTGGAGTCAGGGTGGAGGAGTGTACGGGGGTGGGGGTGGAGGAGGAGTTGAGAGGGTTAGAGGGGGTGGAGTCAGGGTGGAGGAGTGTACGGGGGTGGGGGTGGAGGAGGAGTTGAGAGGGTTCGAGAGGGGGGGGTGGAGGAAGAGTTGAGAGGGTTTGAGGGGGGGTGGAGGAGGAGTTGAGAGGGTTAGAGGAGGGGGGGTGGAGGAGGAGAGTAAAGGTAAAGGGCGGTGGAGGAGGGTGGAGGAGTTTTGAAGGATGGTGCACAGGGGGGCTGGGGGTGTAGGAGAGTGTGTGTGTGGGGGGTGGGTCCCAGGGGATAGAGGTTGAGTGCCTAAATGGACAGTGCTAAAGGTAAAAACAATGTGAGTGATGGTGACTGGTTTATAATGATGAGCAAATATGCATTTGTGTGTGTTTAGCGCTAGTGTATCTGTGTGTGTGTGTGTGTGTGTGTGTGTGTGTGTGTGTGTGTAGCCTGTGGGTGTTCAGCAGGTGTGTGTGTGCGTGTGTGTGTGTGTGTTCTTAGAGTGCCTCTCTAAGTGGACTGTACACGGACGGAGGCCCAGCACTCCATAATGGGACCAGAGTCATGGCAGAGACTCCACCTTCTCTCCCTCCTCCTATTCACCCCACCCTCTTTTCTCCTCCCATCTCTCCCTCTCCCCTTTCTCCTTCTGTCCCTCCCTCTCCTCTCCTCCTTTCCTCCTCTCCCCCTGTTCGTTCTTTCCCTCCCTCTCTTTCTCCTCTTCATTTCTCGCTTTCCTGCTCTCACTCGTCGTCCTCCTCCTCCTCCTCCTCCTCCTCCTCCTCCTCCTCCTCCTCCTCCTCCAGTATCATATTAGGTTATATCTCCAGACTGTGGTCTGGTAATTTAAGATAATGGAGAAGAGGAACCTCGGCACCATGACACCAACATCTCTGTTTCCTTCCTCCTATCCCTCCATCATCCTCTCTTCTATCTCTCTTCCCTCTCTCTCCTCCTCTCCTTTCTCGTCTCTCACCCTCCTCCTCTCCCTCCCCCTCCATTCGGCTACAGTAGTAATTTGAGCTAATGGGAGCAGAGTTACAGTACAACAGGCAGCTGTTCAGATTGGCTACATAACCCTTTGAAATAACCTGTTACTGTCAGCCAATCAGATTAGCTTCTTGTTTTACAGGGTTATAATGAGATTGTGATTGGTTTCAGATCGTCCTACTTGACAAGCTTGGACTCGAACAGAAGAAACTCAACGTTCATTAGAAATCCACTTTGTTGGGGACACTTGTTGTTGATTTCTCAGTGAAGGATAGTCGTCCAAGCTGTGCGCGTTCCCCTCACTGGTCCATTGGCTGAAGAGTGGAAAGAGAGAGAGAGAGAGAGGAAGGATGGAGGGAGGGATGGAGAGAAGGAGGATGGAAGGAAGGGGGAGGGAGAAGGCTAGAGGAGGGTTTGGCGTCCACTAGTTCATACTGATATTAAAACAAAGTCATTATCCTCTTGACCTCCCTTAGACACTCCCTCACATACAGTACACACACACACACACACACACACACACACACACACACACACATTCACACACACACACATACGCACACACATACGCACACACACACACACACACACACACACACACACACACAAACTCACACACACCTCTTAGCAGCCCTGCCGTAGGAAATGTCAGTCTGTCAGGAGAGACAGGACTGTCAGAGAGAGGTGCTGTTAGAACTGCTGGCCAGCTCAGGTCACCTGTCTCCTACTGTCATGCCCTCCTGTGTGTGTGTGTGTGTGTGTGTGTGTGTGTGCGGGGCACGCGCTCATGTGTGTGTGTGGGGGCACGTGTGTGTGTGTGTGAATGGACTCTTGTTAAACGTATAGTATGTGTAATACCGCAGAGATGGGGTATGTGGACGCTTAATAGGATGCAGGTGCAGTGGGTGTGTACAGTATGTGTTTGTGTGTGTGTGCATGTGTGTGCGCTCATGCATGTGTCAAGTCACTTTGATTTATATAGCACATTTACTTTCTGATTCTGATTCTAAGAACAACAGGGTTGAGCCAAAGTGCTTTCCAGGCATTACAATACAAGTTACAACAAGGAATATTAATATTACAGCAGATTTTAAATTAAAATTACAGCACAATACACTTACAGTATTAACAATACATGAAACAGATGGAAATATTGGTACAAGTTCACAAGGAATAAAATAAAAACTGGAATAATGAGTACAGGGAAAAAATACAAGGATAAAATAATAAAACACAGTAAGATAAAATAACTGCATAAAAGCAACATCAAATTAAAAACTCAGTGAAAGGATATTGGAAAAATAACGAAGTAAATTGAGAGTGGGTAACAGTGGGGAATCATCAGACTGCACTAAAAGCCAGAGAAAAAAGATGGGTGTTTAAATTTGATTTAAAGTTATCAACGGTGGAACACGCCAGCACTCACCGGGAGGCGGAGAGGCTGTTCCAGAACATGGGGGCGGCAGCAGGAAATGCCCGGTCACTTTTGGGTTTTGAGACGTGGAGGGGTGGACGGCTGAGACTCAGAGCAGTTGTGAGGATGATGAGTCAGCGGTTCACAAATGGGGTTCATGTCCCCATAGGGATACGCTGGAGTATTGCAAGGGCTACGTGAAACTTTTTAAAAATGCTAATGAAAGAAACGAAACAATAATAGCTTCAATAAAAACATTGAAATGTAAATATTACGATCTAAGTCCGATAAACCACACTTTATACAGAATAGACTCCACGACACAAGCCAAAGCATTCGAGGCTTCGTATGCGTTGTCTTTGCTTAAAGTCAAAAGGCCGTTCACCATAGCTGAAGACCTCATGCTTCCAGCCACTGGTGTATCGGCCGAGACTATGCTGGATAAAAACGCAACAGATACATTTTGTCTTTGTCAAACATTTGAAATGTACAATAGCATTAAAATGTTGTTCAGTTACAAGGTTGTTGTTTAAATCAGACACTGATGGTACAGTACACTGTATTGTACCTTTTTACACACTTTTTTTTCCTACCAATTATGTTTTGCGCTGGTCAGAGGATACTTGGCTGAAATATATTGTATATATTGTAATAATGTACTGCATTTTAAATAGCAACTTAAAAGGCAGTACATTATCGGAAAAAGTTTGACCTAAGTGACCTAGGGGCAGAGTATGGAACCAGCAGATCGGTAATGTACTGTAATGCTAAGCCATTAAGAGTTTTAAAAATAAAAAGTAACCTGACCCTGACCAGGACCTGTACTGAGCACTTGGACTTGGTCCCTGGGCGTCATTAACGATACCTGTCCACTGCTCCTGGCTGGCCCTGGAGGAGGACAGCTCGGATGGAAGAAATGAAGAATTTTTACAGCTCACTTTTCTGGCCCCCGGGTGAAAGTGTGTTTTTGCTTCCCTCTGGAATATGTAGGGGTGGAACCTATGCCCCCCCCCCCCCATTGCTCTCTGTAAAGCGCATTGTGTTGCCTCTGTGTATGAAATGCGCTATACAAATAAAGTTTGATTTGATTTGATTTGATGCAGGGAACAATTTCCACCGGCGACCGCAGATGCATGTGTGTGTGTGTGTGTGTGTTGTGTGTGGTTGTTGCCACTCATTCACCCGGGTGTATTTGTGTGTTGATCACCGTGTGGCGAATAAAAGACCCTTGAGGCTGAATTATTATTAGAGCGTCTTTGTGAGTGTGTGTATGTGTGTGTGTGTATGTGTGTGTGTTCTGGGCCGTGTGGTCCCCGTGGTGGACAGGTTCTCTGCAGGGTTCCCCAACGTTGTAGTTCTAATTGGCAGAACCCCACAGAGCCGCCCCCTCGCAGTCCACACACTCATCATCTGAACTCCCACTTCCAGCTCCAGCCACCCTGCCGCCCCCGGAAACACACCCCTCATCTACTCCTCCTGTCTCTCTCCCTCATCTACTCCTCCTGTCTCTCTCCCTCATCTACTCCTCCTGTCTCTCTCCCTCATCTACTCCTCCTGTCTCTCTCCCTCCATCTACACCTCCTGTCTCTCTCCCTCCATCTCTCCCTCCATCTACTCCTCCTGTCTCTCTCCCTCCATCTACTCCTCCTGTCTCTCTCCCTCATCTACTCCTCCTGTCTCTCTCCCTCCATCTACTCCTCCTGTCTCTCTCCCTCATCTACTCCTCCTGTCTCTCTCCCTCCATCTACTCCTCCTGTCTCTCTCCCTCCATCTACTCCTCCTGTCTCTCTCCCTCCATCTACACCTCCTGTCTCTCTCCCTCCATCTACTCCTCCTGTCTCTCTCCCTCCATCTCTCCCTCCATCTACTCCTCCTGTCTCTCTCCCTCCATCTACTCC
>NC_140239.1:7718343-7745843 GCF_949987555.1 Borostomias antarcticus | reverse complement strand
CTAATACATGCTTTTATTGGTAGCAGGTTGGATTATTTTAATGCTCTCCTGTCTGGCCTACAAAAGCGATTAGTCAACTCCTAAAATCACTACTCTGGTTACCTGTCAGTTTTAGAATAGATTTTGAAGATTCTTTTTTTAGTCTATAAATCATACACCTAAATAACTGTTAGACATGCTTTTAAAATATACACCTTTTAGTTCACTCAGGTCCTCTGGCACTGAGCTTTTAATGGTTCCTAGAGCCAGGACTAAGAGGCCTGGGGAGGTCCTAGAGTCAGGACTAAGAGGCCTGGGGAGGTCCTAGAGTCAGGACTAAGAGGCCTGGGGAGGTCCTAGAGTCAGGACTAAGAGGCCTGGGGAGGTCCTAGAGTCAGGACTAAGAGGCCTGGGGAGGTCCTAGAGTCAGGACTAAGAGGCCTGGGGAGGTCCTAGAGTCAGGACTAAGAGGCCTGGGGAGGTCCTAGAGTCAGGACTAAGAGGCCTGGGGAGGTCCTAGAGTCAGGACTAAGAGGCCTGGGCAGTTCGTATGCCCCAGCCTTTGGAACACCCTGCCAGAGGACCTGAGAATGTCTGAGACATGTTTGTAACTTCTTAAGATCTTAAAACAAACATTTTTAATATTGCTTTTACCACATATCTTTACTTTACTTGTGTTAATATCTTAAACTGTTCTTAATTTGTTTTCTCTTTTTTTATATTGGTGCTATAGAAATAAAATGACATTGACATTGTGTGTGTGTGTATGTGTGTATGGTTGCCTGTGTGTGTGTGTGTGTGTGTGTGTGTGTGTGTGTGTGTGTCTATGTGCGTGTGCGTTTATGTGTGTGTGTGTGTCCGCGCGTCTATGTGCGTGTGCGTTTATGTGTGTGTGCGTTAATGTGTGTATGTGTGTGTGTGTGTGTACTAACCTCTGCCCCCCGTGCCTCCCTCCAGGTGTAAGTGTAACCTGCATGCGGGCCAGTGCTTCCTGAGGGAGGGGTCTCTGCAGTGTGAGTGTGAGCACAACACCACCGGGGAAGACTGCTCCCGCTGCCAGAGAGGCTTCAAGGCCAAGTCCTGGAAACCCGGCTCCTACCTGCCCACACCCACCGGGACCCCCAACACATGTAGGTACCGCAGCCACACACACACACACACAAGCGTGCGCGCACACACACACACACACCTATACCATCCCCACACACGTGCGCGCACATATACGCACGCACGCACACACACACACACACCCACACACATGTGGCTAGTACCTGCTAGAAGGAGGGTTCACAGTGTGTGCTGGATGCACTCACTCATCCACCCTCCAGTGCACACATACACACACACACACACACACACACACACACACACACACGTGTGCCCCCGTCTAGTATCTGGCCACACCCAATTAAACCCACAACATATGCACATGCAGCCACACACATACAGTACAACACACACACACACACACACACACACATACACACACACCCATACCATCCCCACCAGTGATGTGATTTGAGGCAGCGGAACGTGGGCCCCTCTGTCGGTAGACCTTCCATCTTCCATCTATCTTCCATCTTATTTTCTTATTTCCTACGTTGGCAGAAGCAGCACAGTGCCCCCCCCCCCCTCTCCCCCCCCCTCCACCCCACATCTCACTCCACTCAGAGGCCAGCTGGTGTGAGGAATCCTGCTTATGAACAGCCCAGCCCAGCCCAGCCCAGCCCAGCCCAGCCCAGCCCAGCCCAGCCCAGCCCAGCCCAGCCCAGCCCAGCCCAGCCCAACCTGTCTGTCTGTCTGTCTGTCAGTCTGTCTGTCTGTCATCACATCCTCTGAGTCTGCTGTAGCCGCCACATGCCATACACAGGAGGGGGGGTGCGGGCGGTGGGGGGGGGGGCTTCAGATGTACGCTAGAGAGAGATGGGGGAGGGAAGGGGGGGGCGAGAGAGGAGGGGTGACAGTGACAGATGAGAAGCCTCCAGCGCTGCTCTCTCAGATGTATGAATAAAGATTCATGGTGATTTTCAAAAATAAATGAGTAAAGCTACGTCTGTTCTCTCTCTCTTTCCCCCTCCCCTTTCATCCCTTCGTCTTTTCAACCTTCCCCCCCTCTCTCTCTCTCTCTCTCTCTCTCTCTCTCTCTCTCTCTCATCCTCTCTCTCTCTCATATCCTCTCTCTCTCTCTCTCTTTCTCTCATCCTTAGGTGAGGCAGCTGGGACCTTGGGCAGTAAGTAACACAAAGATTATCTCCTCTGTTCTCATCTCCTCTCCTCTTCTCTCCATGCATCATCATTGTAAATTTGACCTCTAGCACTCACACATCACTTAAGGCTGTAGTTTGACGTCATTAAGTAAGTGGTCTTCAAACAGCGGTAGTCTTCAAGTACCTTGCTCTTCAAACAGCAGTAGTCTTCAAGTACCTTGGTCTTCAAACAGCAGTAGTCTTCAAGTACCTTGCTCTTCAAACAGCAGTAGTCTTCAAGTACCTTGGTCTTCAAACAGCAGTAGTCTTCAAGTACCTTGGTCTTCAAACAGCGGTAGTCTTCAAGTACCTTGGTCTTCAAACAGCGGTAGTCTTCAAGTAGCTTGGTGAGTGGTCTTCAAATAGCGGTAGTCTTCAAGTAGCTTGGTGAGTAGTCTTCAGACAGCGGCTGGTTGAGTGTGAATGTTGTAAGGATCACTTTTTGACCACAAGCCCCACAGGAATAGTGATGCCCAGTTAGAGAGAAAGCCTGCTATACATCCAGTCATGGTAAGAGTAGCTAGAAGTAATCTTGTCATGTCTTTCATGTAGTAGCAAGTATTTGTGTGTGTGTATGTGTGTGTGTGTGTGTGTGTGTGTGTGTGTGTGTGTGTGTGTGTGTGTGTGTGTGACCAGCATCTCAAGAGTTCCAGTGACCCCGGACCTCTGAGAGAGGCTCAGAGTAGAGGAACTACCTCTGGTCCTGCTTATCTAGAACCTCTAGACCATTCTCTCTCTAGAACATTCTCTCTGACTGTGTCTGCCAACCCTCCCTGGATTCTCTCTCTCTGCAGCAGATGACCTCTTAGCCCCCCACCTGTCTCACCACACACACACACACACACACACACACACAAACCAGATACACACACACACACGCACGCACGCTTCCCTGGATCCATTTATCAAAAACATCGCCATTTCCCAGATTGTTGAGCCAGGTTTAATCCTGAGAGCACAGGACTCTTTTTCTGACTGGAAGAGCATGCTACTCAGAGTGTGTGTGTGACGTGTGTGTGTTTATGTGTTTGCTCTGGTATCTGGGTTGTCTTGACAGCAGGCTTTTAGCAGAGAAATTTCTTGCTGACGTCAGTAGAACATCGGAGTGTAATGTCAGGCTAGTATTAGCGGAACATCAGGCCCTGAGATGACACGGCATTTTGGTTAAAGTTTACAGCGGCTTGGGAATTTCTGCTCTGACAGAAGAAGGTCCAATGAAGACATGTTAGAGTTGTCAGGAGAAGACTTCCTGTCTGACCCAGCATCATGTTGGGATCCTGATCCTGTGGTTACAGGTTTGTTGTTGGAAGATATAGTGGTGTTGGTGTGTGTGTGTGTGTGTGTGTGTATGTGCATATGTGTGTGTTTGTGTTGGGTGGTCAGAGCTCTGGTTATCCCACCTCTACCTGTCAATCAGGGCTCAGCCGCCACTCCTGATCCGCTGGTGTCGTCTCTGTGATTACGAGACACAATCAGACATATTCCTGCCCAAACCAGGCCCAGGCCCAGAGCCAGACCCAGACCTAGACCTAGACCTAGACCTAGACGTAGACGTAGACGTAGACGTAGACGTAGACGTAGACGTAGACGTAGACGTAGACCCAGTCCCAGTCCCAGTCCCAGACCCAGATCCAGACCTAGACCTAGACCTAGACGTAGACGTAGACGTAGACGTAGACCCAGACCCAGTCCCAGTCCCAGACCCAGACCCAGACCTAGACCTAGACCTAGACCTAAACCTAGACCTAGACCTAGACCTAGACCTAGACATAGACATAGACATAGACCCAGACCCAGACCCAGACCTAGACCAAGACCAAGACCAAGACCCTGACCCTGACCCTGACCCTGACCCTGACCTAGACTCAGACCCAGATCTAGACCCAGACCTACATGTAGACCTAGACCTAGACCTAGACCTAGACCTAGACCTAGACCTAGACCTGGACCCAGACCCAGACCTACAGTATACCCAGACCCAGACCAGTCCAGGCCATACAGAACAGTGGTTTTGAACATAGTCCATGGACAGATATACCAAAGCCAGCTTCCTCGTGTAGAGTTTCGTTTGATGAAGACAATAAAGATCGGAGCCTGATAACAATAAGATATGAGTGAGAATATACCCTGATAACAATAAGATATGAGTGAGAATATACCCTGATAACAATAAGATATGAGTGAGAATATACCCTGATAACAATAAGATATGAGTGAGAATATACCCTGATAACAATAAAATATGAGTGAGAATATACCCTGATAACAATAAAATATGAGTGAGAATATACCCTGATAACAATAAGATATGAGTGAGAATATACCCTGATAACAATAAGATATGAGTGAGAATATACCCTGATAACAATAAAATATGAGTGAGAATATACCCTGATAACAATAAGATATGAGTGACAATATACCCTGATAACAATAAGATATGCTGAGACACTGAGGAACAGGGTCAAGACTTTACTTAACTACAATGTGTGGTAAGGAGGTGTGTACGTATCTCGAAGCAGCAGTAGGAGTCCTGCTGTGTGTGTGTGTGTTCCAGATGTGTGTGTGGTGTTTTTCTGTGCATATCTCGGAGCAGCAGTAGGAGTCCTGCTGTGTGTGTGTGTGTTCCAGATGTGTGTGTGGTGTTTCCTGTGCGTATCTCAGAGCAGCAGTAGGGGTCCTGCTGGGCAGCAGGCTGATGGTTTATTAAGACTGCTCTCCTCCCAGCTTGATAATTAGCGCCTGGCCAGAGGGACCTGCTCAAGCTCCACATAAAACACACCTCATTACCATCTCACACACACACACACACACACACACACACACACACACAGAGCACATGCCCATCTACTGCTACACACACATTTACAACACACGCACACACACATACACACAGAAACACACACCCCGAATACACATGGATCGACTGCTAAACACACACACACACACACACACAGCTCTGCGGTATGCTCAGCCCCAGATAGTCTTCACACAGACCGAGAGACTCCGTACTGGGTGAGGGTGTGTGTGTGAGAGAGTGTGTGTGTGTGTATGGCTTCTGCAGCAGCAGAGCATGCTGATGCATGATATCACTCTGATTCCAATATCTGACCAACCAGGAAGAAACAGAATTGTATTAACGCAAGGCCAAGACACCTACAGTATACCCTATGTGTGTGTGTGTGTGTGTGTGTGTGTGTGTGTGTGTGTATCTGTGAGTACAGTATGTTCCTGTGTTTTTTTCAATAGTTTGTTGTGCACACAGATCGAAGCATTTGCAGTTAGTAACTGAGAACCAACTGTATTGGATCCTTGGTAACTAAACCCTGTAGACCCAACCGAGTCAAGTCAAATCAAGTCAAGCTAAATCGTATTCCTCAAGCACATTTAAAAACAGCTCATGTTGACCAAACATTTGTTGCTGTACAAAAATCACAATAACAAAAACTTAGGCTGCGTTCCGAATCGCATACTTCTACTTCTTACTACCAGTACCTACTACAGCTGCCCTTAGAAAGTACCTACTTTGCAAGCAGTAGGCATCCAATTGGGACATACTACCTTGTCATAACATTGCGCCTTGAAATTTGCCCACATCCGTCGCTGTCCATAACGTGACATTCGTCTACAGCTGTCACGACTCGCACATGTGACGCACATTTCCGCTGCGCACAGGATTGTGGGTCAGAATAGCCAGAAAAGCCTGCTGGCTTGCACAGGATTGTGGGTCAGAATAGCCAGAAAAGCCGGCTGGCTTGCATACTGCAAAATACGACCGCATGTACTGTAGTAGGACATCCTGGTATTTTTGCCATACTGCATGTGGCATACTATGTATTGGGACATACTACATCCTGTTTTGGCATACTATATAGTAGGGTAGTATGCGATTCGGAACGCAGCCTCAGTCCTCAGGCTGTTTGACTTTTACTTTACATTACATTCATTTAGCAGACACTTTTATCCAAAGTGACTAACAATAATTGCATTTCAGTCAGGTCAGTTCAGTTCAGTCAGACTTCTCACTGTTCTAACCATGTAGCCTCCAGCAGCACCCCTGCTGTCAAACCCACGACCCTGGCAGACCCCACCGTCGGTCCTCAGGCCAGCGCCATACCAGCTGACCCTCCAGCTGACCTACCAGCTGACCCTCCAGCTGACCTATCAACTGACCCTCCAGCTGATCTACCAGCTGACCTACCAGCTGACCTACCAGCTGACTTAGCCGCTGGCACTGATGCGTCAGGTGACGGACCAGGTGGGAGACTAGTGAGCTAGTGAGACGGCTGTAGTACTAGTGGTGGTGGTATTAGTATTGTGGTAGTATTGTAGTTTTACTGGACCAGGTGAGCTACAGGTCTATGATGATGGTAGAGATAGTGGTAGTATTGTAGTAAGTTATCTCAGTGTACTTGTATCTCAAATCTAGTATTTGAGATATCTCAGTGTATGGAGTATGATAACCTATTCTGTCGCTGCTCCTTTAAGTGTCGTCGGTAGCGACTGACCAAGCAACGCCCACCATACCCGCCTCGGCAACTGACTCCGTTAGTCCTGCCCAGACAGGAAGCCCCTCCCTCACAGCAGTCCCCACCCGTCCGACAGACACCACCGGAGGTAAGCCCAACCCCCCAGGACCAGAGACACCTTTCACTACCGTTGTGTACTCTTCTGTACACAATCATTCATCATCCTACCTGAAACTTTTTCCTCAAAAAACCTCTTTGTAGATTTAGAAGTGAGGTATATCTCAGGTAAAGTGAACATGGATTTGGAATATATACTGTCATCACAATTTTGTTTGGTGAATGTATACACATATGACCCAGAGAATGATATCAACAAGATGTCCGTTGACTGAGTTTTAAATAGCCATGGGTTCTGTTGAATTCCTGGACCAGTCGGTAGTTTACTTTCTCAGGTGTTAGCATCAATATGAGGGAAAAGGTGTTACAGATATCTCAGAGAGTTCTCCTTGGTAAATAAAGGATGAGGGTCTCCACGGGTAATGCTGTTTTACCGGGCTGTCTGTCTCTCTGGTGACCTTGAGCCCTTTGACCTCACTTAGCCCCCGCCTCCTCTCCCCGGAGAGACACGGTCCGGTACGGGAGCTCTCCATACTGTATGGTACTGTGTCAGGGGCCAGGGCTCAAATATTGCTGCTGGTCTATTTCTGAATGCAGAGCTGCTAAATATTTCACCAGCAGAGCGAGAACAGGTCAGCGAGAGAGAGGGGGGGTGGGCCGGGGGTAGAGAGAGAGAGAGAGAGAGGGGAGGAGCGGGGTGCAGAGATTACAGTAAGAGAGAAAGAGATAAGAAGAAAGGGCAGAGAGCCTGTGTGATACTGAGAATGAAAGAGAGAGAGAGGGATGAGAGAGAGAGAGAGAGAGAGAGGGGTGGGGGTCATAGACAGAGAGATGGAAAGGGAAGGATATGTGACACCATAACAGGAAGCAAGGACAAGTGTCATTGAGGCGGCAAGGAGAGGAGGAGGAGATGTAGGAGGAGGAGAGGAGGATGAGATGTAGGAGGAGGAGGAGAGGAGGGGATGGAGAAGAGGTGAGAAGGAAAAGTGGAGGAGGTGAGGAGGAGGGAGAGATAGGAGGAGGAGAGGAGAGGAGGACGGGAGGATAGGAGGAGGACGAGAGGAGGAGGAAGTGATATGGGTAAAGAGGGATCCTGTTTCTGCTGATCCAGAGGCAATGATCAGTAGGATGGAGACTATGACCAGTCCAGCCCAGGGCCAGCAGGACATACTGTACAGATGAAATCAGCGTATGTGTTAAGAAGAGATGAGGGGAGATACGGGTGTGCAGAATTTATGGCTTGACTGTTTCACCATTTCCACGTTTTATTACATTTTCACCATTTCCACGTTTTATTACATTAGACAAGACAATAGATTGAGTTCATTTTTGCCTTAAACATCTACACACAATAGCCAATAATGACGAAGTAAGAACAGGTTTTTAGAAAATATGCAATTTTATTTTACTGACAAAAATAGGTTTTACATATCTGTACACACCCTTAGCCTAATACTTGGTTGATGCACCTTTGGCAGTGATTACAGCTTTAAGGCAGAAAGAAGCTACTGTATGAGCTTGGCACACTTCTTTCTGGAGATTTTTGCCCATTCCTCTTGGTATATCCTTGCAAGCTCCGTCAGGTTGGATGGTAGGTAGGTACACAGCCATTTTCATCTCTTTCCACAGATGCTCAATTGGATTCAGGTCTGGGCTCTGGATGGAAAGGACATTCACAGACTTTCTCTGAAGCCACTCCTTTGTTCTCTTGGCTGTGTTCCTCGGGTTGTTGTCATGTTGGAAGGTAAACCTTTTCCAAAGTCTGAAGTCCAGAGTGCTCTGGAGCAGGTTTTCTTCAAGGATCTGTACTTACTGTGGCCAGGTGAAGTCTGGGTAGGTGTGGCATCGGTTGGGGCGTCCCTGGGCTGCAAGCCTATTTCCAGCGCGTTTCAAACAAACATTCTTGGTGGTTTCAAACTTCTTCCATTTATGAATGATGGCAACCACTCTGCTCTTTGGGACTCTTTGGGAAGCTGCAGACATTTTTCTGTACCCTTCTCCAGATCTATGCTTTGACACAATCCTATTTCTGAGGTCTGCAGATAATCTCTTAGACCCAATGGCTTGGAACATGCTCTGACATGCACTGTCAACTGTGGGACCTTATATAGGCAGGTGTTGGCAATTCCCAATCATGTCCAATCAATTGAATTTACCACAGGTGGACCAATTAAGTTGTAGAAACATCTCAAGCAGCATCAGTGGAAACAAAATGCACCTCAGCTCACTTGACTGGGTGTCATATCAAAGGTTGTGTACACTTGTGTACATATTATATTTTACATTTAGATTTTTAATAAATTAGCACAAATGTCTAAAAACCTGTTACCTGTTAAAGTCTGTAACATAATAAAACGTGGAGAAGGTGAAAGGGGTGTGTAGACTTTCCGGCTAAACTGTATTTCTGGTGTCGAAGGCAAAGACTCTCTAGTAATAATAAATTATGGTACAGAGTCAGAACCACAAGTGTACAGACTCTCTGGTGAGGAGAGACTGGTGAAACTGATGGTTTCTCTATAACAATCTTCAGTTGCTCCTTCTTCCCCCCAACGCTGCCGCCGACATCACCTCTTCGTCAGATGGAGTCACTGACACAACAGACAGCATGGCGGTAGCGACTGACTCCACGACTGATACACCTAGCACAACCACTGACATCAGCCCGACTACTGACACGGCTGGTACTACCACGGGCTCTGCTAGTACAACTACTGATATGAGCATAACTACTGACACGGCTGGTACTACCACTGGCTCTGCTAGTACAACTACTGATATGAGCATAACTACTGACACGGCTGGTACTACCACTGGCTCTGCTAGTACAACTACTGATATCAGCACAACTACTGACACTGCTAGTACTACCACTTACTCTGCTAGTACAACTACTGATATCAGCACAACTACTGACACTGCTAGAACTACCACTTACTCTGCTAGTACAACTACTGACATCAGCACAACTACTGACACTGCTAGTACTACCACTGACTCTACTAGTACAACTACTGACATCAGCACAACTACTGACACTGCTAGTACTTCTACTGACTCTGCTAGTACAACTACTGACATCAGCACAACTACTGACACTGCTAGTACTACTACTGACTCTGCTAGTACAACTACTGACATCAGCACAACTACTGACACTGCTAGTACTACCACTGACTCTGCTAGTACAACTACTGACATCAGCACAACTACTGACACTGCTAGTACTACTACTGACTCTGCTAGTACAACTACTGACATCAACATAACTACTGACACTGCTAGTACTACCACTGACTCTGCTAGTACAACTACTGACATCAGCACAACAACTGTCATCAGCATAACTACTGACACTGTTAATACTGCCATTGGCTTGGCTACTACAACTATTGACCCTAACCCTGACCCTGACCTAGCCCTAACCCCAACTGCTGACACAGCTATCACAACTACTGATATTAGTACAGCTGATGCAGCTAGTATAACTACAGTCTCAGTGAATACAACTACTGACTTCAGTATAACTACAGACTCAACTACTGTCACGGCTAGGTCAACTACTGACATCAGTACAACTACTGACAGTGTAACTACAGGGTCTGACACTACCGCCTCAAGTACTACGTTTGACATTTTCACTCCAACTGCCGACATGAGCACAGCTACTGACATGCCGACTTCTACTGACCCCAGTACATGGACGTCCACTGCAGCCAGCAGCAGAGACTCAGACGTAAGCCCTCTGCCCTTCGCTGTCCCTGATTCTCCACCGGACCCCTCCACTCCGCCACCTGACATAGGCTCCCCGGCAGCCGATGGACTCACCTCCTCCCCAGACTCAGACACTTCAGAATCTGCTACGTTTATTCCAGCAACTGACACGGCCACTGCACTTCCTGAAGGAGGAGCTCCACGCCCTGATGGAGAAGCCCGACCCCTTGATGAAGAAGCGCCACGCCCTGATAGAGAAACCGTGCCCCCTGGTGGAGAAACCACGCCCAGTGAAGGTGAAGCCCCACCCCCTGACAGAGAAGCCCCACCCCCTGATAGAGAAACCGTGCCACCTGGTGGAGAAACCACACCCTCTGATGGAGATGCCCCACCCCCTGATGGAGGGGCTCCGCCCCTTGATGGTGAAGCTCCACCCCCTGATGGAGAACCCCCACCCCCTGATAGAGATGCTTCAACTTCCGATGGAGAAGCCCCACCCCCTGATGGAGAAGCGCCACCCCCTGATGGAGAACCCCCACCTCCTGATGGAGAAGCCCCAGCCCCTGATGAAGAAACCCCGCCCCCTGATGGAGAAGCCCCACCATCTGATGGAGAAGCCTCACCCCCTGATGGAGAAGCCCCGCCCCCTGATGGAGGAGCTGGTCCTGATGCTGTTGCCCCAGTAACAGACGCTGCTCTAGATGCGGCCTCTCCAGTCCCAGAGCCAGTAGACCCAGTAGAGCCAGTAGACCCAGCTCCTGACGCAGCTTCTGGACCAGACGGTGGGTCAGATACTGCAGCAGGTCCTGATGCTGTTGTCCCAGTAACAGATGCTGTTGCCACAGCACCGGATGCTGAAGCCCCGGGACCAGGCGAACTAGACCCCGGGGGCAGAGAGACCAGCAGAGAGCCTGAGAAAGAGAGGGAGAGTGGGCAGTCAAAGGAAAGAGAGAGAAAAGAAGAGGATGTTTCAGAGGAAAAAGGTACATTGGAAACAGACAGAAATGCTGTATGATGATGATGATGATGATGATGATGATGATGATAATGATGATGATGATGATGATGATGATAATGATGATGGTGATGATAACCACAATGATGATGATGATGATGTGAATGATGATTTTTCTACTCCCTGGCCGAAGATGAGAGACTGGCATTAGCAGCTTGTCACATGTTACTGTAAACGCAGTGGACAGTCATACTATACAGCTGTTCATTCACCACCAATAAAGAGCCTTTGGAAGTTGTTGCTCTCTCTTTCTGCTCTCTTACACTCTTTCCAACGCACACAGTCACTGAGGCCAAGGAAGACAGGAAAGACAAGGACACCGAGGAGAGGGAGGCAAATGAAAAAGATTCTGAAAAGAAAGACTATGAGAAAAAAGGTATCTTTCTTTCTAGCAGTAGTGTCGTCAATGAGAAGTGCTTTGGTGTGTTGTGTGTGTTTTACCTAGACCGCTGCTGTAGACTGTGTGCCCCGTTCTAGTAAAACCCCGACGAGAACCCCACCACACCCATTGGCTGGACAGCACAAAGTGATGTCACAACAGCTCTGGGGTTGATGTTGGGGAATTAGTTTCCTGGTTGCCAGGGGTCACACAGATGACTGATGACCTGGTTCGGTCCCTGGGGTTCACTTGGAGTGCGTTCAGCCCCGACAAAATGTTGCAAAACTTATATTGAAACGGAAAAGGTGATGCGTTGAACACTGTGTGTGTTACGCAAGTGTTGCATCAATGGCAGCTGAGAAGATATATTAATCCGCTGATTGGGCAACACCTCTGACACACCCACCAAATGAGAGAAAACCTACCTCAAAGCCTGTTGCACACCATCTCACACTGTTTCACACCGTTTTGAGAAATCTCACTCACCCCTGATCTGGATATCTGTGATAGCACCACTAACACAGGAGAGGGTGGGATCATATCTACACTGTTGACCTATCAGATTCTGTATTACTGACTGTTGTCCAATCAGACTCTGGCACCATTTGGCGTCATCCCTTTCATGTGGATTGTAGTTATAGTCGCCATCTTATCTCTGGTTGGCTGGTGAATCTATGGTAGTGGTTTGTAGGCCTACATTAAGTCTGTAATAGTCTACAGTAGGTCTCTGTAATAGCATAGGTCTGTAGTAGGTCTGTAATAGCAGTACGTTTACTGTACGTCTCTGTAACATCAGTGTTCTACAGTAAGTCTCTGCAATAGCAGAAGGTCGACAGTAGATCTGTAATAGCCGTAGGTCTACAGTAATTCTCTGTAATCGTAGTAGGTCTACAGTACAGTGGGTCTCTGTATTCGCTATAGGTCTACAGTAAGTCTCTGTAATAGCCTTAGGTCTACAGTAAGGCTCTGTAATAGCAGTAGGTCTAAAGTAATTCTCTGTAATCGTAGTAGGTCTACAGTACAGTGGGTCTCTGTATTCGCTATAGGTCTACAGTAAGTGTCTGTAATAGCCTTAGGTCTACAGTAAGGCTCTGTAATAGCAGTAGGTCTCCAGTACAGTAGGTCTCTGTAATAGCATAGGTCTGCAGTAGATCTGTAATAGCACTAGATCTACAGTAAGTCTCTGTTATAGCTGTAGGTCTACAGTAAGTCTCTGTAATAGCAGGTCTACAGTGGGCCTGTAACAGAAGTAGGTCTACAGTAAGTCTCTGTAATAGCAGGTCTACAGTGGGCCTGTAACAGAAGTAGGTCTACAGTAAGTCTCTGTAATAGCAGGTCTACAGTGGGCCTGTAACAGAAGTAGGTCTACAGTAAGTCTCTGTAATAGCTGTAGGTCTACAGTAGGTCTCTGTAATAGGAGGTCTGTAGTAGATATTTGTAATAACAGGTCTACAGAAGGTTTCTGGAATAGCAGGTCTACAGTATGTATGTACAGGAGCGTGTATGTAGTGTGTGTATGTACTGTAGTGTGTGTATGTAGTGTGTGTATGTACTGTAGTGTGTGTATGTAGTGTGTGTATGTAGTGTGTGTACGCAGCATAGGCCAAGGACCTAAAATAGTACTTATAGCTTGAAAGAGCGGGATCCTCACAGCTCTGGTGCTTTGTCCCTCAAGCTGTCGTTAAGCTGCTGATACCTGGAGGACCCAGGTTCAGCCAGCTGTCTAAGATCGCGTACATCAGCTTCCAAGGTAAGATGCTGCAAGCTGATAGAAAACCTATCTATAGATTTCCTTAGTGTTCACGCTCAAGCTGTTTAGAAACAAACCTGTTTCTATTGATTTAATGTGTCACTGAGATTGTGTATAACTGGAAAATTACTAGCCTGGTAATCCAGAATCATCACATTTTTTGAGGACGTTTTCAGCTTGTGTGTAGAGTATTTGTTAGTATTTGTATTTGTATGTCTTTTATTGTTTTTGTGTTTGGTCTCACAAGGTAAGGAGATCACCATTAGATCACGCCTAGATCCACACTAGATCCCACCCTTGAGTCACACTAGAGTCGCACTAGATCAGTAAAGGCAAGGCAAGGCAAGTTTATTTATATAGCACATTTCAGCCACAGGGCAATTCAAGGTGCTTTACATGAGACATTAAAACCATTAAAACAAAAAGCAAGACATTATAGACATTTAAAACAAAAGGCAGGACAAATTAAAAGCATTAAAACAAAAAGCAAGTCATTATAGACATTTAAACAAAAAGCAGGACAAATAGAATACAGGAATAAAAGTTACAGTGCAGTATACTGATAAACATAGCTCCTCTTAGAAAGCAGTGGCAAAAAGAAAAGTCTTCAGGCTTGTTTTAAAAGAACCAAGAGTTGCAGCAGACCTGCAGTTTTCTGGAAGTTTGTTCCAGATATGTGGAGCATAAAAACTGAATGCTGCTTCTCCATGTTTTGTTTTAACTCTGGGGACAGAAAGCAGACCTGTGCCAGACGACCTGAGGGGTCTGGATGGTTCATAACGTAGCAGCAGATCAGAAATATATTTTGGCCCTAGACCATTCAGTGCTTTATAAACCAACAGCAGTATTTTAAAGTCAATTCTTTGACAGACAGGATAAAGATCACTACAGATCATTTTATCCCCTCGCTCTGCATGTCATCATAAAATACATTGTATCTCCCATGACCTCTGCAGACTGTAGTGTTGTAGTTCTCCAGACCTCTGCAGACTGTAGTTGTAGTACTTCAGACCTCTGCAGACTGTAGAGTTGTAGTTCTCCAGACCTCTGCAGACTGTAGTGTTGTAGTTCTCCAGACCTCTGCAGACTGTAGTGTTGTAGTTCTCCAGACCTCTGCAGACTGTAGAGTTGTAGTACTCCAGACCTCTGCAGACTGTAGAGTTGTAGTACTCCAGACCTCTGCAGACTGTAGAGTTGTAGTACTCCAGACCGGTCTCAAGACCGCTTTTTTAAGCTCTCGGTCTCGCGGAATCGACTGCACTTTTACTCCGTCTTGTCTCAGTCTCGGACAAAGAGGACTCAAGATTTAATTTCAAGACTGGTCAAGACTAATTTATTACACACACGCAAACACACACACACACACACACATATATATATACATATATAGCATCATAATGCCCTGACTGATGAAGCCTGATAATCTCCTGATTATCTTCATTAGCAGGCTTGAGCAGACTCAAGCGCTTAGAACCATAAACAGACAGTAAGCAGTCAGTAGCCTAAATATTGGCATTATTATCAACAGAGAAAACAATTTGGAATGAAGTCTAAGTCTCTAGTTCCACGCTTTTAGTTTGACTAGACATCCCTTCTGTTTAACTAGTATGTCCTTGGCATCATCCATCATCCTCCTCTCCTCCCCTCCCTCTGTCCGCAATCCTTCAACACCCTTCTACAGATACTTATCTTCTCTCCCTTTCTCCCTCTCCTTCTCTCTCCCTCTCTCCTTCTCTCTCCCTCTCTCTCCTTCTCTCTCCCTCTCTCCTTCTCTCTCCCTCTCTCTTCTTCTCTCTCCCTCTCTCCTCTCTCTCCCTCTCTCTCCTTCTCTCTCCCTCTCTCTTCTTCTCTCTCCCTCTCTCCTTCTCTCTCCCTCTCTCTCCTTCTCTCTCCCTCTCTCTCCTTCTTTCTCCCTCTCTCTACCTCTAACTCCCTTGCTCTCCTTTCCCTCTAACCGCCTCTCACTATTTCTCTCTCTGCCTACCCCACCCTCTCTCTCTCTCTACCTCTCCCTCCCTTCCTCTCTCTCTCTCTGTCTGTCAGACTGTGAGTGCTATGGACACTCTAACCGCTGCAGTTACATTGACTTCATCAACGTGGTGACGTGTGTGAGCTGCAAACACAACACCAGGGGGCAGAACTGTCAGCATTGCAGGCTGGGCTTCTTCAGGAACGCCTCGGCCGAGCTTGACGATGAAAACGTCTGCACTGGTCAGTCTGGAACACACACACACACGCACGCACACACAGACACAAACACACACACACATGCACACACGCGCACAGAAACTGTTCTCTCAGATTATATTCCATTTACATTAGTACTGGAGACTGGTCTCAAGACCACTAAGATAAAAGTTTTCTATATCTAAACTCTTTACAGGCCCAATAAAAAAAGTTTACTGTTATTAAATCAGTCCAGTCCAGTAGAAAAGTACTTTCTGTTACTCCAGTATACTCTGGCAGTCCTGGTGAGGGTGCAAAGTACCTTTGAAGAAGGACACAGAGTCACACTGCCACCTGCTGGACACGCATGACAACAGTCCTCTAACACCCAAACCGCCCCCTTTACTCATCCGTACGTTTGTTAGTTCATCCAGACTGTTGCTCTGTTGTTTACTTGTTTATCCAGCATGCAGACGCGTTGTATACTTGTTTATCCAGCGTGCAACAGTGTTGTTTACTTGTTGTAGAGTGTAACTGTAACCAGCTGGGGTCCCTGCACGCACGCTGTAACGAGACAGGCTTCTGCGAGTGCAGAGACGGCACCGTGGGACCGAAGTGTGACGTCTGCCTGCCTGGATACAGCTGGAGCACAGGCTGTGTGGGTGAGTAGAGGGGTAGACAGGGCTGTGTGGGTGAGTAGAGGGGTAGACAGGGCTGTGTGGGTGAGTAGAGGGGTAGACAGGGCTGTGTGGGTGAGTAGAGGGGTAGACAGGGCTGTGTGGGTGAGTAGAGGGGTAGACAGGGCTGTGTGGGTGAGTAGAGGGGGTAGACAGGGCTGTGTGGGTGAGTAGAGGGGGTAGACAGGGCTGTGTGGGTGAGTAGAGGGGTAGACAGGGCTGTGTGGGTGAGTAGAGGGGTAGACAGGGCTGTGTGGGTGAGTAGAGGGGTAGACAGGGCTGTGTGGGGGAGTAGAGGGGGAGGAGGGGGGGGTAGACAGGGCTGTGTGGTCGAGTAGAGGGGTAGACAGGGCTGTGTGGGTGAGTAGAGGGGTAGACAGGGCTGTGTGGGTGAGTAGAGGGGGAGGAGGGGGGGTAGACAGGGCTGTGTGGTCGAGTAGAGGGGTAGACAGGGCTGTGTGGGGGAGTAGAGGGGTAGACAGGGCTGTGTGGGGGAGTAGAGGGGGTAGACAGGGCTGTGTGGGTGAGTAGAGGGGTAGACAGGGCTGTGTGGGTGAGTAGAGGGGGAGGAGGGGGGGGTAGACAGGGCTGTGTGGTCGAGTAGAGGGGTAGACAGGGCTGTGTGGGGGAGTAGAGGGGTAGACAGGGCTGTGTGGGTGAGTAGAGGGGGAGACAGGGCTGTGTGGGTGAGTAGAGGGGGGGGGGGGTAGGGTGGAGGAGGGGTAGACAGGGCTGTGTGGGGGAGGAGGGGGGGAGGAGGGGTAGACAGGGCTGTGTGGGTGAGGAGGGGGGGAGGAGGGGTAGACAGGGCTGTGTGGGGGAGGAGGGGGGAGAGGGGGGGAGGAGGGGTAGACAGGGCTGTGTGGGTGAGTAGAGGGGTAGACAGGGCTGTGTGGGGGAGGAGGGGGGAGGAGGGGTAGACAGGGCTGTGTGGAGAGGAGGAAGGGGGAAGAGAGGAGGAGACGGGGGTAGGAGGGAAGGATGGGCTGTGTGGGTGAGTAGGGGAGAGGGGGAGGAGGGGGAGGGACAGACAGTGGACAGGAGGAGCCAGACTGTGTGAATGAGGAGTAGGGGATGGAGTGGTGGTAGTGGTGGGGGAGAGAAGTAATAGGGATCTTGTCGAGTGATACAGTGTAATAATAAGGAGAGGGAGGGGGGAGGGAGGAGGGAGGAGGGAGGAAGGGAGGAGGGAGGAGGGAGGGAGCCGGTGATCCAGCTGCACCAGCAGCCCAGCAAGGTGGTATATTAATGTGTCTGACATCAAATATTACAGTTTAATTAATTACTCACGGGGCCTCCAGGAGGAGACGGGAGCTGGGAGGTCACCGCCGCCCGCTGCTAGTATCACATCAGCCGGTGTCTCTGTAGCTAATATCACTGTGTGCCGTTCCTCTCTCGCTGGCCCTGTTCACCTTGTCTGTCCTCCTCTGTTGAGTTGTTTTATCCTCCTCCCCCTACTCTCCTCCCTTTTTCCTCTCCTCCGTTCTCTCCTCCGTTCTCTCATCCTCTCCTCCCCCAGCCGACGTGTGTGACGATGCCCTGCGGCTGTGCCAGAACGGCGGCGTGTGCGTGGGGAAGCAGAAGTGTGTGTGCGCCGCCGGCTTCAAGGGGGTCCTGTGCGAACAGCAGAGCTGCGAGCGGGGGAAAGTCTGCAAGAACGCCAACGCCGCCTCCTCCTCCTCTTCCTCCCTCTCAGTCCTCCTCCTCAGCGCTCTGCTCTGCTCGGCCGTGCGCACCGCGGCCGCCCGCTAAACGTAACGCCCGCCATGTGTTGACCACGCAGAGGCGGAGTTTACCTGTCCTGGGCATTGAGACCTCCCGCCGAGGACCCCACAGTGACCTCAAACTCACGGTGTTGTTGCATCCTGGCGGATCGGGGGGTTGCAAGGTTACTGAGGCTCCTCCCTCTGTCTCTGACTGGTTGGCGTGACCGATCAAGACTCCTCCCTCTGTCTCTGACTGGCCGGTCTGACAGAACCAGACCAATCATACATCGTACTCTGAGGACACTGAACTTCTCTAGCTGTTTTCTTGTCGTTTATCTGAGATTGTTCTCACTCACAGCCCCAGAGTGTTGTGGGTGGAGGGGTTTTGGAACCACAGTGGACATTTGCCAAGTTCTTCTCCTCTTCCTCTTAACTGGACCGACGCTGGTTCCTGACAACTGTCGCCGACGGACCAGAGAGGAGAACCTGATTGGATAGTAGCGAAACTCTACTTCTCTCTAGTCAGTTGTGGAGATTCCGTCTTCACATGTAGCCTACAATTCGCGTGACATGCAGTAAGAGTGTGTAAACCCATCTAATTTAATTTGCGCCAATCAAATATATATTTCATATCGACACTGTACTGTATATGAACATCTAGGCTATTGATTTTTTGTTGTAGAAATTGTTAGCCTATTTTTGTTCTATGTAAACATAATCAGTCTGATGACAATGACCCATAATCAGTGTTTTGCTACTGCAGTCCAGACGATGTGAGAGATGATAGTGGACTGTGCTGCTCATGCCTTTCAAGACTGCTAGAGGAATAAAGAGAGAATGTTTGAATTGTTTGGTCTCTTTTTAAACTGTAGCCTAAAACACAAAGGTTGGTTGATTGGCTGGTTGACTGATTGACTGAATGGCTGTCTGGTGAGGTGAATGGCTGTACGATTGTCCGATCACTACATAATATGTACATATTATGGTACCTAGGCTACTGTACATAACACAGCTCTCCAGAAACACATCTAGAACAGTCTCACAGAGTGAGATCCATCGTTCTGCCGCAACCTCCCTGCTGTGACTGGAGGACATCTCGGCCTGTGTTTCTCAACCAGGGGTCCATGGATGTGGACTGTGGCGTAATTACAGGGGGTCTGTGGGAAAGTGTTAAAAAATAGATTTTTTTTTAAAGACAAGTTTATTTTTGTTAAATGTATAGAAACATGTTTAAAGAATATTGTATAAGCCCATCAAATTGAAGGAAAAAGTAAGACTTTTTCTAAATATACCGGGTCCAGAACTCAAAAAAGTTTGAGAACCACTGATCTAGGCTACTCCTGTTCCGACAACCGTGCCCGCGGACCGGTAGCCTACTGTGTCTTTAATGCATGGATGTATGCTACTGTAAACGTCATATTCATGCGCCTCAATACATGATTCCACTGCTGGGAATGGCATGATGATATGAAACCAGCTGTAAGTGCCTGTAGTTGCCTGTATATTTAGTCATTATACAGAAGAGTTTTAATAATATTTGGTCCTTTTCCGCTCGCGTATAAAATGTACCGTTTTATCTGTTCTAAGTGGTTTGTCTCCAGCGTGTCCTTGGCAGTCGGTGTCGGTGTCGGTGCGTCTCTCGGTAGAGGAGATCCGACCAGCGCGCATAGTCATGGTCTGCTGAGTCGAGTCCCCGTTATTCCCATACCGAGTGTGGACGCAGCGACCGACCTCACACCGTACCAAGGGGGCGGCGGTCCGATGGGAGGCAGCCGGACAACGGCGGTAATGAAGTATGGGTTCCCGTCTTTGGCCAACATCAAGACCCGGGAGTCTTACGTCACGTCTTACGATCCGAGAAACCGGACAGCGGCTTGGGTCATAGAGCAGCTCACCCCGCAGACGCTCACTGGATCTTCCGACAGAAAGTTCTGCGAGTTTAAAGAGGACGACTCGGTGCACGCGTACCACCGCGCAACGAACGCCGACTACAAAGGCAGCGGGTTTGACCGGGGTCACCTGGCCGCCGCAGCCAACCACAAATGGAGCCAGAAAGCGATGGACGACACATTCTACCTCAGCAACGTTTCGCCGCAGGTAGATGACTGTAATCCACCCTTTATTTCAAAGGCAGTCCCCATCTCTGACTGCAAGTAGCCTAGGCTAATATTACATTACAGTCATTTAGCAGACACTTTTATCCAAAGCTACTAACAATAATTGCATTTAACGCAGGAAAAGTCAGTGTACTACTACTTGCCAGAACTCTCAAGAGCATCTCCTTTCTAAAACAAGTGACTAAGAGCATAATCTAGTGCTGAAGGCAAAGTGCAAGAATAGCAATCTAAAATACAATAGGTGCTTAAAAGGGTGTATCGTTGTAGTACTTCTTGAAGAGATGAGTTTTCAGCCTGCGACGAAAGATGGGCAGCGACTCTGCTGTCCTGACATCAGTGGGCAGTTCGTTCCTCCACTGCGGTGCCAGGACAGAGAAGAGCCGTGACCGTGTCGATTGACCGTAGGGGCCTAGGAGTGACGGGGCAACCAGTCGCCCCGAGGTAGCAGAGCATAGCGGTCAGGAGGGGGTATAGGGTTTGACCATGGCCTGGAGGTAGGAGGGGGCTATTCCTTTCATTGTCCTGTAGGCTAGCACCAGAGTTTTAAACTGGATGCGATCAGCTAGAGGGAGCCAGTGTAGGGAATGGAGAAGGGAAGTTGTGTGGGAGAACTTGGGGTGGTTGAACACCAGACGAGCAGCAGCTTTCTGGACAAGTTCCAGGAGTTTAATGGCTGACGCCGGGGCCCCAGCGAGGAGGGAATTGCAGTAGTCCAGGCGGGAGATGACCAGGGCCTGGATGAGCACCTGCGCTGTTTCTTCAGTGAGGAAAGGAGCGAATCCTCCTGATGTTGTAGATCATGAATCTGCAGGAGTGTGACGGATGTGATATGTGCGGAGAACGACAGCTGGTCGTCCAGGGCCACACCCAGGTTCCTCGCAGTCCGAGTTGGCGTCACCACTGTGTCTTCAATGGTGATGGCCAGGTCCCGGTGCGGGCAGCCCTTCCCCGGGAGGAACAGCAGCTCAGTCTTGTTCAGATTGAGCTTGAGGTGATGTGTCGTCATCCACTCCGAGATGTCAGCCAAGCACCCAGCTATGCGTGTCTCCACTTGTCTATCAGGAGGGGGAAATGACAGGACCAGTTGGGTGTCATCGGCATAGCAGTGATAGGAGAAGCCATGCGAGCGAATGACAGAGCCCAGAGATGTAGAGGGGAAAAAAGGAGAGGACCCAGAACAGACCCTTGAGAAACCCCCGTAGTCAGACTACGCTGTTCCGACATCGACCCTCTCCATGTCACCTGGTAGGAGCGGCCCGTCAGGTAGGATGCAAACAGGGAGCGTGCAGAGCCAGCGACGCCTTTCTCCTCAAGGGTGGAGAGGAGGATCTGGTGCTCTAAAGTATCAAATGCTGCTGACAGGTCTAGGAGTATCAGGACAGAGGAGAGAGAGTTCGCTCTCGCGGCATGGAGTGACTCCGTCACTGTCTCTGTCGAGTGGCCATCCTTGAACCCGGACTGGTGGGGGTCTAGGAGGTCGTTCTGGTGGAGGTATGAAGATAGTTGGTTAAAGATAGCACGTTTAAGTGTTTTAGATAGAAACGATAGAAGGGAAACCGGTCTGTAGTTTTTGACATCAGAGGGGTCGAGAGATGGTTTCTTCAGGAGGGGGGTGACTGGCAGTCTTGAAAGCGGAGGGAAAGCATCCTGATATAAGAGATGCGTTGATGAGGTGGGTTAGGAAGGGAAGGAGTTCGGGTGCAACAGACTGAAGGAGAGTCGAGGGAACAGGGTCTAGGGAGCATGTGGTGGGGCGGTTAGATGTCACAAGGTTATTATCAGGTTAATATCAGGGCAAGTACATCTCTGCAGTCAGTGTAGATGCAGTCAGTATGCAGAGTGTAATGTGTATGTGAGTGCGGTGAGTGAATAAGTGTTTTCTCCCCCCCTAGAACCCTCACCTAAACCAGAAAGCCTGGAACAAGCTGGAACAGTACTGTCGCTCTCTCACTAAGCAGTACTTCAACGTGTTTGTGTGCACAGGACCTCTCTACCTGCCCAGGTAGGCCTTGAACTACTACTCGCACCTGACTCACACACACACACACACACACACACACACACACACACACACACACACACACACACACGTGTGTCCTGCCTGGTCTCCGTGCGTTCCTGAGCGGGCGTGTGTGTGTGTGTGTCTGTGTGCGTTCCCGTGCGTACATTCCAGGCAGGAGGCGGACGGAAAAATGTACGTCCGTTACCAGGTGATGGGCCGTAACCACGTGGCGGTGCCCACCCACTTCTTCAAGGTGCTGATCCTGGAGAAGCCGCATGGCGAGGTGGAGCTCCGCCCCTACGTGATGCCCAACGCCCCCGTGGACGAGAGCACCCCCCTGGAGCGCTTCCTGGTGCCCATAGAGAGCATCGAGAGGGCATCTGGACTGCTCTTCGTCCCCAACATCATGAAGAGGACCAATAGCCCGCTGGCCATCACTGCCGGCCCAGGGAAGTAACCCTGGGAGGTGTAGTCCTGTATCTCAAGGCACCTGGAAGTTGTAGTCCCAACTACAATAACAACAACCAGGAAATGTAGTCCTATTCCCTGGTTATCACCTGAGCCAAACTAGGCCAAGGAAGGTGGCGGAGATGACTGGAGATGGACAGGAGAGGTGGACGAGGAATGTTCTGGAATAACTCAGCCCCGTTCAGACAGGCGGAAAAGGTCAGAGGTCAGCTCAGGGAATAAGAGAAATACTCAAGGTCAAAAGCATAGACTACCAGAAACACTTACTCTTTCAAATACATTACCAAAACACACTCTTTCCAATATTCAGACATTACCAAATACACTGACTCTTTCAAATACTTTGATATTACCAAATACACTGACCATGACCGTGTAGAGAAGCTATTGCACCACCAACTAAACGACTGTCCAACACTGCCGTGACTATTAACTGTAGCCGCCACCCACATGGCGGTTGGGATGTTGTTGTTGTGGATCTTGACGTTAATAATATAAACGTGCAGAATGTTTCATGAGTCTGGTTGTTGTCTCTTTGTTCTACTATACTGTACTGTTCCACTTGTCTTTAAAGGAATCGGGACAGGGCATTCCTCTGGGCAAAGTATTTCTCTGGCCAGGCGTGTGTGTGCGTGCATGCATGTGTGTGTTTGTGTGTGAGAGAAAGTAAGAGGGAGAGTGTGTGTGTGTGTGTGTGTGTGTGTGTGTGTGTGAGTGAGAGAGCGTAAGAGGGAGAGGTGTAGGTGTGTGTGAGAGTGAGTGAGTAAGAGAGAGTGTAGGTGTGTGTGTGAGTGTGTTTCTGTAGAAAGCAGAGACTGAGGTGCCTTTGTGTGTCCGACTCGAATGTTGCGCAGCGTCACGAGGAGGAAGTTAGAGATAATAAAGTGAGAGAGTCAGCTGTCTCACCACTCAAACATACCGCACGGCCGAGCTCCATCTTCAAGAGGTTGCTGGTGAGTGAGGTGTCTCTGTGGAAAGGTATGGAAACGGAGGAGTTTGGGATCAGATCAGATTAGAGGTTGTACTAGAGTACAAGAGGAGAGAAGGGACGCATGCATAACCCAAAAAAATATTTGATCTTGTCCGAACAAGACGCTAGTCTCATGACATTGGAAATGACCTTATTTGGATCTTGAATAGACAGAGATAGTGTAAAGACTCCTACCGTAGTCTCTCTTCTCTCTACCCCTGCAGATGAACCGATGGTCTGATGGAGAGATGTTCTGTATAGACAGGACTCTGGACTGATGGCTGGACCAGTCAGAACCAGCACTCAGGGAGTCTGGACTGGGCATCCTGTAAGAAGAGAGAACTAAAAGGAGGAAACTCAAGCACACTTGTTCTCTTGTAACTTTCAGCTGTATTTGGTCTGCTTTTGGATTGATCCACAACCGTTTTGGTCGACTGTACTCTCTCCTGCAGACAGATATGGACCACAGAGTTACACTTCTGCCTTACTGAGTCTTTCTGGAGTGGTAGCAGCGTCGTTACAGGTTTTGGGTGTCTAAGTGTGTGTGTGTGTGTGTGTGTGTGTGTGTGTGTGGTGCATCAACAATGGGGTGTGTGATGTGTACCCCGCTGGATGACCTGTGTAACATATCGCTACGGAGACGGCGTTGGAGGCCGGTGGAGCTGAGAGCGTTTCCCCAGGCAACCTACGAGTGTTACCAAGGATACCAGTACAGAGAGCTGTCTCACCTCACCCCCCGCCGAGACCACCCACCTGGTCCACACTACCTTCACTGACGACTAGGACCTCACTGTCCCAGCCATACCAGAACCAGGACCATACCTACATCACTGACTGACTAACCAAGGCCACTCAACTGTTGTCAAGACTTAGACTCTAACCGAGCCAATGTGGTGTGTTTTTCAAATTAACTGTATAAACTGAAAATAAAGAATTGTCCAGATGACAGCAGAGTGAAACCAGGAGTGTTTGTTTCCATGTTCCTCAGAAAGGTGGTGTTTATGAGAGACTGTAAGCCCCCAACCACTCTTGGTCCGGGAGATCATGGGTTCGATATTGTCTAGGTAATGTTGTCCCTCCTAAAATAAAGGTTACCCCACTCTCCCAGGTGAACATTAAAACTTTATTGCTGCAGCGTTTCGGTACTTGGACCTTCGTCTGGCATCAGTACTGAAATGTTGCAGTAATAAAGTTTTAATGTCAAGATTCAAGATCAAGATCAACTTTAATGTTCCACAAATTGAAAATTTGGCTTCCACCCATGCTGCAGCCATAAAAGATATCAGCAGCATTCACACACAGTACAGATACAAAGAGTTAGTACGCAAAAGTGCCCTGGTGCATCCATACAAACATGACACAAATACAAACAGAAGACAAATACAAACATACGACACCAATACAAACATAAGACATACAAACATACGACACAAATACAGACATACTGTAATACACAAATACAAACATACGACACAAATACAGTACTCAGTACAAATAGGCCTACAATGTGAAGATACAAAGTGCAAGCTAAGACAGTGCAGGAACCTTCATTTTGTTAATTTGCATTTCACTCCAACACTCCTGTCAGACAACTCAGTGCAGAAGACTAATTCTGACAGAAGTCCATTCAATGTTGTCCCTCCTGTCGTCTGACAGTAGATGTTAATATGAAGGTTGACCAGACTGGTAGATGTTAATATGAAGGTTGACCAGACTGGTAGATGTTAATATGAAGGTTGACCAGACTGGTAGATGTTAATATGAAGGTTGATCAGACTGGTAGATGTTAATATGAAGGTTGACCAGACTGGTAGATGTTAATATGAAGGTTGACCAGACTGGTAGATGTTAATATGAAGGTTGACCAGACTGGTAGATGTTAATATGAAGGTTGACCAGACTGGTAGATGTTAATATGAAGGTTGACCAGACTGGTAGATGTTAATATGAAGGTTGACCAGACTGGTAGATGTTAATATGAAGGTTGACCAGACTGGTAGATGTTAATATGAAGGTTGACCAGACTGGTGGATGTTAATATATGAAGGTTGACCAGACTGGTAGATGTTAATATGAAGGTTGACCAGACTGGTAGATGTTAATATGAAGGTTGACCAGACTGGTAGATGTTAATATGAAGGTTGATCAGACTGGTAGATGTTAATATGAAGGTTGACCAGACTGGTAGATGTTAATATGAAGGTTGATCAGACTGGTAGATGTTAATATGAAGGTTGACCAGACTGGTAGATGTTAATATGAAGGTTGACCAGACCAGAACAGTGATATTTTAGGTTCTGCAGCTAAGAGTGGCTCCATCACACTCAGACAAGCTGTAGAACATGAGGGTTTTATTAAAACAAAACAATATATAAATTCAATAAATAATATGAACTTATTTGAACTTGAACATAATTTAAAACATACCGTTAATACATGTTTATAGGTAATTTTAAACATTTAAGAACATACTTTATCAACATCACAGACCAGCTCCATATCAGAGAGGAAAGAAGAGGGGAGAGGAGTAGGGAGGAGAGGAGGGAGAGAAGAGAGGAGGAGAGGTGGAGGAGAGAGCAGGGAGGGGTGGAGAAGGGACAAAGGGAGAGAACAGTAGAGATGACAGGAGAGATGTAAGGGTGAAAGATTGACGAACTGTGGTAGTCAGTCTCAGAATAGTTGTCCCGTAATGTTAATCAATCGAAGCAGTTGTCTCATAACATTAACACACTTCTTCAATACAACACATACTGAGCTGTACAAAATACTATCCCTCCCCCCAAAACAATCCATAAAAATACTGGTGACGTTTTATATACATCTGGCAGGACTGGGAGATCCTCGATAGACTAATAAATTACTCAACATACAATGGAGTTGAGATCCTTCTTTTAAAATTAATTTCAAACTAAGCAGGGCTGGAGGTCTGGTGTGATTATGGCACATGCAAAACCCACTGTCTGAGCCAACGACAGAAGGACATAGCTAGCTAACAGGTATGCTCAACATATTGTACAGGTAAGAATACAGAAACGTGTGTTTTGCAACCAAACAGATAAAACACAGCTACTGAGTAAGTGATTGATATGTGGATGCTACAACAATATACAGTAGAGTCCAGTAGAGTACAGAAGAGTGCTGAGAAAGGAGCCAGAATGCCCAGTGGCATCAACGGCAGGTCAGAGGTCATGACGATACAACAACTTCCTGTTTCCGGTTAGGGTAATCTCTGTTGGACAGGAAGTGATGTCGGCACTCAGCAGGGTCCGAAGCCCTCCTTTGAGTTCAAGGCTGTTGGGGGTAACAGTGAGGTCAGGGGTCAGGGTAAGAGAAGTTCAGGGCACAGGGTGGGTGGGAGGGCTACGGCAGGACTGGGAGAGATCAAGGTGCTGTTTCGTATGGTCGGCAGTCAGGGCTGCAGGTGCTCTCTGGTCTCTCCTGGTCCCCTCGGTGACCTCCAGTCCACCGTCAAACACAGCACTGCTATTGGTTACCGGCTCATCCAATCACAAAGGAGATCGGTCTCTCTGCAGATACTGTAGGGGGAAGGGGGGCTCCTTCACCCACCCCCCTCCTACAGTCCTGTCCAATCAGGCTCTATCGGGCCAGCGCTGGTCCCCGCCCCGCCATCCCACCCAGTAAGCCCCGCCCCCTAGCAGTTGCTGCTGTTCCGGAACTCCCCGTTCTCAGTGATCTGCAGCTTGCTGGGATTGGTGGGCGACAGGCCG
>NC_140239.1:7710843-7715843 GCF_949987555.1 Borostomias antarcticus | reverse complement strand
CCGACTCCTCCCACGCCCACGGGCATCTGGGTCAGGAAGGCGTGCTTGCCGCCCCCTGAGACCTCCTCTGCGTTGCCGTGGGAACTGGCGGAGCTGTGCCCGTCGGAGCCGGAGTCGCGGGGGGGCGTGGTCAGGCCAGAGTCCTGCTGCTGCTGCCGCGGCGACGCGGCCGTCATGGAAACCATCTGGTAGACGGGGTTCTGGAAGGAGAGGGGGAGGAACTGGGAGCGGCCGGGGGCGGAGTCTGTGCTGGGGGCGTGGCCCGTCCTCCGGAGGGTGGGCGCAGCCTGTGAGGGACGGTGGGTAGTCCAGCCGACGGGCGACTGGCCGTCGCTGGCGTCGGCGGGGGAGAGGGCGGGGCCTGCGGGGCTGTCCAGACTACGGTTGCACTCCTGCAGGTCGACCAGGGAGAGACTCTTACTGCCATTGGCCAGCGTGGCGAACGTGCCTCTGCTCCCATTGGCCGGGGCGTCGGCCTCGGGGGCCTCGGAGTAGCTGGAGCTGCGGGCGGGAGACTGAGACGGCTGCAGGACCGAACTCTTGGTCACGAAGAACAGGTCCTTGTTCTCGGGGGTCGGGGAGGGGAGTCTGGTGAAGTCCACCATCATCCTGGGAGACGGAGAGAGAGAGAGAGAGAGAGAGAGAGAGAGAGAGAGAGAGGGGAAGGGAGGGACGGAGAGAGAGATGGATAAATAGATAGTTAGTAGTAGTAGTAGTAGTAGGGAGAGAGAGATAGAGACAGAGGAAGGAAGGGAGAGAGAGAGAGAGAGAGAGAGAGAGGGAGAGGGAGAGAGAGGGAGGGAGGGAGGGATAGATGGATGGATAGATAGATAGATAGATAGATAGATAGATAGATAGATAGATAGATAGATAGATAGATAGATAGATAGATAGATAGATAGATAGATAGATAGATAGATAGATAGATACATAGATACATAGATACATAGATGGGACAGAGAGAAACTTGTGAATAGGTCTCAACACTGAGAAGTCTGAGCACTAAAAAAGATGTGTCACAGCCTGTGAGCTGGTCGTATGATTGGTGCATCCAGGCCTTGGCCTACCCTGTGATTGGTCCATCCAGGCCCATGCTGTGGAGGCCAGTGGAGATGGAGGCAGCAGAGAGGGGCGGGGACAGAGGGGGCGTGGCCATGCTGGACCTGGGGGAGGAGACCTGGACCCCCGCGGACCCGGGATTGGCCAGCGATGATGTCACTTCTCGCAGGATACGAGCCAGGGGAGCCAGTTTAGACACTGTGGACTGGAGGACAAACACACACACACACACACACACACGCACACACACACACACACACACACACACACACACACACACACACACACACACACACACACACACACACTACTGGGTGAGGGCCTATGGAGCAGGGCTTGTAGGGTGGATTCAGATTCATATTTAGATTTATTTGTCACATGTACAAGTACAGTGTACAATACAGTATAGACAGTACAGTATACAGAGTCTGTGATATCATAACAAGCTAGGCAGTCCGGAGTATAACAAGCTGATTAGTAGCTGGTTAGTGGTCCAACTAGCAGGTTAGACAAGCTGGCTAGTGCCTGGTTAGCAGTCTAACTATCTGATTAGTCCCTGTTTGGCAGTCTAACTATCTGGTTAGTAGTCTAACTAGTTGGCTAGTAGTCTAACTACCTGGTTAGTAGTCTTACTAGCTGATTAACAGCATAACTAGTTGGTTAGTAGTCTAACTATTAGTTAGTAGTCTAAACCTAACTGGTTAGTAGTCTAACTTACTGGCTAGTGCCTAGCTAGCAGTCTATCTAGCTGGTTTGCAGTCTGGTTAGCAGTCTATCTAGCTGGTTTGCAGTCTGGTTAGCAGTCTATCTAGCTGGTTTGCAGTCTGGTTAGCAGTCTAACTAGCTGGTTTGCAGTGTGGTGAGTGTACCTGGTCCAGCTGGGCCAGGGCCTCAGACAGCAGGGAGTGCAGGGTGGACAGCTCCCTGCCCAGGTCGATGTAGCCCTCGAAGCCGGCCGTGTTGGAGATGGTCTCAGGGTTGGAGATCTCCAGCAGGAAGCGCTGCATGTTGCTCCACTCATGCTCCAGGAACTGGTTCATAAAAGACATGTACTCCTCCTTGTTCCCGAATCTGGACACACACACACACACACACACACACACACAGACACACACACACACACACACACACACACACACACACACACACACACACACACACACACACACACACACACACACACAGACACACAGACACAGACGGAGGTACACAGAACACACACACAAACACAAAGTTATAACCATTAGGATTCATGAGAAATATGTATGTAGACACACACACACACACACACACACACACACACAAAGACAGAAATTCTTACTTGGTGAAGTTGGCCAGGTTCTGCGTGACCTTGGCTATGAGGGTGAGGGTGCGTGCGGTTCGGTCGTCGGGGTACTCCTGCGTGAGGTTGAAGAGCGACGGGGACATGACGGAGGGGCAGAGGAACCTCAGGAAGAGCGAGGCGCTGATCAGACGCTCGCTGATGTCGGGCCGCCCCCGGCTGCTGCACTCCTGGCGCCACGACGCAAACACCTCCTTCAGCTCCCTGGGGAACACCCTGCACAGGGGGGGCGGAGATGGTGGCCTTGTCAGAGTTGGTAGCAGTTAACTGTGAGTTTGTGTGTGTGTGTGTGTGTACGCACGTGTGTGTGTGATCTGTGTGTGTGTGTGTTCTGTGTGTGTGTTGTGTGTGTTCTGTGTGTGTGTTCTGTGTGTGTGTGTGTGTGTGTGTTCTGTGTGTGTGTTCTGTGTGTGTGTGTGTGTGTGTTGTGTGTGTTCTGTGTGTGTGTGTGTGTGTGTGTGTGTGTGCGCGTTACCGGTAGGAGTCGATGATCTTGCAGAAGGCCAGCTCACAGCACATCTTCAGGTTGCTCTGGTGCTCCGGCAGGTCAGCTGAGGAACACTTCCCAGGATCCACCTCACAGTTCTCATCTGACTCGTACAACGCCTTGATGAACTCACCTAGGAGAGGGAGGGGCTTACTGTCCGCTAGAGTAGGAGTCATCTCTCCAATGGCTGGTTGGTCAAGACTGCTACATCTACTGTACACTACTATCCTATCTATACTTTGTGTCAAAATCTACTATACCTATATACTACAGTAGGTCAACCTCTATAGCCTAATTCCCTTGCCCATACTCTACTGTTCTGTATTCTGCTCTACTGTTCTCTGCTCTATTCTACTGTTCTCCACTCTACTCAACTTTGATCTACTAGTGTACCTACCCAGTGCGTCCTGCAGGTATTTCTGTCCCACCAATTTGAGGTACTCCTCGATGGCCTTGGTGGCCAGCGTGTTCTCTCTGAAGATCAGGTGGTCGTTGTCGCCGCAGCGGTCCACCTCTGACATCATCAGGTCAGTCAGGAAGTCCTGAGGGGCAGAGAGATCGCACTGCAGGTCAGAGGTCAGGTCCTCTCTCTCTCTCTCACACACACGCACATGTATGCATAAAGACACGCACACACACATGCACACACACACACACACTCAGACATGAGTGAAAGAGATCTGAACCAGAGACAGAAAGAGAGAAGGTGAAAAAGAGAGAACAGAGAAACAGAGAGAGAGAAAGAGCGGGGGGAGAGAGAGAGAGAAACAGACAGAAACACTGAGACAGAGAGAAAGAGAGAGAGAGAGTGTAACAGAGAGAGAGAGAGAGAGAAAGAGAGAGACCTTTGATCAACTGAAAGAGGGTGATTATGAGAGAGATGAGGCAGTTCCGACAGTAGTGATCATGACTCACTTTTCATCTATTGATTCAAGCCTAATGAAACAAGAGCTCTTCTCTCCCTCTCTCCCTCCCTCCCTCCTTCTCTCCCTCTCTCTCTCCCTCTCTCTCTCCCTCCCTCCTTCTCTCCCTCTCTCTCTCCCTCCCTCCCTCTCTCCCTCCCTCCCTCCATTGTGAGAGCGAAGGACAGTAATCTCATCTCCAGCTGACTGTTGCTCTGGGAGGAACACACTAACAGCGTCTCCCTACTATAGCTCTGAGACATGGAAGAGGAGACCGCTGAGGCCAGAGACAGGAGAGGACCTGAGAGAGACCAGGACAGGAGAGGACCTGAGAGAGACCAGGACAGGAGAGGACCTGAGAGAGACCAGGACAGGAGAGGAGCTGAGAGAGACCAAGAGGACAGGAACAGGTAGACATCAGACTTTTGGGGCCAGAGGGAATCTGACACTGCTGCTGTCTGGAGCAAAATCTTAAAACAGCCGTCCAGAGGACGTCCTTGTAAAAATGAGCACACACACAGACAACCCCCCCACTTAATATGTAGTGCTAGTATGTAGTGTTAGTATGTAGTGTGTAGTACTGTATGTAGTGTTAGTATGTAGTGTTAGTATGTAGTGTGTAGTATGTAGTGTTAATATGTAGTGTTAGTATGTAGTGTGTAGTATGTAGTGTTAATATGTAGTGCTAGTATGTAGTGTGTAGTACTGTGTGTAGTGTTAGTATGTAGTGTGTAGTATGTAGTGTGTAGCCTTTCACATTGGCCTTCCCAGTGCTCTGCAGGATGTGTACCACTGTTAGTATGTAGTGTGTATTATGTAGTGTTAGCATGTAGTGTGTAGTACTGTATGTAGTGTTAGTATGTAGTGTGTAGTATGTAGTGTGTAGCCTTTCACCTTGGCCTTCCCAGCGCTCTGCAGGATGTGTACCACTGTTAGTATGTAGTGTTTATTATGTAGTGTTAGTATGTAGTGTGTAGTATGTAGTGTTAATATGTAGTGCTAGTATGAAGTGTTAGTATGTAGTGTGTAGCGTCTCACCTTGGCCTTCCCGGTGCTCTGCAGGATGTGCACCAGGGCGCTGGCCACCTCCTCCTTGCTGCGGACGCTGATGCTGGGCTCCAGCAGGGAGCAGAGCAGCAGGTAGTGGTTGGAGATGAACTCCGCGAACTCCTTGTACTGCTCCATGGGCAGGATGCTCAGGCTCTGGTAG
>NC_140239.1:7703343-7705843 GCF_949987555.1 Borostomias antarcticus | reverse complement strand
TGCTGTGTTCCGTGCTCTCAGGGGTTCTTTGGTGTTCCATGTTTCATGTCTCAGGGGTTGAGTCTGCAGCCCAAAGAGAGGCCCTATGCAATGCTGGCGGCTTGACTCACTGGCTGGCTGGGACACTGGCTGACTGACCAGCCTGCTGGTTGCTTGGCTGACTAGCTGACTCGCTAAATGGCTGGATAAATGACTGACCGGCTGGCTAAATGTTTGGCTGGCTGGCTGACTGACTGACTGACTGACTGACTGGTTAAATGTTTGGCTGGCTTGCTGACTGACTGACTGACTGACTGACTGGTTAAATGTTTGGCTGGCTTGCTGACTGACTGACTGGTTAAATGTTTTGCTGGCTTGCTGACTGACTGACTGACAGACTGACTGACTGACTGACTGACTGACTGACTGACTGACTGACTGGCTAAATGTTTGGCTGGCTGATTGACCAGCCGGCCGGCTGCTTGGCTGGGTAGCTGTACTTTCAGCATCAGCCTGGAATAGTGTCATGAAAACCGCCCAATTCGACAATGCTGCCAGTATTGTTTCTATGACAACCATACGTCAGTGAAGTATCATTGTCTCCACGGTAACTGATAGGTACTTCAAGTTATCGCTGCGGCTCAAGTGGCTAATGTGCATCCTTCACTCTGCTTCAGACTAGACCTGCCACCCATGTGGCTTCTGTTAGGCCAACCAGCACTGTGCCACTACTGTCCGCATGGGGCAAATTAGTTTGTGTGTTTGTGTTTGTGTGTGTGTGTGTGTGTGTGTGTATGTGTATGTGCGTGTGTGTGTGTGTGTTTGTGTGTGTTTGTGTGTGTGTGTGTTTGTGTGTGTTTGTGTGTGCGTGTGTGTGAACTGCTGCAGATGATCAAGGATTGGGTTAAGCTCTCATTTAAATGCAATAAATCCTTGATAACGAGATAGTCTGGAGGCTTTGTGGCGATCGGAGGGATTCACTGCCGCTGCGTTATCAGATGCAGCCACTGTTCACCGCATTACTGAGGCCAGGGATGCCAGGATATAGACCTAGCCCGTCAGGTCACACAAGCACATACAGTACACTGCACATACACCGAGCCCACCTCCACCTTCTAGGCTAAATCTAGCCCACCCGATATCACCAGCACATAGACATACGGTAGCCGTCATGGAAATCCACTCATGGACATTACTGTTCATCAACCCCCCCTTAAGCACACACCGCATATACAACAATTATACTGTAGGGCTACCTTCTTCTCCAGCACATACACCTAGCCCAACCTCCAGCATATACTGTATTCTGTAAATGGCCCAGCCCATATAATTCCAGCATATAGGCTGAACCCTTCCACCTTGTAATCACTGTCTCCCCATGGAGGGATGGAGGGAAGGAGAGATGGAGAAACAAAGGGAATGAGAGAGTGGAGAAGATGAGAAAGGAGAGGAGAGAGGGGGGGGCAGATCAACGACAATCTTCCCAGTGAAGGAGAGAGAGAGGACAGAGGAAAGGAGAGAGGAGAGGAGAGATAGGGGAGGAGAAGAGAGCGGAGGCCAGATGCTAGTCTACCCAGTGAAGGAGAGACAGAAGGACAGAAGAATGGAGAAAAGTGAGGAGACAGGGGGGAGAGGAGGGGAGGAGAGGGAGGAGGAGAGGGGGGAGGAGAGGGAGGTCAGAATGGAGGCCTAGCCCCAGACTCAGGAGGGTCCTAAAGGGGCTTAAAGACAGACTGGAGGGAATTAATGATGCTAATCCCTAGTTGGCACCATGCCAGGGTCCACAATACACACACACACACACACACACACACACACACACACACACACACACACACACACACACACACACAGACACACATACATACACATACACCATACATACACACATACACACGTACATACACACATACACACACACACACACACAAACACACACACACACAGTAACACTAATACTCACACACAAACACAAACAGTGTGAAGCTGGCTAGCAAAATGTCTGGCTGTGTAGCAGAGCTGTGTGTGTGGCTATTTGGGTATAGCTAGCTGGCTACTAGCACCGCAGTGTGTGGTTATCTGTGTGGCTAGCTGGCTAGCACAGCAGTGTGTGGCTATCTGTATGGCTAGCTACAGTATCTAGCAGAGCAGTGAGTGGCTATCTGTATGGCTAGCTATCTAGCACAGCATTGATTGGCTGTCTACGTGGCTTGCTGGCTAGCAGAGAATCTAGCCTCACCTGCTTCAGAGCTCTCTGACTGGCTAGTTGGCTGTTTGACTGACTGACTGACTGACTGACTGACTGGCTGCCAGCTGACTGACTGACTGGCTGATTGACTAACTGACTCTCTGTCTGTCTGTCTGGCTGATTGACTAACTGACTCTCTGTCTGTCTGTCTGGCTGATTGACTAACTGACTGACTGGCTGATTGATTGACAAACTGAGCATGTCCTGTAATCCTGTACGAATGGGAACAAGGAAGTCCAGCTGAGCTACAGTAGCCTGCAGGGCCAGAGGGTC
>NC_140239.1:7675843-7700843 GCF_949987555.1 Borostomias antarcticus | reverse complement strand
TACGCAGACGGCTCCGACCCAGCAGCCGGTAGTGGTACCACTTCCTGGTCTTGTCTTGACTCCCGGTGTCTGACATCTCTCCTCACAACAACAACAACAACAACGACGACGACGACAGCAGCCAGGGCCCGCTGAACCGACCTCTCACCTTAACCCACAGTGAGTGACTACGACAGCCAGACTAAGTTAACTCACCAGCTAAGCTAACCAACACACGCTAACGTCTAACTAGCCAACCGCCACTCGGTCTTACAAGTTAACCGACGCCAGTGTGGACGCCGGCACTCTAGTCTGCAACTTTACACCCGGATCCCCGGACACTCAAAGCAGCTCTGGTGTTCAGCTGTGCAAGCCAGCGCCTCGGCTAGTACTGAGAGACACGCCAGGACAGCTCTCAGTAGAGGTGCAGGGGAGGGATGGAGGAGATGGAGGAGGAGGAGGAGGAGGGGAGAGGAGGAGGAGGGGAGAGGGGGAGAGAAACGAGAGACAAGGTCGGGTCTCTGTAGCCTGGCCTGCTGTGCCTTACAGGCCCCGTCTTGTCTGAGGCTGAGGCAATGTTCTGGAACTGACCAGGAATGTTCTAGAATTATTGACATGATGGGACGATAACGCCGCCTCAGGAATGCTACCTGATACTGACATCAAACAGCGAGCGGGAAAAAACACAGAAACAGCTGAAAACAACAGAATATCTTAAAGAGCTACAGTACAGTAAGAGCACAGCTGGACTGGGCTGTCGCTCACATTTCAGCAACAGCTAGTTTGTTTGCAGTACTTTGATGGTCATGTGACAGTGTTGTTGTTGATGTTGTGGTCACTATGTATATACAGTATATTGTTGGGGGACTGATATATGGTTGTGTGTTTTGTTTTCTCTGACACCTGTCTGAAAAACTGCCCAAAAACTGTCCCTCTGTGATAATAAAGTTGTCCTCTAAACTACATCAAGTCCACAGCCAGAGAGACAACTGAGAAAAAAGCCTTATTTCCACTGTCGTGCCGAACCGTTGTTATCCGACGGTGTTTCCACATGGGACTGGTTTGGCCCAGAACCGTTCGCAGAACCGTTCCCATGGCACAGTTGTCTAAACGTACTGAGTGAAGCAGAACCGTTCTTTAGTAGAAATGTGAAAGTTAGTTCCGCAAACAACATTCCGTGGAACGCAACAGCCCGAGAGGTGGAAACAGACACTGTAACCGTTCCCATGGGTCCGGAGCAGCACGGTTTGAGCACGGTATCAGTTCGGCACTACAGTGGAAATAAGGCTAGAGAGACAACTGAGAAAAACTGGAACAGGACAAACCAAACCAAACCAAACCAAACCAAACCAAACCAAACCAAGGCTACAACTGTAGTTGAATCTCCCTCTAGCTCCCTCCACCCCTCTCTGGCCCCTCGTCTGTAGCTGGAAAGATGGACAGACTCGGTGGAGGTGTGAGGATGGACAGACTCAGTGGAGGTGTGAAGTCATGAAGGACGTCCTGCAGAAATATTACATTGTCAACACTTTAATTTGAGTGTGTGTGTGTGTGTGTGTGTTGCTGCTCACTGGTGAACAATATGTACACAAACTTCCTCCAAAAAGTCAATGTGTGTGCGGCGCCCTCCTGTGGAGAATCCGAGGACTGCTGTTGAACTACAACGTGGTGACCAAAGTCTCTCCTAGCCCTTTTCCACCAAAAGAACTCTGGTTCGTGAACCGGTTTGTTGGAACCTTGGTTCTGTCCAGAGAACGGGCCCGTGTTTCGACCAGGTTTGAGCCGAACCGTTGTACGCCAGCCCACGCCCATGATGTCGTCACAGTTCGCACTGAAAAACCTACTATTTTGTGGTGCCGGTTCGGAACCAGCTTTTGGGTTCCCGAACTCATTTCTTTTTGGTCGAAATGCTCGGGAACCATTCAAAATTAGGTTCGCGAACCGGCACCGAACCGGTTTCCTCTTGGTGGAAAAGGCCTGTCAGTGGGCCTGTCTGTGTCTGGGTCCAGCTCTCCTCAACAGGAAGAACATGTGGCCTTAAGATCCACAACATACTGGACTTCCTGTCTTATCTGGGCCTCTAACTAAACCCTCTGTCTCCCTCACAATCTCTAGACCTCCTTCACCCTCTATCTCTCCCTCTCTCACCTACTCCTCTCTCTCGTCATCTCCCTCGCGCACACACACACACACACACACACACACACACACACACACACACACACACACACACACACAAAGTCGTATTCTGTACACTGGCCTGCTGTCACAGCAAACACCAGAACAGACATCTGATATGAGATTAGAGCAGATTATGTGTATCCTCATGTCATCAAGTCTCAGGGCAGATCTGCAGTAGTCCTCTGCAGTAGTCTAATCTCCTCTCTGTCGCTCACAGTCAGAAGGACAGGAAACAGAAACAATGGAGAATCCACACCGCGTTCATTCAGAGACACTTACAGGAGTGTGGTGGTGGCCTAATTCACTACAGGGCTTTTTCACACTGCAGCTATTTAGCCCATCAGCATCAACTACAAGTCTGGCTGGTCGTCAGCACTAACTACCAGTCTGGCTGGTCAGCAGGTCTAACAGTGACTGGTCAGCAGCTCTAACTACCAGTCTGACTGACCACAACCACGTTCCCGGCTCCAATAAGGCGCCCAGAGCCAGCTACTGTATACCCTCCACACACACACGGTCCACTACGGGAGTGAGGGAGAGAGGGGAGACAGAAGTGAACAGCCACCCCTATCTGGCACTCCTCATTTGCACTGTCCTGTCTTGTCCTTGCACCCTGTCTAATGTTGTCTATCCATCAGTGTTATGCACCAACTGACCAAAACAAATTCCTAGTTATGTGTAAAAATGGCCTCGTAAATAAAGCCTGACTCTCTTCTCCATCCCTCTCTCTCTCTGCCCCCGTTGGCACGGGAACTAGACGTCAGTAGGTCTCTTACCGTGGAAGTTCTCTGCCTCAAATGCTGCGCCCACAAACTCCCGCGCTTGTCCTCTCTGTCCAGCCAGACGTGTGTGTGTGTGTGTGTGTGTGTGTGTGCGCGTGTGTGTGTGTGTGTGTGTTGCTGGGTTAGCACTAGCAGAGGCGAGGCAGCAGACCTGCTAAGTTCCAGAGCTGACCAATTGACTGTCTGACCAGCTGGCAGTCTGACTGTCTGTGTTGTCTCAACTGTTCTGTCACTCACTGCTGTTTGTGGGCGGCGCCTTGTGTTCCCTGGGGGCGTGGCTGTCTGGTGGAGCTCTGGGGGTGTGTCTTAGCAACCAGACTGCACATGACTCCGCCCTTCTCTCCTGCAGCAGCAATGGATGGATCTGAGGAGAGGAGAGGAGAGGAGAGGAGGAAAGGAGAGAAGGAGAGAAGAGAAGGAGAGAAGAAGAGAGGAGGAGAGGAGAGGAAAAGAGAGAAGAGGAGCGGAGAGAAGGAGAGGAGAGAAGAGAAGAGAGGAGAGGGGAGGAAAGAAGAGAAGATGAGGGTAGAAGAGAGGAGAGTGGAGGAGAGGAGACCAGGAGAAGAAAGAGTAGAGGAGAAGAGAGGAGGAGAGTGGAGGAGAGGAGACCAGGAGAAGAAAGAGTAGAGGAGAAGAAGAAAGGAGAGGAAGTGGAGAGGAAGAATACCAACTGAAGAGTTTGGTTGCAAAACAAGATGAACACACACACGCACAAAGAGTCCTCCTACCTCATCTTTGTCCAAGAGCAATATCTGACCGTCAGACAGGATGCAGAACTTGAGCGTCCAGAGCAAGTCCTGTCTGAAGGATTGGCCACACGACATCCAGTGGACCGACGAACTCTTCATGTCTGGAACACGCGCGTCACATACATGACATACACAGGGGACGCATTTACACTTCAGTCATCTAGCAGACACTTCTAGAGTCCACATCTAGAGTAACCGACTGTACAGCCCAGTCATCGTCAGTAAATCATTCAATAACAAGTGCCACCAGCAGCAGTCACATTGCTAGAAAACACACTTGAAGAATTCATACACACACGCACGCCTCTTATACTGAATGAGTTCAGATACATCTCTCATGCAAGATCTCACACCCTTTACACCTCTTTAACAAAAGAACAAACACGCACCTGGCTCATACAGTTGAACACACTCGTAGATCCACTGTGCTGCCAATTTTACATGACATGACATACACCAGCCCACTTCCGGCTTTAGGCCTGGGCCATAGCAAACACACACCAGTATTTGCCTGTCTCTCCTATGTTGTTTTTAGCTTCTCTGACTCTGAAAATGTAATATAATGTAATTTATTGCTTTATAAATGTTCTTAGCTGGTACACAAACATACTCCAGGAGCTTGCTCGATCGCCTTGTTGAGAGGGGTCAGCGAAGAACTTTTACAGCTCAGCTCACTTATCTGGCCCCCGGGTGATTACTGGTGGTTTTTTGCTTCCCTCTGGAATATGTAGGGGTGGGTCGTATACCCAGCTCCCTTGTTTTCTGTTGCCTCTGGGTATGAAATGCGCTATACAAATAAAGCTTTGATTGATTGATTGCTTGCTTGATTGATTGATGACACCCCCAGTGTCAGGGGTGACTTCAAGTTGCTACCTAAGTGAGCTCCTTCAGAGGGAGTTCGTACCTGATACAGTAGGATACCTGCTGCCAACGTCCACGCCTACCTGGTCAAGCTGGTTATTGATTATTTAAATTATCACTAGATGAGAACTTGGAGGATTTTGGTCTGATACAGGCAATGCGTGTGTCGTCGGCCAGCTAGCTACAGTATCTTAGCTATCACTAACTAGCGTTAACTCACCTGTGACCCTCATCAATCCTTGATACTGGCATTTGGTGAGATGGGTCACCGAGTTCTCCATCGCTGCTGGCGATTACTTTCCCTGGTACACTTACCCTGGTTACTAGACAGCTAACTAGCAACTGTTGAGTCCCTAGAGAGCGCAATGCATGGCACTAGCCAGCGCCTCATGTAACACCTTAATTGTATTAAAGGTTTAGCTAGCTGTCAAGTTAGGCTAGCGGGAAACTCACTTGCTCGGCTGCTCTCTTAACATTTGAAATGATTATCACTTTCGCTTGTTGCTACAGCTACAGTAATTATTTTGAGTATGGGACAACTGTTGGGTGGGTACCGGTAACTGGTAATGAAAACTACATTAGCTAAATTGTACCAGTCGAAACAGGCCATTCATGCTCTTATGCTGCTCTCTAGTGGTGATGCCACGCCATGACAGATCGATACAGATGATGCTCATCTACTTTTCTATTAATACATCCATGTTTTCGCCCCAGGCCCAGGGTACAGTTGTGGCGGCGACGAAGCAGTGTAGGTACTGGTAGGCCTATTGTAGATAAATAGATTGGCAGATATAGATAGATGACACATATATATTGTCAATAGATACTGATGGATAGATAGATAGATACTAATATTTTATAGATACACAGAATAATAATCTCTCGCTCTATAAAATAACTGAGCCAGACATCCTGTGTCTGAAATATGTTTTTATTACAGCTGAACATAACACACTGATTCACAATAATCCAATCAGCATGAGGTCCCGCTGGAAGATGTAACAGCTCTAACAAGAGGAACGGAGAGAGGAGGGAGGGAGAGGAGACGGGTGAGAGAGAGAGAGAGAGAGAGAGAGAAAGGTGTGTGTGTGGGGGGAGATAAGATAAGAGAGAGGGGAAGAAGAGACAGGAGGAAGGAGGATCGACACTGAAGGCTCTGCAGACTGGTCTCACCAAGCTAACATGCTGACAGAGCAGAACTAGCAGATCACAGTCATCACTGTTCAACTGCATGTATTCATAAATACAACTAGAACTAATCAAACTTTATACTCATTTTGGGTAACTGTTGATATAACACTATAGTAGGATCGATAGCATATACAACACTATGGACTCAGCACCATTAATATAAAGGCAATGAACTGTTTTAGAGACTATATACAGTCATACTGGAATTCAAATAAACATTATGTATTTGTGTATACACTAACCGTGCATAACTGGTTGGTGAAAACCGTGGGGATATAAAACGTAGCCTAAAACTTTGTTTAGAAAATAGGATATAGTAGATCGATCACACATCTAGTGTGACTCTCAATGACACATTTATTTATATCGATAATATTTGGTTATTCAGGTAACATCAATACTTGCATAGTTTTACAATATGTGTCAATAGTGCAACGAAGAGAAGGGGGGACTAGCATCATGACGGTAAACAGGACAGGTGAGCAGAGGAACGTAATCTGTCAGGGCAGCACTAAAAAAAATTAGACTGATACAATGTTAACGTCTGAAAATAATGACATGCAAATCTGTGAAGATACTCTCGTCTGGTAATAGCATGCTGGCTTACTGATAGGGTCAAATACACTGAAGGGTTCTGCCGGTGGGTATGACAACGCTGGAGTGCTCCAGTAGCGGTAAACACTTTCTGATGGAATGTCCAGAAGGCTTAGCTAGCGTTAAACAGGGCTGTGCCGGGGCTAGCGTTAAACAGGGCTGTGCTCAGGCTTAGCTAGCGTTAAACAGGGCTGTGCTCAGGCTTAGCTAGCGTTAAACAGGGCTGTGCCAGGGCTAGCATTAAACAGGGCTGTGCTCAGGCTTAGCTAGCGTTAAACAGGGCTGTGCCAGGGCTAGCATTAAACAGCGCTGTGCCGGGGTTTAGCTGGCGTTAATCAGGGCTGTGCCAGGGCTAGCGTTAAACAGGGCTGTGCCAGGGCTAGCGTTAAACAGGGCTGTGCCAGGGCTAGCGTTAATCAGGGCTGTGCCAGGGCTAGCGTTAAACAGGGCTGTGCCAGGGCTAGCGTTAATCAGGGCTGTGCCAGGGCTAGCGTTAATCAGGGCTGTGCCAGGGCTAGCGTTAATCAGGGCTGTGCCAGGGCTAGCGTTCATCAGGGCTGTGCCAGGGCTAGCGTTAAACAGGGCTGTGCTCAGGCTTAGCTAGCGTTAAACAGGGCTGTGCCAGGGCTAGCATTAAACAGGGCTGTGCCAGGGCTAGCGTTAAACAGGGCTGTGCCAGGGCTAGCGTTAAACAGGGCTGTGCCAGGGCTAGCGTTAAACAGGGCTGTGCCGGGGCTAGCGTTCATCAGGGATGTGCCAGGGCTAGCGTTAAACAGGGCTGTGCCGGGGCTAGCGTTAAACAGGGCTGTGCCAGGGCGAGCGTTCATCAGGGCTGTGCCAGGGCTAGCGTTAAACAGGGCTGTGCCAGGGCTAGCGTTAAACAGGGCTGTGCCAGGGCTAGCGTTAAACAGGGCTGTGCCAGGGCTAGCGTTCATCAGGGATGTGCCAGGGCTAGCGTTAAACAGGGCTGTGCCGGGGCTAGCGTTAAACAGGGCTGTGCCGGGGCTTAGCTAGCGTTAAACAGGGCCGCACTGGGGCGTAGCTAGCGGTACAGCAGCTCCCTAATACAACAAGGGGGGAAGGTTGATCATTGTCAGTATGAGGATGGGGGGGGGGTGTTTGGTCATTTGGTCAATAAAAGCGTGGTCAGTTGACAGGCGGAGGGTGTGTGGCCGGGATCGTCAGTCGCCGGTCAGTACGGCGTGGTCCCCTCCCACTCCACCAGGTACTGGACCGTGCCCTGCGGAGTGACGCGCCGCGCCAGCACCTGGTAGCGCTCGCCGCAGGTCAGGCGACCGGCCGCGCCCCAGTAGCTGCTGATGGACGACTTGAGGTGGGAGAGGGAGGAGTCGTCCTCGCTGATGCTGTCGAAGGCGTGGCTGTCGACGGCACGCTCCTCCTCCAGCCCCCCGGCTCCTGGCTCCTCCCCGGGCAGCTCCTCCTCCGCCGGCTCCTCCCTCCGGCTGGCCAGCTGGCTGTAGTTGCAGCTGGGCAGCTTCCTCTTGCGGCTGCCCACCTTCTTCCTGTAGGGACGAGCGCGGACGACAAGAGAGGTTCAGACGTGAGTGAGCAGCAACAGGCTTTCTCTGGATACTAGTGAGTACTGGGAACTGCGCCTCTTTCCATGAGCAGTTCCAAAAAATGGTCCATTTTCTATTCTTTTTTAGGGGTCTCAATGCTAGACCCGTGAGAGTTCTTTCGCTGATACACTACGTAAGCTACGCTAACTACTTTACTGCATGCTGCAGATCTCTCTATGGGTCCTGGACACTTCATGCAAAAATCTGGTGTTCAAATCCTGCCAATTCATTGGCAGCGCCGGAATCCCTGCGGCACCAATCAACGACTTTCGCATTCAGGCGTTCCCACCCATAGATATGCCCCGCCCATCTAGCCTGGGCTAGCGTCTCTCATTTGCTGCTACGACCTGTCACTCTTTCAATTTTGACCCGTCGATACGCCCTCAGAACACCAGCTTGGGTGGCAAAGTGGCACAGACTCTATTATGTAGTACAGTATGCGGAACGCAGCGATTCAACGTCATATTTGAGTCTGGAGAGACTAGGGGGCAGGCAGTTACTATGTCTATCTGCAAGTACTCACTAGGATAATGATAGGGTAAGATTTGAATCAGATTCAAACTTCACAGCAAAATAATTTAATTTTGCAAGTGTGGACTAGGTTTAGCAGCATTAAATTACTCGTATTGCCAGACCTAATGTAGCCTAAATGTGACGTGCGCTGTTATGAAGGGCATTACGGGAAAGAGAGGGGGGAGAGGTATAATATTGTTATGAGGAAGTGGGGAGCTAATCTAGCGACATCCGTATCAGGTGTGCATGCCAACACAACGGTGGTTGTGCGGATTGTTTGTTTGGTGGAACATTGGTTGTTCAATGTCATGTTGCCGACTGACAACAGCTAGTGTTGCTGTCTTCTGAGAGAAACACATGCCTTTGTTGAAGTTGTCGGCACAATGCATCGCATTCTGTGGACGGGTCTGTCACAGTTTCCTTTAGGGATTAATTAAGTGAACGTCTGCACTTAAGCACAAGGCCCTTTACTCTACCCTGCTGCTACTGAGAGAGAACATTTTCTGTAAACTTTTAATCTATTGTGAATAAACTTTTGTATAAAATATAATATTCTCTCAGTGCCTTTTTGATGAGGGGAACCTAGACATACTGGGTATTACATAAACATTTAACAAGTTGACGCCATATCCCTCTGCTTTGTCAGTGAATTTACCACTTTGAATTTACCTGTATAACTGTAGGAAATGTGTTATTATGTAGGCTAAATAAAGTTGCCTGGCCTTGAATACAATTCCTGCAACACTTTTGGTAGTGGTTTCAGCAGAAGCACTTTTGCCGTCGTTATACCGTTGGATGTTGTTTTTAATTGAGTTGTTTGAGTGTGTGTGTGTGTTTGAGTGCGCTTTAAATGTTATTTTTGATTTGCAAATATTGCACTTCTCTTTATCGTTGCCTCTATTGCTGAAGTGCATCCAAATGCTGCTGTGTTTTCGAATTTGGCTCATTTTTCTTTTCCAAGCATGCCTACCTCTTGTGATTGGCTGGTTCTCACTGTGTGTTCACATAACAGGGAGTGGATCTAAGGCAGCCGGTCACAACGGTAAAAGAACGTCTCTCACCAAGTACGACTCACCTCAAAGGATTGTTGCTTCAAAGGATTGTCACGTCATTATTGGATGCACACAGAAGGCAGCAGGCTTCTGACACATACCACAAGCTGCTAGGGTGTGTGTGTGACGCAAACCCAACAGATTGTACGACTGCGGTATGCAGATGAGTGTGCGCGTCTCTCCTCCGCCCCCGGAGCTCTGCGCCGTGCCGTCAGTGCGGTCTACCCCCCCCCCCCCACCACCACTCTGTCTGCCGTCAAGTCAAACTGAAATAACCGCGCAGCTCGTCGCCCCCCCCCCCCCCCCCCACGCCGCCGACGGAAGCCCCCTGGCCGCCGACATCAGGGCTGTCCTCTCTCCGGCATTCTAGAACTTCACACGGGATTTACAACAGCGCCGCTAACCGCAGAACAAGCCGTAACGCCGTCGCCATCTGCACACTCCTCTACGGAGCCCAGTGTGTGTGTGTGTGTGTGTGTGTGTTACCTGAAGTCGTAGGAGACACTGGTAGTAGCGGACCCAGAGGTGCTGGCGGCGTCGGTAGAGTCCAGGTCCAGGCTGAGGGTGCGGCCAGAGCTGGTGCTGGGGGTCAGACAGGGGTCAGGGTTAGGGTCAGGTCGGGGGGGAGGTCATGGATAAAACTCATCTAACATGGAGATATAAGGAGAAGAACCCATGCTCGGAATGGACAGGAAGTACTGTAGGTGAGCATCAGCTGTTTTTTTGCAGTGTGGGTTCATATGTTGTATGTAATAGGCGTGTACCGGTGTAGTTCATATGTTGTATATAATACAGTAGGCCTGTTTACCTCTTCAGGCTCTGCAGCTCATCCAAGGTGAAGTCAAAAATGTTGGCCATGTGATGATTGGAACATGTTGAACTCAGGTCATTCTGAATCACACACACACACACACACACACACACACACACACACACACACACACCTTAGTGCATTTGTGTCAGTTAACAGGAGCAGGTTGAGATCTAATATGAGAATCAGAGAGAATTCTGTGACGGTGTTGAGACTCACGTTGGGAATGGCATCCTCCAGCAGCCACTTAGACCTCTTCTTCCTCTTCTCTGCAGGGGCGGAGCTAAACACACGAGAGACAGACCGACAGAGAGACAGACAGACGGAGAGAGAGAGAGATATAGAGTGGGAGAGAGAGAGTGTTAGTATGCGAGTCACTAGTTCTGAGCGGTTTTTAGGGTGTTACCCTTCCAAGAATACCAAATGGGCGTGGCCGTAACCACGGTAACGTCAGACTCCGCCCCTGTCACACACACACACCTGTTCCTGCCTCCGCCCTTCTTCCGGCCCCTCCAGCCCTCGCTCTGAGCGCGCTCAGGGAACAGCTTGGAGGGTGGGTTGGGGGGGACACGAGTCCGCAGGCGGAAGATGCACTTCCTCTTCTTGATCTCCTTACCGCACAGGAACCTGGGTCGCACAGGAAGCCCATATTAGGTCACGGAGTTCGAATGACGTTTAGGCTGTTAGCATCTTTCAAACAGAACGCGACACAAAGCGAATGGATTGGAGGCATCCATCTTGAATGTGGGACATTTTCTTTCTTCTGGAGTTTTGCAGTAGTTGTGGGACCAGCAAGTACCATACACAGGTTGACAAACAGGAAGTGGACAGGAAGTGGAGGCGTGTCTTACTTGCTCTTGTAGTTGTTGAGGGCGTCCAGCAGGTGTTGTGCTCTCTCAGAGGGCGGAGTGTTGGACAGCTGGAGGGAGAGAGACGCCTTAGTAAACATGATATCTTACTCCTAGTCTCGCATAGCCAAACCTACAGTATCACCACGCTGTTCCAGTGCTGGAGAAAGGTCTGGCTGGACTCATTACCATTCTGAGATAGGGGGGTGCTGTATTTCTTGAAACCTCATCTCCAAAAAAGCGCTGTATTTCTTTAAACAGACTACCTTACTCCTAACCCTATGTGTGTGTGTGTGTGTGTGTGTGTGTGTGCGTGTGGGTGGGTGTACTGTACAGTATATGTGTGTGTTCCAAGTCAACTATACTAAATTGTGTATGTGTGTGAGTGTGTCTGTGTGTCTGTCTCAGTGTGTGTGTTCTCACCTTTCCCAGCTGGAAGTGGTCCCAGTTGCTGCTGACGAAAGCCAGGATCTCCTCCAGCTCGAAGTACCTCTTCTTGCTCTGGACTCCCAGGTTGTAGAGGGCCAGATGGACCACGTCCACCCAGCGCAGCGCCACGCGCTTGATACATTCCACCCCTCTGCTGCACACTGCACAGATGAACTGGTAGAACCTTGAGAGGAGAGGAGAAGAGACAGGGAGGAGTGGAGGGTAGAGGAGAGGAGAAGGGGGAGGAGTGGATAGGAGATGAGAGGGGAGGAGACAGAGAGAAGTGGATAGGAGATGAGAAGAGACAGGGAGGAGTGGATAGGAGATGAGAGGGGAGGAGACAGGGAGGAGTGGAGGGTAGAGGAGAGGAGAAGGGGGAGGAGTGGATAGGAGATGAGAGGGGAGGAGACAGGGAGGAGTGGATAGGAGATGAGAGGAGACAGGGAGGAGTGGAGGGTAGAGGAGAGGAGATGGGGAGGAGTGGATAGGAGATGAGAGGGGAGGAGACAAGGAGGAGTGGATAGGAGATGAGAGGGGAGGAGACAGGGAGGAGTGGATAGGAGATGAGAGGGGAGGAGACAGGGAGGAGTGGATAGGAGATGAGAGGGGAGGAGACAGGGAGGAGTGGAGGGTACAGGAGAGGAGATGGGGAGGAGTGGATAGGAGATTAGAGGGGAGGAGAGGGAAGAATAAAGGAGATGAGAGGAGAGAATTGAGGAGAAGAGTTAGTGATACTGAATCGGAGCTGTGGGATCACGTGACACTACAGCTCTTGGCTCCGCCCACCTATCTCCGAACATCATGGACTCCTGCAGACACTGGATACAGGCCTCGTGGAACCACTGCTGACACCTGAAACACTGCAGCATCTTCAGGTACCACCTAGAACAGAAAACAACACTGATACAACCTAGAGATAGAACACAGAACAGCCAGAATATAACACCGGCCGTAACCTAAGAGATACAGAGAAATATAGAACAACTAGACTGCTAGCACCTAAAAGTAGCATCTAGAGTAGTATATATCACTATTAAAAACTAGACATAGGACAACCAGAATATTACACTGATAGAACACAGAAGATAAGACAACTGGACCATAAGAATGCTACAAACTAGAGATAGAACAACTACAACAGCACCGGTATCACTAAGACAGACATACAGTAACACAGCAGTAACACTCCGATTGGTCTAACTCACTCTCCAGGCCCACCACAGTAGCAGTAACACTGTTGCTGATTGGTCCGGTGCAGGGAGTCCCACTCCAGCTCGTCAGGGTTGTAGGCCAGCACCTGCTTCATGGCCTGCAGGGCCTTGGCTATGGGGCCTTTCTTCAGAGCGCCCCCTTTCTGTGGAGGACGGGAGCACAGGCGGGCGTGGTTAAAGGATCAAGTCTTGGACCAAAAGGGTTTCAAGTTAGGGTTGAAAAATTCTGGGAATATTCACAAACTTCCCATTTCTGTTTTCCAGTTTATTCCAGTTAATTCCCATGGGTAGTTATGAATATTCCTGGAATTTTGCAACTCAAGTAGTCAAAATACTTTCAATCACTTCAGTGTTTTGCCTGAGTCTGTCTGGTTTTGCATATTTGTGAACAGCCTATTGGTTCCATTGTCGCCTGGGAAGAGAATTCACACACAGGAAGTGAATGAAAGGTATTTCAAGTAGTATTTGGACCCCAAGGTCTGGCCTGGACCAGATGAGTGGACCCACTATCCAGATATGAGCTAGCTAGAGTCCGCTGGGACCGGCGTCAGTGCCCCGACCAGAGCTTCTCATTGGTTCTCACCCGAACAGCCAAGGCGAAGATGCAGCGCCGGCAGAACCAGGGAGACTGCTCCACACTGCTCTCTACTGGCGGGATGTGGCACTGCTGGTGGTACCCTGAGGACACACACAACCGGGACACTCATTAGAACACACACAGACACACACACACACACACACACACACAAACACACTCTCCTTATACACCTATTCAGCTACACTTCAGGCCCAAGTCATGGCAGAGATTGGTCCCTAGAGGGAGTCCTACTCCCTCCCTCCCTTCCACCAAGCTGCTCACAGCCTCTCTCCACCCCTGTCCTGTACAGGGGACCCCAGGAGCAGCTACTGCATTGGTAACAGTGAACTACGGGGGGCATTTCCTGTGTATTTTTGTTGTATTTAAATGAGGTCTGTGAGGGCCTGAAATGTCGGCCTAAGCCCGGTCCAAGTCCGTGGAATTCTGGCCCGGCCCTACCCTGTCCCTACCCTGGCCCTACCCTGGCCCTACCCTAGCCCTACCCTAGCCCTACCCTGGCCCTACCCTGGCCCTACCCTAGCCCTACCCTAGCCTTACCCTACCCTGGCCCTACCCTAGCCTTACCCTACCCTGGCCCTACCCTAGCCCTACCCCACCCTGGCCCTACCCTAGCCCTACCCTGGCTCTACCCTAGCCCTACCCTAGACCTACCCTACCCCTACCCTAGCCCTAACCTGGCCCTACACTAGCCCTACCCCGACGAAGTAAGCAATTACTCAGCCCGAGTCCGACTTGAGCACAAAGCCAGTATTACAACACACAGCTAGCGTACAATTAAAAATGCACAATGCAATAATGGAGAATTACATTACGAAAATGTATCAGGTAAAACAGGAACGATCAGGTTGACAATGTAATGAGCTAATACAAATATTGTGTGCATGGAGGTAATAACAAAATAACTAAAATAAGAAATGTCTCTCTTCCTAGCCAACAATTACTCTGCCCACAAACTGAAACATTGTCAGACTGCCTTAACATTCCTCACAAATCTTCGCCAACCGGTTAAATCCAAAGACAATCACAGGTAAAAACTATTCACAGTTAATTCCACTCCGCTGTTCATTTGTGTGTGCTGTGCAGGAAAAGGATACAGTAGCAGCCACATTAAGGTACAGTAGTGTTGGCTAACGCAGCCAGCTCAGCTGTGTTCATTCGGTCTGGCCTATTTTCACATCTCACGCGCAGGAACGCTACATCACATGTGTCTGTGTCACAGAGCCAGAGCCTGACCCAAACCCTAACTATGCATTAAGAAATCGTCCCGAACCCGGCCCCAATCTGTCCACGGTGTTGGCCCTGTCGGGCTTGCAGTGCCTCTAATTTAAATGTTTCAAACTGGTGTTTATTTAATGTCTGTGGGTTTTATGTTGGTTACCACATGGTGTTTTTTTTAAAGAGACCCAGGTCTCAAAAGCTTCTTCCCTGTATTAATAAAGGATAAACAAATATGCAAATTAACTGATCTCAACCACGAAACAAATCTGTCAAGGGATGGGACCACTCTCCTGATTGGCCTGTGGCATTATCAGTCAGCTGATACCGCTATTATATCACTATAATACTGTAAGAGAGGAAACATTAGAACAGGAGAGAACCTAGGACTACATAAGTCTCCATGGCAACTCACCTATACCACACTTCCCACAGATGAGGATCTCATTGTCCGAGCCAAGCTCCGCCTCCGAGCACACTGAACACTTAGGCTCCTCCCCTGGAACGCCAGCTGAACACGTGATTGGACAGAGAGGGTAGCGTTACAGGAAGCAGTAGTAGTATGTGGTTACCGTCCAGTCCTCTCATTGGCTACACCAACATGTCTACAAACCTCATAGGACTAGCTGATAATGAGGGTAGTAGAGAATGTGTGTAACTCAACAATGTGTGTAATAGATGTTTCAATAATGTGTGTAGTAGATAATAAGTGTAGTGGATAATGTGTGTAGTAAATAATGTGTATAGTAGATAATGTGTGTAGTAAATAATGTGTATAGTAGATAATGTGTGTAGTAGATAATGAGTGATGTACAGTAGATGTGTGTAGTAGAGAATGTGTGATGTGTGTAATAGATGATGACTGATGACAGATAATGGTGTAATAGAAGTGTATAATAAATGGATTGGATGTTTTAAGAAAATAATGTGTGTAGTACAGTAGATTGTGTCAGAAGTGTATCATATGTGGAGTTGATTTGTTTTTAGTAGATAATGTGTGTGTAGCCTGTCTCTATTCTCACCATGCTGGATGTCCTTCCAGAGAACCCAGAACTTGGAATTATCCTCAAACGTGACGAAGCAGCTCTGCTTGGAGGCACTGACCTGCAGCCACACAAACACAACACATCAGACATACCTACCTACAGTAGATACTCTCTCTGGTTCTAGCCTAGTCATCACTAGTCGTTACTCTAATCTCCGTCCTAGTAGTACTACTGAACTTAGTAGTACTACTAGAATGGACAGTAGAGTAACTACTAGTGATGAGTGATGAGTTCAGTAGTACTACTAAGTTCAGTAGACGTACTACTACGTGGGTTGTACTTCCTCTTTATCTTTCCGGCAATAGCCTCCTAGTTAGAACTACTCAGTAGGCAGGTCTTAAAGTGCATGACTGGCGATGCCAATTGATAGAAGTAGTTAATACTTAGGTAGTACTGCATAGTACTTATCCTCTGTATCTTTCCCAGGTATTCCTACTGTACTTACAAGTCGGTCATCACTAATTTATATTAGGTAGTACTGAGCTACTTACTCTCTGTATGTTCCCCAAGTATTACTAGTTAGTACTAGTCAGTACTAGCTAGTATGCAGGTAGTACTGTAGGTAATGATACCCACCCTCTGTATCTTCCCCAGGTAGTAGAGTCCGTCTGACCAGCGGCAGAGGACGTACTGGCCCAGAGACAGGCTGCTCTCCAGCTCCAGCCGGTCCCTGACGCGAGCCCTCTTCTGGGGCGGCAGGGCTGGGGACTCGTCCGCGCTGCAGTAAGCGTCTCTGTAGGCCGGCTCCAACATGATGCTGCTGATGCTCACTCACCTGGCGGAACGACAGGACACACACACACACAGATTCAGTGCTCACACATAAACCTGACAGATGGAAATACACACACACACACACACACACACACACAGTCAGCATTCAAATCCTGAACACTCTTTATTAAGTGAGTTCAATACTGTATGTAGTCTCTTGAGAGACTGTGATTGACTTTGATTTAAATGAGATTCAACACAGTTTGGGACATCTTTGATAAATTAACCAGCCATTCATGTGACTCATACTGAGAGAAGACTCATCACTGAAGGTGGCCACACTACACACCCTACCAGCAATGTCTCCTTCGCTTGAATCAGGTTGATTATGACTCAACCGGAACCCGGTAGAAACTAAAGATGTGAAGACTCACATGAGCTGTCAGCGGACTCGTTTCCGCTTGATCTGACTCATCTGTCAACTTCAACAGGGGAGTTTGACAGGTCGACGCATGCGCACAGGCGCCGCCTCTGGGGCATGCGGACCGAGATATGACGAGTGCATGACTGGCGATGCAAACCTATATTTCATTTCATCACTCTTCAACATGTCAAGCTATTAACAAATATGGTTTGCAGTCAAATTCAGATGTTGGATAGTAAGACTGATTTGAAGCAATGATTTGCAGGCAGTGGCTAGTTGGATGGCTAGCTCAACGTAGCAGATACAAGTGACGGAAGGTTCGATGTCCTTTTGTAAAATAAAACTATTGATCCGGTCAAATCCATCGTACCATGCACATCGGACGAATGACTAACACAGAGACAGAACTAGCTCGCTAGCTATAGACACGAGTTAGTCAGCCCTGCTTGCTTGCTAACTTTCACAATCACAAAATGAAATACCTGTTGCTTCTGCTCATGCAGCGCATCGCAAAGAGACTAAAGCAAATCTATCATCAAATAAAAAGTTTAGTATCTCGCCAACAAACTCTCGTATCATTAACCTTACTTTACAAATGTGAAAATGCAGGACAGCAAACGTCAGCGAAATCATCAGACTTAATGCATCGAGAAAAAGAGACTAAAAGGGAGACGCATTAGATGATGGTTCAAATGCGCCATTCAGATTCGATTCTAACTGTTCTTACCCGTTTGATAATCTCCAGATACAGCAGGCGTGAGGAAATAAAACAGAAATTTCACAGCAGAAGAAAAGTGTTCCATTCGAGGAGTTACCTCCTCACTGCAAATGCTGTGTCTACAGTCAACAGTTCCAGTACGTTACAGGCGCTAAAGTTCAAACTATGCGAGTCGCCATTTTTCACTCTTTCCCGCGAATCATCTACGTTTTTCCTTATGTAATTAACATAACATCATCATATCCAGGAAGAGCAGATTGCAATGCAGACACAGTGCCAAATACATTGTGTCCCTCCCACAATGATTCAGCCCAAAAGTCTGCAGCATTTACAAATTATGACTTTACAATGAGTTTTAAGAATAAGCAATTGCAATATGCCCAAGCATACCTTTTGAGTATCATTATCATTATGCTTAATAACTTAAATTTACTAACACAAAATATAGTCATATTCCTATTATTACTAACTATAACAATGACATCTAAAGTAATCTAAGAATGTAATCTAATCAAGAAACTGGTAGGCCTATCTCAATGATCTGATGGTTTTTGCTCCCAGTTATTAGATTCTGGATGCTTTTCAAACTTAGAATTCTGTAGGGGGATTACCTACAGTAAATGTCTACGATGTACACATCTATCAGTTTATTACTGTTCCTTTGGGTATATTTTTCACTTTAGTAAATAGCAATCATAAATTCTGTATTTGTATTCATGTTAGAGTGGGATTGGGGAACACTACTGTATGTTTGTGAGGATGTTGTTTACTTGATCAAAATAGCGATTTTATCTTTACAATAATGTAACAATTATTTTTTATTTATTTATAAATAATTTCCCCTAAAAGACTTCTGAACAACACAAAAATCGAAGTCATAGTGCTTATGTCTCAAATGAAATACAAGATTTACTTTTTATAAATCAGTCATACAGACATGAAAACTCTCTTCAGTCTTCAGTATTATCATCTAATCTAGAATAGGCTCTAGGCTACTGTGTTGTTGTTGTTCTTGTATCAGCAACAAAGTTGATGAAGAAAGTGTCATGGAGTGTCAGAAACATTTCTAATAAACAGCATTTCTGCAGCTTCTTCACTGAGCAGACTGGTACTGTAACTCTATCCCTGTTTGTCTGCCCTCAGGGAGAGTGTGTATATACAGTATGCGTGTGTGAGTGAGAGAGAAAGAGAGAACGATAGAAAGTGCAAAAGAGTGATAGAAATAGAGAAAGCAAATTGGGAAGCGGTGGAGAGAGAAGGGAATGGGGTGATGATGGAAGGAGTGATATAAATTGATATTTTCAGGAAAGCAAAATTCCTGTCAACAGTCCATTTTTCCGACCAAACGTGACATTTGATGCTCTTTCTCCCCCTCTCTCCCTCCCTCACCACTCTCTCTCTCTCTCAGCTAAGCTGTGTCATTCTGTCTCTCCCAGAGCTCCCATTAAGCTGAATGCAGCCAAACCCACAGACTCGAGGGGGGGTTGGTACCGCTGTCACAATACAGTGTACACTCTAGGTTTCAGATAGAACCCCTTTCTGCTCCGGGAACCCTAAATGATTCTTTCTGACCTGAAAATGGTTATTGAAGGAACCTCGTCAGGTTTCTGGATCTGGAACATCTTTTTCCCCCCAAGGTTTTTCTATTGTTACAAATGGTTCTAAGTGGTACCCTTTTCGTTGTAGTAGGGGTGGTTTGTATTGGAACTACAGAGTAGAGTGTAGTAGGGGTGATTTGGATTGGAACTACAGACCTCCACAAGAAAATAATACTCTTACTACACTTCTATGCAGATTTAGTTCTCACTGTGTTGGTCTGTGACCTCTCTCAAGACAGTCCTGTTTGGGTCTACAGTCACACATACTGACTGGTGCTGAGAGGAGGCAATGTTGACATCGTCACAAACATACAGTACCTGGTACAAAGCACATACACACACCTGATGCATACAACATACTATACATACAACAAAATTGTTTATTTTTTTTAAACATTGTTGAGAGAACATTACAATTCACAACAGGGACTCAGGAACTGACCATATCAAGATACAGTACATTTGTACACGTCTCGCTTAGACTGCAAGGTAGAAGCCTTTTACACAGACCAGTTCCCACAAATTCTTACAGCTAACTGTGAGCATATGACATTTGTGGGAGGCAAAGACACTAGCAAGGTAGTGTCAGTTCACCGGTTTGCTTCCTCAGCATCCTATTAACATTCTGTATTTCTATACACTGTGTAAACACTGCTGTACTCACTGTGTAATACAGTACAGTCTGATGGCTAGATAAGCAGTGTTCCACTAACGCATCTCATAGTCTCTGTGATCATGAAGGACAGTGTGCACTTAGAAGAGAGATCAGAGGAGAGGAGCAGACAGGCAGCCGGGTGTCATTCCATCCTGGGTGTGTGTGCTCTAGGGGGTAGGAGTATGAGTGTGTGGTGTGTGTGTGTCTGTGTTGGGGGGTGGTGGAGGGCTAAGTGTATGAGTGTGTGGTGTGTGCGTTGGGGGGCGGGGTGTGGGTAAGAGTATGTGTGTGTAGCGTGTGTGTGTGTGTGTGTGTGTGTACAGTGGCTAGCTTACTGAAGGACTAGCTCTATTTCATGCATCAGTGACTCAGAGTGGGCAACAAGACAGTAGAGGCCGCAGCTCCAAAGTCAACCACCAGGAGACACTGGTAGCTTGGCTGAGGGGAGGAGGCAAAGAGTGAGAGATAGAAAGAGAAAGAGAGAGAGAGAGAGAATGAAAGAAAGACAGATGGAGGCTGGCGAGACAGAAGGCAGAAAAAAGCTGTGCAGTGCCAGTGCCAGTGCAGATTATCTAAATACCATTTGTGTTTATGTTTTAATGGGCTGTGCTGTACTGGAACGATAGTCTGGGATTCTTATCAGAAAACCAATTATTTACCGGACCACTGAAGAGGTGCTCAGTCTGTGGACTGTCCCCCAGCAAGATACACAGAGGCCCCTCTCTCTCTCTCATCCCACAAACATCACATTAACAGTTCAATTCACTGACACTTTCCTGTTCAAACAAACATAATTATACAGAGTAACATTAACCACTTATAGCTTATCTTCACAAATTAATCATGATTTAAGTTGCTGTCCTTTGGTCCTGTTGGTTACGCTCCACAACAGGTAATGATGTACGTAGTTAACATAGAGCCCATACTGTATACTGTATGTCCAGATGTGAGCTAGCAACTTCCCAAACAACCCTTAGTTTCAACCCTTCAACCCAACCCCTCAACAACACAACTCATGTTCAACATCACTCATTTGAAACAATAATACATTTTGAGTTCCTTTTAGAAAACAGGGCATGTTTTGTTATGATTGCAACACATCTGGTATTAAAGTGCTTGTATCATGATCTCCTTCCAGGAATAACAATCTGACAAGATTAACATCAGGAGACCAAATGCTACAAACACATTTGTAGCATTTAGCCATTTTGTTGTCTCTGATAATACTTATTGCTGACATGTTTCTGGGCAAGGTACTTTCAGTACCATCATTCAGGATAGGCTGCGTGTTCTTCACACAAAGAGGACTAGGATATCAGTAACAGCCGGGACCAGACCCTCCCTCTCATGATCAGAAGGAAGACAAACACAGGAGGTGTTTCATGTTTCAAACACCCACCGCTGGGATGCAACTTCTCTCCAAGGTCAACAGCAGTTTCCGCGGACCTGGCCTGACTTCCTGTTCCTGTTCATACAGAGCCTACGAGCTTCAACACAACGTGTTTGTGGGTGTGTTCGAGCGCATACTGTACAGTATGTGTGTGTGTGTGCGTGTGTGCTTGTGTGTGAGGGCACGGGGTCATCTAGAGAGGGGGGAGGTCACTAGTGTGAGAGCAGGCAATCTAACCAGCAGGTTTAGAGTCTGTGGGGGGGGGGGGGGGGCTCACTTTGACTTTGAGTCCTGAAACTCAGCAGTTACAGTGTCTCTAAAACCATTGGTCCATGGGTGGTCACGTGAAGCGCCCCTCTGCCCTCTCATAGGTCTAAGCGGTGGTCACGTGACGTGCCCCCCCCCTCATTGCCTCTCGTCGCGGGCGGCGGCTCTGACCTTCATCTCGGTGAACTTGAGGGAGTACTGCCAGCCAGTCCAGGAGGACCACTCGATGCCGTCGGCGTAGGAGGTGTGCTGGCCGCGTAGGTACTGGCCGTTCAGGTTGGAGGTGTGGCAGTTCCGGTACCACCAGGCGCCTTGGTAGAACGAGGCGCAGTTGTTCTCCGAGTGGTCGTTGTCCCGGTCCATAGTGGTGAACTTCATACCGTTATGTTTCAGCAGGGAGTCTCCTAGTTATGGAGAGGAGAAGGAGGAGGAGCGGAGGATAGGACAGGAGAGGAGGAGAGGAGAGGGGAGGGGAGCAGGGCAGAGGAAAGAGGAGAGGATCATAGGATATGAAGGAGAAGAGAGGAGAGGAGAGATGAGGAAAAGAGGGAGATAGGGAGAACAGAGGGGCGGTAGATCATGAGAGAGAGACAGAGACAGATAGACAGAGAGACAGACAGAATCGGTGAGGGGAGAGAGAGGTAGAGACAGAGAGAGACAGACAGACACAGAGACAGAGACAGACAGACAGACAGACAGAGAGAGAGAGACAGGCAGACAGAGTGAGTGGGTGGGGGGAGGGAGAGAGGTAGAGAGAAAAAAAGAGACAGACAGACAAACAGACAACGAGAGAGCCAGACAGAGAGAGAGAGAGAGAGAGAGAGTGAGTGGGTGGGTGGGGGGAGAGAGAGAGGTAGAGTTAGCTCATGTCTTCTTCCAGTCCAGCATTTTAGCACTTTTAGAGTCAAACAGGATCAAGCTGACCTCTCAGAGGAACAGTGAGTGAAGAGGATAACCATGGGGACTAAAGCACTGTGTGTGTGTGTGTGTGTGTGTGTGTGTGTGTGTGTGTGTGTGTGTGTGTGTGTGTGTGTGTGTGTGTGTATGTGTGTTTGTGCATACAGTATGCCTGTGTGTGTGTGTGTGTGTGTGTGTGTGTGTGTGTGTGGCCTTATTAAAACTCTGGACTGGACATAATGGCCATCAGACTGTGTGTGTTTGTTGTTAACGCCATATTAACATGACAGAGCAGCTACAGTAGCGTCCAGCTGGACACTCACAGAGCTCCTACTGGCTCGTTATCCACAACCTTCACAGCACCTAACCCCAAGGTCACTGCTCTGTATGGCCACTAAGAGCAGTGCGTGTGTGTGTGTGTGCATTTGTCTGTCAGTGTGTGTACAGTGAGTATACTGTAGCAGTCTAGCAGTATAGTGAGTTTACTAGTAGTGAGTTTAGCAGTCTAGCAGTATAGTGAGTATACTAGTAGTGAGTATAGCAGTCTACTATTATAGTGAGTATACTGTAGCAGTTTAGTAGTATAGTGAGTTTACTGTAGCAGACTAGTAGTGAGTATAGCAGTCTAGAAGAATAGTGAGTATACTGTAGCAGTCTAGCAGTATAGTGAGTAAACTGTAGCAGTCTAGTAGTATCCTGAGTGTGTGAGACCTGCAGTGCCGGAGTAGTCAGCGATGGTCAGTGGATACCCGTCCTGGTCTGGGTCGACAGAGAACAGCCCGACCCCGAAGGTAGCGTACTGAGCGAACGCCGTGCTGTTCTCAAAGTCCTCCAGGTCGATACGCAGCTCGTAGCTGGACTGGCTGGTCAGGACGTGCATCCTCCTCAGACCTGACCAAACGCACACAGAGACACATTGATCAGATCTGACCAAACACACACAGAGACAGACTGATTAGACCTGACCAAATGCACACAGAGACATGAAGTACTGTATATCAGGATCATCTAGTTAGAGAGCTGGTTAGATCATGGGGCGGCATGTCGAAGTGTCCTTGGGCAAGACACTGAACCCCAAATTGCTCCCAATGAACAGGTTAGCACCTCGCATGGCAGCTGCCGCCATTGGTGTGTGAATGTACGTGTGAGTGGGTGAATGAGAAGCCATCGTAAAGCGCTTTGGATAAAAACGCTATATAAGTGCAGTCAATTTACCGTTACCATTTCCTTCTCTGCTTCCCTCATAGTTGTGTGCTCTCAGCTTCTCCTGCGGTGTGTCTACAGAGAGGCTCCTACTATTAACACACAACTCAAGGCAAAAACATCAATGTTGTAAGCCTGTCCTAAGCCTTCAGTTATTATGGTCAATCTGCAGTTTCCTGTGAATATACATAACTGTGTTTTAATTGGTCCCCATGAGAGTCTCGGCCCAAGTAAAGTAGCAGTGAAGCACTGCAGTTAGCTGACAGGCTGTTCAGAGCCTGTCGCTAAACTGGAACACTCAGGTGTTCTCACAACTTAATGGATTGTTATTGCCTTAAAGGTTCTACAGTATGGATATCATTTTTATGTAGACTAATCATTTTTAGAAAATAATACATCCACTGTGCTTTTAGAAAGGTGCACAATAAAAGTATTGCTTTAACCTCCACCCAACAAAAAAAAGATTGAACATGAATTCATAATAAATGTTGACGGGTCTGAAATGAATGTTGTGTTTATCTCTGTCTGGGATGTCTGATGTCACACGCACGCACGCACGCACGCACGCACGCACACACGCACACACACACACACACACACACACACACACACACACACACACATTCCTGCTGAGTGCAGTCAGTCAAGCAAGGCTTTTATATAAATGACCAGTCAGGAAATGACTGATGAGAGACTGTTCTAATGAAAATGCAAATTTACTACAAATGGAAAATATGGGATTGCAATTTCAAACTCACTCTTTGATGACTTAAAATACTCTTATATTAATATTAATGTCTTCCCCTCACATTAAAATAACTCAGTTTCAGATTCCCAGTGTCATGTAGCTCCACCACCAGATGAGAAATGCATTTTCAATTTCTATGTGGAATGAATATGTCTATGTGTGTGTGTGTGTGTGTGTGTGTGTGTGTGTGTGTGTGTGTGGGAGGGTGGGGGGGGGGCTGTGTGCTCACCCAGTGGGTGGGTGTTTGTGGGTGTGGCTGTGTGGAAGAGACTTTGCTTTTTGGACCCATGACAATGTTCAAAATATGAATGATGAATTTGATCCAATAAATGATAAATGATGAATGATGAAATGGGATCAAATAAAGCATTTAAAATGTGTTTGTGTGTGTGTGTGGTGTGTGTGTGTGTGTGCTCACCAAGCCAGTGCTCCCCAGTGATCTTTCCAAAGCCGTCCCGGTAGGCGTCCCAGCCGCGGAAGAAGTTGACCGCCCCATCCTCCCTCCTCTGGATCACCTATTAGACACAGTACAGTATATCATCACCATGGAGATGGACATGTACATTATATCCTCACCCGGAAGATGGACATGTACAGTATACAGTATCATCACCATGGAGACGGGACATGTACAGTACAGAATCGTCTAGGAGACAGGAATTCCAGATTATCATATACAGTGGATTGTGTTCATGTACAGTACGTGTTTACTGTATGTCTGACAGACGTGTTACAGGTGTGTCTTG
>NC_140239.1:7418343-7670843 GCF_949987555.1 Borostomias antarcticus | reverse complement strand
AGCAACTGAAATGGATTGTGCTGCTAAGTGCATGGATGATTTTGTCATTCGGTTAGTTGCTTGGCTATATAGTGCTACAATAGCATTTCCAATGAAGGGGCATGCTTGCTCCGTATCATTCAACCAAGATTGCCTGACTTATAACAAAATTATAGAGGCATAATTTGATACTAAAAATTGAATAAAGTAGGCTATTTATGTTTTTTATGTCATTCATATTTCTTATTCATTGGACATAGAGAACACAGTTATCATATCTTATTTGGGTAGTAAAAATTCAGTAGAACATTCAGAATCAGTTAAAGGGATCACTGAACTACCACTTTAAATTCAAGTTATTAAGCTGTTTGTTTTAAATTTTCTTATTTCACTCAATGGCCTTTGTGCCTTGGAGTGACACGGAAGGCCAAATGGCCTTGCCCCTAAAATTACGAAATTCCTACCCTGGTGTGTGTTGGTGTCCAGTCCACATGTGTCTATGTCTGCCAGGTTGTGTGTGTGTGTTTGTGACTGTGTGTGTGTTTGTGTGTCTATTTCTGTCAGTCTGTGTGTGCGTCTATGTCTGTCAGTGTGTGTCTATGTGTGTGAGCGTACTGTATGTGTGTGTGTGTGCATGTGTGTGTGTATGAGAGACAGAGTAAGTGTGTTTGGCTCACCGTCCAGCCCCCTCCATCAGTGGTCATGTCACAGTAGACCTGGAAGCCAGCAGGGTCATGTGTGGGAAACACAGAGTAGACGCCATCCTCCCTCACTCCACTGGAGAACAGCTCACTGCAGTCACGAGGTCTGGAGCCTGCAAGACACACACACACACGCACACACACACACACACACACATACCTCATTATACTACAATGCATGCAACAAACACACAGTCACTCAATTTACATGTAATATACTACAATTCACTATATGCACAACTCCAGTACTTCCTGAAATTAGACATGCTTCTCTATTTCCTGTCTCACACTATTGGATGAAATGATTATTCAGGTGTGCCTGATCATTGTGCTGCAGTCAGGCACACCTGATTAATCACTTCAACCAATAGCGTAGGACAGGAAATAGAGAAGCATGTCTATTAATTTCAGGAAGTACTGGAGTTGTGCAATTGGGTAATATCGCTCAACTTTGTGCAAGCTGTGTGTGTGTGTGTGTCACACCGTTGGAGCAGCCCTTGGCTCTGCTGGCGCGTATGGGAGCTCTCTGCATGTCAGCCTTCAGGCGGCTCCTCAGGCTCCCTGTCTCCCTCTGCATGGAGCTCAGAGCCTCGCCCACCGAGTTCACCACCTTCGCCATGTTCACCTGGCTCTCTGACAGCAGCTGCAGCACACACACACAGAGCAGTGTTAACACAAACATACAGACAAGAAAACACACACATCTCTCTCTCTCTCTCTCTCTCCTGGAAACAGCAGTGTGACGTCTACTTCAGCGTCTGGCTCAGGCTTCAATCCTACCTGCTGTCACTGTACCTGGCTGGTGTGTGTGTGTGTGTGTGGGCGGAGGAGGGGGCTCAGTGGGGAGTATTGTGAGCCAGATGCCAGTCTAGAGAGGAGCCAGCCAGAACACCTCTCCACATGTGTGTTTAAACTAGTGCGTCATTAGTGTGAAATGAGTGTGCACTGTATGTGTGTGTGTCTGTGGGCCTAGCAAAGGATTTAATAAAATTATAAATAAAACCCAATACGAAGCATACTTTGTGCTGTTTTTTAATGTCAGAACATCAACAGACATCAGTGACAACTGTCTTTGAGAACAAGAGTTTATGGTGTTTTTGAAGGATATTCTACACATCTCCATTGTGTACTTGCTGTGACATGAGCAATGAGCACTAATCTCACAGAGTACGAGTAGCCTATACTCAAGAGTATACATTTTGTCAAAATGTTATGGACCATTGTATATGATTGTAAATAAGCTTATAACAGGGCTTATAATGCTAATACCAAACTACTCCTTTAAAGGGATAATACAGTGAAAACCTTACTTTTTGTTTTGTATGATATTGGGTAGATAGGGGCATTGTGTGAACACCATCGAACTATCAAATGTGTGTGTTCTTTAAGTTTGGAGAACTAGACGATTAAATTTTTTTGTCCCATTTTCAGCTCGTTTGTCGTGTGACGTCACGCGATAAATGACCACTCCCCGTGTCTCAGGAACACTCCTGCATCCGCGCCCACAGAAAAAGATATACATTACCCATCGGTAAGTTCACAGACTCGTTACTGCTTTAACACAGAGAATGATTGATTACCATCTCACCAATGATCACATCAATGATAGATAAGTTAAGAACATTTTAAAACTTTGACTTTTTCCTACAGCTAACCAACTTGCAAGCTCGACACAAGGGTAGTTCGAATTAGGCTAACGTTAGCCCGCTAGCTGACTGAGCGTGTCGCTATAGGCTATAGCTAGTTTGATAACAAAATCAAAGTTGTGTAGAAGTCGATGTCCACATATATCCCACCCAAACTAACATACAGCCGACCTGCTGACATTTATGCTACAGTATGCATTTCGTAGCGTTAGCCCTCCTGTGCAATGGCAGTAACATGCACAGCGCAACACACAGTGTGCTTTGTCGTATAGGCCTATACACAACGTTTCAAAGTCAAAGTTGGTTAGAGGTTTGTCTCCCCAAGAATCTCCCAATTGTACTCTCTCGCTCAAACTACATTCAATATGCTGTAGACCTACCGATAAATAGCCTATTGTTGTAATTTATGCTGTTTTGTATATCCAAAATAACTATGCTATTACTAATCGCTTTTATAATTTGTCCCCTTTTCTTGTAGCCCGATCACTAACTACATTCCCAATACTGGGACTTGAGAGGTCCAGGTCCCGCGCTTCAGGGCTCTGGAGGTGTGCAGGTCCTGGAGGTCAGGTTGCAGCCAATGTCACTTAATGATATTAATATAAATATTTTAGAACATCCCCCGTTTTATGAAAAGTAGCCTATGTCTTTAACACGATATACACCAATGTATACAGAGGATTCATAAGCAGATCTAGGTCCTGGCTACTGATTGTAGGCTAGAAAGATCTCCATTGTTTCAGCCCTTCTTAGGTGTTCCAGAGGTTGGGGGCATAGAAACTGAAAGCTGCCTCTCCGTGTCTCTTGGTCCTGGCTTTTGGAACTGTTAGGAGTTCAGTACCGGAGGACCTGAGTGGTCTGTTGGGCATGTACCTAACAAGCCTAGCCCAAGCCTCCAAGCTTGCGTGGCCGGCTGCAGGGTGCTTTTCCTCGGTGTCGCTATACCTTTATCGTACTTTTTCAAAAGAACGCAAATTCGAGGATATGGCCTGTTAGGTAGCGTGTATCTTTATAATGTTTGGTGGTTAAAAGGTAGTGTGACGTGCCGAAGCAGCGGAAACTAGCAACGTGGGAGAAGGCAGGTGCAGGCCGACGTCGGCAAACAGTAGACTAGTAGCGCGTGAGAGAGAGGCTACAGAGTTTTCATCGTGTCTCCCCGGTTGCACCTGACACTAATGAGGCAAATGAGGGGTAAGAGACCAGGCCCACATTGATCGCCTGGCCTTTTCTTTTTGAGTAGGCTAGCTCATTTAACGTTGCATGTTATAGTACGGACAGATCGACAGGCATTAGGCTAACTTAATTGTCTAAACACTGACTTATAGACTGGACTATCGCTGCTTAGGCTATTGCTCCAAGCAAAGGAGAAACAGTAGGCTAAGGCTACTAAGTTATCAGCCTTGCGCTTTGGGCCCGCATAAATTGTATCTTTGAACCGGCTGAATGGGAGTATTTTTGAGTCTACCAGTGAACCGAATACCCAAGAGTGTTATAGGGTAGGCTATTTTCTTTTTTACCGCTACTCTACTTGTGCAGTGGAGATTGCCGTGTTGATTTTGGTGTCCTTCTTTATTTTGGTGTGCTGGGACCAAGGCTCCGAACCGGTTCAAGGAACGGAAACGAAAACCGAAAACGAACGGTATTTTACGAGGAACAGAAACAGGAACGAAAACGAAATGGTCTTTAATTGTTCCAGAACAGAAACGTTAATTTGAAATCTTTAAAACCGGTTAATAACGTTATTTTTTCGTTCTTTGTAGTAGGCCTATATAACTTAAAAATAATTGTAAAAAAGAAGAAAGCTGAGCCTTTTATGGCCGAATAGGCTAAATTAAATTAATTAAATTTGTAGCCTACATCTTGTCCTGTTTTTGTAATGTAGCCTAGGCCCCTAAATCTGTTATTTCACAGTCAGGATCTTAAATGCTTGCTTAGCAAAATGAAGAGATTTAGATATTACAACAACACACAACATGCATAGCCTAGTTCCGACTATGGATGTGCGCAGCGACTATTTTCACTGATGACTAGACGGTGGTTTTGTAACCGATTACATGACTAGTCTAAAAACAGGATTCCCAAGTTTCTACAATAAGTGCTATTTAGAAAAATTGAGGATGTTTCTCAAACTCTGCAAGCTAAGATGCATGACTATTCTTGATGTTTCCCAACCACTCAGCGGCAGCCAATTTGCACGCGTTGTGCAGGGCTGTCACACACTCTCCTTTGTTTGCCTGTGCAAAACAGTAGTTCAGCCTGTCCTTACAGCTTATTACTTAGCAAAGATATCAATGTGATTTATTTTGTTTAATTGAAGAAGAGTAGGCTAGCCTATAGCCTGTAATGTTTCAGTAGGCTAAAACTAGATTTCACATAAAGACCGCGGATGTCAGAGAGGGCAATAACGTTCGAAGGCAAATTTATTCCAACATTGGTCCCAAAAGAATGATGCAAATAATAAAGTGAAAGAAATAATAGCCTACTGTGCAAATATAATGTTTTATATGGACCTGCCTACTGTGCAAATATAATGTTTTATATGGACCTGCGTGTCTGCAATAAAGTTCCTCTATCTTTATAACCAACATTCAGCGGAAGCCAATTTTCACTCGTTGCGCATCTCGCTCCAAGTATGGTTTGGCTATTTAAAACACGGAGTACAGTTGCTTGGATGTATACTAGTATGCATAAACCTATGTTTTGCGAATTTAATGGTCTGCCTCCTTCAGAGTTCAACTCGGCAATTAGGCTGTGAAAGCGAGCGCGCCTCTTGGAATCTAGTCATAGCCTATTGTTGCACAGATTTCTGTCACGTCTTGACTTTCACAAACCAAATGATTAGGCTACATTAATTAATATGAGCACACTTTAGTGACAATGTGCCGTGCAACCCTGATCATTGAATAGCATAAGTTAAATTACTATAATATTAAAGACCGCGGATGTCAGACGATAGGCTACGTATTAGGCGTATAGGCGCCAAATCCGGAGCTCCCATACAAAAGGAACGCAGCATAAACAATAGGGATTGTGCAGATGAATGAATGAGGTGACTAATTATTTATAAATAACATAAAACATTACAAAACGAAATAAAAACAAACAATAGGCCTACAGGCGCAGAATAAAATAGCTTGCAGCAACAGTACAAGAAAATATTTGTACAAGAAATACTGTAGGCCTATAGAGTCTTAATAGGCTAACACCCCCGGAACAGTGAACGGAACGTTATTTTTCGTTCTTAACCGGTTCAGGAACGCTATGTTGGTGGCGGAACACGAGAACGGAAACGTTAAATATTCTGGTTCTGCTCGGAGCGAACCGATTGAAAAATAATTTCGTTTTTAAGCCCTGGCTGGGACTACTGCCTTTTGTGGTGCCAACAGAGAAATGCAGGTCAACATTCAACGGAGGATGGGAGGGAGGGAGCGAGTGAGGGAGTGATAACCTGACAACTATCTATCTGAGTCTGAGTTTTTGTGCTGGCTTACAGCCACGCACAAAAACATGCTGGTATCTTAAATTGGGTGGCGTATGACCCGGGATTTGCTCCGGCTAGAATGGACGTAAAGTTTAAACAATGGGGCTGGAAAGGTATTACATCTTTCTGCTCAGTCATCACCTCTAACGGACAAATGCAGAGTTATCAGGACATATCAGACTCCTTTGGATTAGAAAAACTGGACTCCTACAGATACCTGCAAGTTAGGGATTATTTTAACAAAAATATAAAAAACAAAGACAAAGTAATAATAAAAGTTTGGTTTCAAGATTATATGGAAGTATACAAGCCTCTAAAAATCAATCAACAGAATACATTTAACTAAAATGTGAGAAAGAATCAGGCTCCCAAATAAGAGAGGACTGGACAGAAATATGTGAGACACAGGCAGCTACTTCGAACTCAAGATCCTGGAGGGAGTTTGGGTGGAGGAGTCTAGTAAGATTTTTTATCACTCCCAAACTATCAGCACTGCAAACAGGTGTACTGGCTGATCATTTCCATATTTTCTGGGCCTGTCCGAAAATACAATCATATTGGTGAGATGTGACAACTGAGATTGAAGATATTAGAAGTGGAATTTGACTACTAATTCATTACATTATACCTAGGAAAAGTCCCATATTCTATTATAGATGAGGATAAATACTTATTGAAGATACTTTTGGCAAGTAGTAGAAAAGCCATAACACGTAAATGGTTGCAGGTTGATTCTCCAAAAAGGGACCAATGGGTAGGGATCATAAATGAAATACACCGTATGGAAAGACTCACTTTTAGTTAGTTTAGGGCTTGAATTGGAGAAATGTGACAAGTATTGGGAAAAATGTATTATGTACGTATGCCACTGATAATGTTATATTGTATATTGTGATATCTGTAAATTGTGATTTGACACTGACTGTACGGCCCATGATGACCTTTTGTATGTTTGGTTTTGTTTATGCTTCTTTTCAATAAAAAAAAAAAGGGTTAAAAAAATAGGTAGTGTGACATCTCACATTTCTTATATTAAGGACTTTGTAAATGTCTGTACACTTCCTTGTGTCGAGGTAACTATGGTTACAAACAACAAATGTGTGGAAGTTGGGGCCGTGGTCTGTCAATCACTTCTGACTGACAGCTCTCTTTGACACACCCACAAAACAAGGTGAGCTTGTAGAGGGCGAAATTGGGCATAGAAAAAGGAGTTTTATAGTACTTAAAAGTGACGGAATAACAACACTAATGGACATATTCAGTTAGATTTTTTTTTTTTGACATACGGCCCACAGGCCAAAACCGGCCCGCCAGATGGTTCAAACCGGCCAGCGAGACGATGAAAAATACAACCATTTGCGAGGACAACTGAGAATAGAGAAGATAAATGAATTGTTAGTGGGTCTGAAGAAACAGCAGTCTGTTTTTACCCGTAGCCGAGAGGTCAGTGATTCAGCGGTGAAAGCTAGCTACCTTATTGCTAACGAGATAGCGTTAGGATCCAAGCCATTTTCTGAGGGTGAGTTCGTGAAAACATGCATGCTGAAGGCTGCAGAAATTGTGTGCCCTGAAAAGCGACAGGCCTTTGCCAACATTAGCCTAACGAGGAAACTGTCGCAGATAGAATTTCAGATGTCTCGGCAGACTTGGACAGCCAAATGAATCTTTTGTTGCATTTTCGGTTGCAATTGATGAGAGCACTGATATTACAGATGTTGCTCAACTGGCCATATTCATTCGTGGTGTTGATGAGACTTTGACAGTCACCGAGGAGTTCCTTGGGTTGGTACCTATGACGGATACTACAACAGCGGATGACATTATCAGCTCTCTCGTTGGAGCGCTGGACAGGGTCGGAGTGGACTGGTCCCGTGCCGTCAGCCTAGCTACAGATGGTGCGCCATCAATGATCGGGAGAAAAGCAGGCGTTGTGACAAAATTCGAGAAGGGTATCTCTGCAGGCCTGGACAAGTGTGTATCTCTGCAGGCCGGAGACTTCGAGGGGGCGGGTCAACTGTCAATCAATTTTTACTTTGGCCAATCACAGGCTGACAATCGTCTTGTCAATCAAAAACTCATTTAGCCTGAAACGGTTGTCAATCACTTTCTATTTGGCGAATCGCCTTTCTCTAAGGGCGTGGTAGAAATGACGCTATAGCTAGTTCGCTAGCTATTTACATTTGCTAGAAACGGTTGTCAATCACTTTCTATTTGGCGAATCGCCTTTCTCTAAGGGCGTGGTAGAAATGACGCTATAGCTAGTTCGCTAGCTATTTACATTTGCTAGTTACGTAGCTAGCTAAGCTAATTAATAACGTAGCTAGCTATCTACATTGACTTCGTTTGCTATAGTTAGCTTGCTAGTTACGTAGGCCTAATGCAATTTGTTATGGAGTTAGATTTACTGGATTACATGACTGTGTGTGAGAGAGATTATATTTTTAATGCAAATCATGTATCTTGAAAGACTTAATAAATCATGATGATAAAAGCTTATCAAGACTCCCCTTGGTATTCTCTTAGTAGGCTTATGATCAATGCAATGGAGGCTTGTGGGTAGAGGCTAGCAATGGCCTACACTAGCCCATAGTCCAGGCATTTTATTATCAGCACCTGAATAATCTTAACAAAATGTTGCAGGGCCGCAAAAAAGTTGTCACTCAGTATTATGACAGCATACGCGCATTCAAGTGGAAACTGTCACTCTGGGAGACACAACTATCTAGCGGTGACACCGCTCATTTCCCTTGTCTAAGAGATGTGCGTGCGACCGGACTTAATGCTGATATGGATCAATACAAAGACAAGATTACAGGATTGCTGCAGGAGTTTGAGCGACGGTTTCAGGTCTTCGGTGAACTTGAGACAGAATTTGCAGTTTTTCGCTCGCCATTCACAGTCAAGGCTTCTGATCTGCCCGCTGACATCCAACTCGAAATAATTGACTTGCAGTGTGATTCAGGTATGAAGGACAAATTTGCCTCGGTGGGCTTGGACACATTTTATCAGTATCTCTTGCCAGGGTGCCCCAAATTAACAGCCCTGGCTGCAAAGGTTTTATGCATGTTTGGGACTACCTATCTTTGTGAACAGGTTTTCTCTGTAATGAACATCAGTAAAACAAAGCTGCGCTCAAGGCTAACACACAAGCACTTAAATGATATTATGAAATTGGCTCCTACTCAGGATTTGACACCTGATATTGATGCAATCGTGAAGGCTAAAAGATGCCAAGTTTCAGGAGCAGCCGGTAGGCCGCAGTGAGAGAAAGAGAGGGGAGGGGGTTAAACAGCGAGTAGGTCAAGTCAAATTTCTGTAATGCTCTTTAAGAGACGTTTTGCACTCTGAAGAATACAGTTCTGTGAAAAATAACATTTACTGTGGTAATGTAATATTTAAAGACCATGAACATTGTGCAGTATAATATCAGTCAGCAGCTTCAGCACAAAATAGTTTGGTCTGGTGTAACTCTATTGCTCATGCACTGCTATCACTTTTATGGTTTTTTGAAATGTACGAATTTAATACATTTACAAGGCAGGGTGATAGTGTTCTTCATAGCTCCCACTATAGTTTGTGCATAGTGTGGTGAGTCAGTTCAGGTGGTCAGATGTGAAAATGTATCTACTGTATATTAAAATAGACAAGTTGTTTTAATTAAAGTGAAATGCCATTTTTTCAGTTCCATAGGCCTATCTGTGAATAAATGTTTTGTGCCTTTGTAGATCCACTGTGATCTGTGAGTTATAATGCACATATGTAGGCTAAATTATAAATTAAGGCATAATATTGAAATATTGAAAAACAAAGGTAAAGATTTGGAGTTGAAGTTATTTATAGGTTATTTTGCTATTATTTTACTGGCCCAGCCCACTTGAGATCAGATTGGGCTGTATGTGGCCCCTGAACCAAAATTAGTTTGACACCCCTGCTTTAAACTATACTTGTAGGGACCAAATGTCCCCACAAGAACAGTAAAACAAGAAAAATGCTAACTTGTAAAGACATGGGGATGGTCCTCACAAGTTTTGGGTTAATTTTATGATCAAAGGTTAGGGTTAGGGTTTAGGGCTAGGTTTTAGTTTAGGTGGACCTCACAAGTATAGTAATACATAGTTGTGCGTGTGTGTGTGTGTATGTGTGTATCCTCTAGGTTATGGAAATCTTGAATAATGAGAGGAGGGCTATAAAGTGTCTCTAGGGCTCATTAGCCTCTCTGCTCCTCTGCCCACTCAGACACCCAGGGTTCAAAGGCACACAGACACACACACACGCACAAACACAGTACACACACACACACACACACACACCCTGCAACGCACTTACACACACAGACATATACTGTACACGCACATACTGTACACAGACGTGTGGGGACAGACACTTCACACACACATACAGACATGCAAACACACACACACACACACACACATCAAAGTACACACACACACACACACACACATACACACATAAATACCCTTGGCCTTAGCATCAATATGAATAACAGTATTGATCAGAGAGTTCGAGTTCCCTCACTCTCCCTAACCTCAACACTGCTAGGCGTGCATGCAGGGGTGAAAATTTACTTTTTGGCTCACGGTGAGTCCCCTGCCAAGGGGACTGTAGATGAAAAAATCTAACGGCCAAGTATATACTTTTTTCAGATAGCCTTCCGAAATCTAGTCCCAATTGGAAATTTTACCTGCATTTGGCCGGTGACAGGTGTTAATTTTCAGCCCTGTGTGCGTGCGTATTTGTGTGTCTGCAAGTCTGTATGAGTGCTTGTGTGTGTGTGTGCCTGAGTACGTGCTTGAGTGTGTGCATACTACAGTATATGTACAGTATGTGCGTGTCTGTGTATGTGTGTGTTTGTTTATGTCTGCGGCTGCGCGTGTGTGCATGCGAGCCTATATGTGCGTGTGTGTCTGTGTGTGTGTACAACTACATGTGTTCGTAAGTGTGCGTGCGAGTCTGTCCTCACGTGTGTGAGCCGGCCCTGCTCGGCCTGCAGGGCGCCTAGCTCCTCCCCCAGGCTCCCCTGGCCCCGCTTCAGCGCCTCGTTGTCCTGGCGCAGGGCGCCAGCGTGCGCCGACAGCCTGGTCACCTCCTCCGCCAGCTTGGCCAACAGCGCGTGGTCCTGGCCCATCCCGGAGCGTAGGTCTGAGTCATGGTCGGCCAGCGAGCGCAGCACTGAGGCCTGCACGCCCTCCAGACGCAGGAAGTCGGCGCCGTAGTCGGGACAGTTGGGGTCGATGAACACATTGACGCGCGAGCCGTCGCCCCCGTCGACCGTCACCAAGGCGTTGTCCTCGTTCTGATTGGTGGAGACGACGGGCTTTCCGCCGAGGCCTGGGGGTTTGATCTGGTAGTGGCTCATCAGGAGGATGACTCCCATTACCATGACAGCCAGTAGAACGACAACGAAGAGGAGCACCGTGCAAAGCAGGTAGCTACACCCCCTCTGAGGGGAGGAGGGGGGGAGTAGGGGGGACAACATGAGATTTATTATTACAGATTACTGTAGTGTTATGTACTGTTAATGACATCATGTAGATTCCTCTAGCGGACTCATTCTCTGAAAACAACAAGCGCATCCAATCTCATACACAAAGCAGATCTGCTGGCTGTCAGAATGTGAATGGTCATATTCAGACACACAACACACACACACACACACATAGACTGACAGAGTGCGAGACCAGCTTTCCCCAGTCGACACAACAGACGCTTTTCTGGCTCACTCCCCCTCAACCTTTTCCTCTCCCCTCCTCTCTCTCCTTCACCCTCCTCTATCATGTTCTCCTGTCTCCCTTTCTCCATCTTCTGTATCTAGTTTCCTCTGGCTCAGACAGAGGGAGACACATAACACCATAAGTCGGAGGACCTACTCTAACAGCACACAGACACACACACAGACCGACAAGCACACAGCCAGACTGACCAACAGACAGCCAGAAAGACAGACAGATGTTACACACAGAGATTGAAGAGCACACAGCCAGCCAGAAAGACAGACAGCAAGCCAGCCAGCCAGCCAGCCAGACAAGCACACAGACAGAGAGACAGACAGATAGCCAGAGAGACAGATGGACAGAAAGGCACACAAAGAGACTTGACAAGCACACAGACAGACAGACAGACAGATGGACGGACAGACAGGCACACACACACAGAGACTGATATGCACACAACAAACAGACAGACAAATGGACAGACGGATAGGCATACAGATAGGCACACACACACACACATACACACAGACTAACAAGCACACAGACTAACAGACAGATGGACAGGCACACAGACAGCCACACACACAGAGACTGACAAGCACACAGACAGACAGTTTCTGTCTACCTTTGTGTCTGTCTGTGTGTCTGCCTGCCTGTCTGTCTTTCCTGGCTGCAGTATGTCAGTATGGAGGAAGAGCAGGAGTCAGACTCACTGTTGCCTCATCTCATCAGCTTTTCTCACTAAGAGCAACACACTTTACTACAGTATGTCAGTCATGTGCTGTACTGTCCTAGCGTCCTGACTGATTGTCTGTGTGTGTGTGTGTGCATGCCTGTATTGGGGTGTGCGTGTGTGCTTTTCTAGAAGGACTAAAGATGTGATTAGTCTTGGTGCTCCAAGCTCACTAATCCCCTCCAGAAGGCAGATTACAACACTTCCTTGTGTGTGCGTGCCTGATCATCTTGCCAACAAGGCCAGTCATATGGCCGTATGTGTGTGTCAGTCCTCATCTGTAGATAGCCAGACATTCTTCCTCTCCTAGTACTGTGGGTAGTTACTGTGACCATCAACAACCCACACACACACGTACACACACACACACACACACACACACAAACATACACCTAGTGCACATTAAAATCAGTCTTTTGAAGTGTAACTAAAGTCATTGCACCTTCTGTTGAGACTCCTCAGCCTTCAGATGGAGATCATTAGGCTGTAATTAGTTTAGTCTAGTAGACAGACAACACCTAGTCAACAGCCAGTCAACAGGACAGAAGCCACTAAACCGACAGCCAACAATAGCCGGACAACCGAAGGACTGAAATGAGTGAACAGGCAGTCACTCGTCAGTCATATATTGGGCAGGTAACAGTCAGTCAACAACGGCTCGGTGGTCAGTCGGCAGTCAAACATGCCAGTCAGACAACAAGTGTCTCTCTGGTGTTGTGGAAGTGTTGCTATGGGCCAGATCTAGAGGCCGAGGTGTCTGTCAGTAGTCTACAAACAGCCTGGAGGCCTGATTAAACTGCTCTGTTATACCTGCCGCAGCTAATAATCTCTGCTATTAGCCATGTATTGATCAAAGTGTGTATGTGTGTGTGTGTATGTATGTGAGTGAGTGTGTGAGAGAGAGAGAATGTGTGTGTGTGTGTGTGTGTGTGTGTGTGTGAGAGAGAAAAAATGAATGTGTGTGTGTGCCTGTGTACGTGTGTGTGTGTGCCTGTGTGTGTGTTTGTGTATGTATGAGTGTGTGTCTGTGTGTGCCTGTATGCTTTAAATGTTGTTGCTGAAATGTGCTATACAAATAAACTTGCCTTGCCTTGTACAGTATGTGTGTGTGTGACTTTGCACACCCAATAGGGTTGAGCCTGGTGTCCCAGTGAGCTGCAATTCCTAGTCACACACCACCAGAAAACCAGACCAGCAAGAACAAGGAGAACAATTAGCCTACACCACACATCCATCATACATAGGCTACGGCTCGGCTCGGTGTATGTGTGTGCGTGTGTGTGCGTGTGTGTGCGCATGCAGCAAGACATCTATCTTATCTTCTGACCACTCCAAATTCCCACTCATATTATTAGTCACACTTTCTGGTGAGAAGAGACTAGGAGAGGGGGAATGGGCTACAGGAGGAGAGACTACGGTGTTAGGAGAAGTGGAGAGGAGGGAAGGAGAGGTGGAGAGGAGGGGAGGAGAAGAGTGTCAGCGGGAGGTGGCTAGCGTACTGTAGCTTTCCCTACCTGAGATTTGTGTCTCGGTCCTTCCTCGAGCTCGGAGGCACTGCTCATGATTTTCCAACGGTCGTTTACCATCCTGTGAAAATCTTAAATCCGAGATTTGACATTGTTGATAGTTTAACAGATTGAGGTTGTTGGCTATAGCCTGTGGTATCACAGTAAGCTTTGAATGGTCAACCCAGGGAGAAATAGGTCCACAGACAAACTATAGCTACTTCACCTGACAGGTCTACAACAGGGGTGGGGGTCTATTAGCCTAGGCTACTCCTACACCTTGAAACCACACATAGACCTACATGTAGGATCTCCTGCAACGAACAAATTCCTTTTTTAATTCCACGACAGGGAGATATTAATAGCCTAGTTGTAGAGAGATTTTTCCTGTTCTGCAATAGGCTACGTCCGTCAGTCCGTCTGATGTTGTCACAACTTCAGCCCCGTTTAAAGTCCAACCTAGATCCCGACCTCACCAACAAGATGTTGAGGAAATGCTTCTCCCGAGGCGTCCAAGCTCAGTTGGACCAACGGCTCAGGTAGACACGCACGCGGTGAAGTAACGGTCAGCGCGGGTGTGGGAGAATTCCGCTCGAGCTGTCTTCACATGCAGCATTGGGCACGAGCTGCGCGGCGACGATACAGTCAGCCCCTGCGCGCCTGTGCTAGCGAGGCGGGAGGTGTGTGTGTGTGTGTGTGTGTGTGTGTGTGTGTGTGTGTGTGTGTGTGTGTGTGTGTGTGTGTGTGCGTGCGTGCGTGCGCGTGTTTATGTGTTTCAGACAGAATTGAGGTAAGGATGAGGGCTATTGGCGAAGAAAAGTGACGAGTCAACCACGACAGAACCTCCAGGTGAAGAATACTGAGACTTGTGAAACACCACTCCTCCATCGAGCCGGGGAAAAAATATTGTTTCTAAACCGAGGAGCGGGAGGGTGTGCTTATTTTAAAGGGGTATTTCCGAATTTTGGACAGCCTAATTTACTTAAAGGGATATTCAGGAATGTTTTGAACTAGGGCCTCATTTTCGACTTACCTATGATGTTTTTGACTCAGGGAGATCATTTTCAGTTAATTCCATGCTGTAGATAGCTTTGGGTCGTTCCAATTTCCACTGCATAGTGGTGGCTAATGCTAGTGCAACACAATGAAGTCACAGTTAGCCTGTCCAAAAAACACCCCTAAACACCCAAAGCCAGCGCACCCAAAAACAAATTAGATATGAACAAAGTCTCTTGGCATGGGCGATTTTATAGGGGGGGCAGGGGGGGGGAGTGCCCCCCCTGATTGGCCAGCCAAACTCTGCTCAAATTCTTCACAAAAAAAATAACTTAAAAAAATAAACTAATTAACACAATTATTAAATACATAATTGTGGTTTGTACCAGTTTGTGTTAGGTCATCATTAATTTTAAAAGTGTATTTATTACTTAAACTAGGCTACCTTTAAAAAAATATATATTCATAATCCACCATTGGCACCACTCGTCCGTCGACCTCAACTATTTCCTGTTTCATCTGTTACTGCAAAAAAATCAGATCTGACTGTACTGTGTAATAGAAATGTAACTGATCTAGTCAAAAAAGGATTTACCAAGATTCGCTCAAAAGGTTAAGTCTGGTTTATTGTGAAAACATACGAGCGCAAGGACTTCCTGAACAACGCAACAAAAGTGGTTTATTCAGCGAAGTGTCAGCTCTGGGCTTTGCTGTGCCTTATATGCAGTCAAAACACAGGTACGGTGCTTCCAGGTTGTGATTGGCTACTCCATTGTACGTCATATGAAATGGCAGGCGTGGCCAAGAGTACAGACATGTGACATGAGAAAAAGGCGGCAATTGGGGACAAAGGATGGTTATTCTGTTGTAGACAAATGCGGCCATTTTGTATGTTAGCACAGCTATGTGAATATTTGGAGGAGGTGATGAATTACAAAAGGAGAGAGAGAACAAAGGTTTAAGGTGTTTGGATGTAAATTCCTCAACAACTTCTCAGTGCTCAACAAGCTACAACTAGCCAACATGCTCACAATGGCGAAAGGAGCTATAAAGCAATTGACCACTTCTTCATAAAAAAAATAAAACTGGCAATGCTAATGAAGAAGCTACCACTCGAAATGACACCGCAGCAGGTGCAATCGAATGCAGAAGTGCTCCAGAGGCTATCGAAGCTATGCTTAATTTAGTCACTGTTGTGCTACCGGCTAATGTGACGTGACGTGACGTTGTGTTGCATGAGCATTAGCCACCAGTGGAAATTGGAATGACCCAAAACTATCTAAAGCATGGAATTAACTGAAAATGATCTCCATCAGTCAACTACATCATAGGTTAGTTGAAAATGAGGCCCTGCAGTAGTTAAAAAATTCCAGAATATCCCTTTAACCATAATGTTGCTGTTGATTGATGGAGAACATTTTCAGCCGATTCCATACTGTCCCTCGTTCGTGCATTAATGGTACAGTATGCTAATGCTAGCGCAATGAAATGGCTATCACTTAACGTTATACAGTACAGTAAACACTTCAAACAAGTAGGCCTAAGGATCGCCAGATATTAAATCGAACTCTTCAAAGTCAGACAACCCTTTCAAACGTGGCCATTGCAGCTTGTTCTCGTGTTGATAGTAAGAGAATAGTCCACTCTTCTGTTCCTTTTTGTTGTGACGACAATAGGGAGGGAAAGTAATCTCATCGCCCCCTAGTGGTAGCGTTCCTAATGCCGAGAGAATGAATGGGTTTGGTTTGGATTTCTCATAGACACGTCTTTTAAAAAATTATATCTTGGCCGACACCGAAAAGTTAGTAGAATGCCTTAAACGGCAATACTTGGAGACAAACTTTATTGATTCTGGTGATCATAGTTGATTTTCAATCACAATCCGAATTATTTTTTTTAAATCCATTGACTTTGACTGGAGGAATGGAGCAATTTCGAAAATTTGAAAGAAGGCGAAATACTGTTTGAAATTCTCAAGGTTAGTAGGTTATTACTGTAAAGACACTCACAAGTTTTTGTTTTGATAACTTCACCAAAATGGCTTTGTGTATGAAATGCGCTATACAAATAAAGCTTTGATTGATTGATTGATTCGTAGTAATTATTAGAAAATCCGGTCTCTGGGAGTTTACATTGAAACTCCTCTCCGATAGGAACAAATCCGCTAGGGGCGCATGTTTTCACTTTCCCTCCCTATAGTGCCTATTGCTCTGCCTCCCGATTTACAGAGAGCCAGGTCCGAACAAACGAATGGGTTCAACAACAGATGGACTTAAAAAATGATGGTATAAAAACTCAAACGAGCCTCCAACAGGCTGTTCTGAGTTTGAGTTTGAGTTTAATAATTCTGCCTTGCAATCTTTACAAATTGAATTATGCAGAATATACAACAATACACAAAACACAAAGTATCCAATATATAAATATATAAACATCATGATAAACAACATTAAAACATTCTATCATTTAGAGAGAGTTAAAAAGTCTGATGCCGCAGGAGATGGTGGAGTTTCTCAGTCTACTTGTTCTGATCTGTGTGAGTGACAACTGACTGCTTTTCCTGAGAAGTCGGCCTTTCTCCCTTGCTAGGAGGGAGGATGCTGTGGAGTGGATGGGTAGCCTCTTCTCTTCTAGTCTGGAGGTCTGGGAGGTGCAGAGGGCTGTTTGAGGACCTGGTCACTATTCTGACAGCCCTTCTCTGAACTCTGTCCATCCATGGTGTAGGCTAGTGTTGTTTTGCTGTACAGCCCACCAGCAGCACATTCCCATATTCCAGACATGGTCTGATCAGTGTATTATAAATCTCTAACAGGTCTTCTACAGGGAGCTCATTTCTTGTCTCATCACAGTTAAGAAATGCAGGACTCGCTTCGAGGCCTTTTTCCACAGCCTCGTCGATGTGAATGTCCCCATTGAGTTGGTTGTCCAGGTGAAACCCCAGGTATTTGGCACTCATGACAACAGGAACAGCCTGGCCATCGAGGATCAGAGGGGGGTGGCTGGGGAGGGCTCTTGGCGAAGCACACTCTTAGCTCCACTGACTTCCTGCCATTAAGGAGCACACTGTCCTCATATTTGATTGGATTTGGGTTAAAGTGAGTTTTCTTTGAATGCTAGCAGTTTCTACTGCATTGAGCTAGCAGCCTGAAATGTTCCGTAGGCGAACAATTATGAATGATTGCTGATCAATGGGGTGTCGGGCCAGTGGTGCATTTTTCAGTCTATGAGTGGTTGGAATAGTGGGGTGTCGGAACAATGGGCAGTCCCCATCCCCTCCATCCCCCCTGGCAAATCGCACGCTGCCTTTGATTCATCTTAAAGGTAGTTCAGAATTTTTGATATAGAACCTCATTTATGACTAGCGTACCCATAATGTTGTTGATTGATGGAGAACATTTTCAGCTGATTCCATGCTGTCTCTCGTTCTGGTGTTAGCGACATTGATTCAGTATGAACAATGAGTAAGGTAGCATGCCTATGCTATAATATCCACGACTATGAGTGCACTTAGAATAGGCTACATACTGTAATCGTTTACATGTAGCCTACTGTAGCCTATGTATTATAGGCTATTATCTTCTCGCATGTATTGTGGTTAGCCTACATCTAAGCCTACATACAGTCTACGTCACTGATGTCAGCCTACCCTAGAAAGTAGTAGCATAGTGTAGCCTAGTTGTGGGTAGCATATAGGGAGGCACTCTTTAACTTACTCCACTTGCTCCACTCCAAGTCCTTTACCCACAGACACACTGTATACCCACTTCTTATCCACCACTGATGGAAAAAAACTGTCCATTTCAGAATATTTGCTGTTATATTAGGCCTATAGTGACGGGTAGTTCAGACCTTGCAATCTGAAGGGAGTCAGAATCTGATACAGTAATGATCAGTAAGAAGTCTCAATCAGTGAAAATCTCAATTCAGAGGAGGGAGAGGGAGGCACTAGTAAAGGTAATAGGGTGCACTCTGGAGGAAAAGTAATGAAAAATAATATTAATAAAAGCCACTGAAAAGTGTATGCGCACAGCCAACACATTTTATGAAATGTGTGAGTTATTTTTATGTCCTAACTCCCCCCCTGTTTTTTTTCAAAATTGTGCCCTGATCAAAGGTATAGTGAGGACTGAAGATGGAGCTTTCTGTTACAGTTACTGATGTCACACACACACAAAACTGCCTGCAAAGGCATCACATGCAGTTATGTTGAGTGATAAAAAAATAAAATAAAAAAAAATTCAGAGAAGCAGGTAAATTACATGTCATTTTATTCCTTTGAGAATTTCCTATACAAAATATCTAAGAATATATAAAATCATTTGTGCCTTTGAATAAAATTGTATTGATAGGGGACTCCAACTCTTGATACAGTGTGCATTGGATCATCTCTTCTCTGACAGGACAAATTCCCTTTGGACAGCAATATATTCTAGTCTAGTCTAGCGTATTATATTCCAGTCTAGTTTATTCTATGCCTGGTCTTTAGGGGTAGTGGTCTAGTTTGGTGTTGGATGAGTATAGCCAGCTAGAAGAGGAGGCCAAGTGTCAAAACAGCGCTAGCTACTATAGCAGCCAGGGCCCACTGACAGACAGATGGAGGTCCATATGGACCCTCTGGGTTGGCTTGGACTTCACTGGCATGCTGGCTGGATATTGAGTGGACATTGGTGGTAGGTGGAGCAGGAGATGATACCTGAGGGGTGCTATCTCTTGGAGGGTCATGGTGTTGGCCGGGAGGTAGAGAAAGAGAGAGAGAGAAAGAGAGAGAGAGAGAGAGAGAGACTCAGCGAGTACGAGCACAGCCTCGCCATCAAGAGAGGCCGCCACAGGCAGAGCTGGCTCCCTAGAGAAGACAGACTGTGCACCCACTGCACACAACAATTGTGGAAACCGAGCTGCTTTTTAAAAAACGACCTGTCATGTGTACCAAGACATCAAAGATACATTATTTTCACAGATTACAAACACCCCAAAAGATTTTGAATACGTGACTAATAACAAAAAAATTCCATATCTACTGGGTGTATCACAATGTGCAAACACAGCAGCAAGCAATATGCAAACACAGAAGCAACATTTGTGAGCAGATGTGACAGGAAAGGGATGTCCAATGGAACATTGTGAAGAACATTGTGTCAATCATCTATCCCAGCACTATCTGCGCCATACTGATCTCTGTACTGTACATAGACACACTGTACATACAAACAGAACAGACACCTTTAAATACATTTATAATTTTAAATGTTACTTTATATTTTTCAAACTGCCATGTCCACATTCTTCTATCTATATTTTAAGTTATATTTACGTATAGCTCTGTTTACACATCTCCTTGTTTTAGTAGCCTATATCTTTAATTAGGGGCCGGGCGGCCTCAGCTGACGCTGAATCTTCTTCTTCTTCTTCCTAGGAAGTCTGACTTCCCATGCATGAAAAATCACCAAACTTTGCACATAGGTCCAGTCTTATGCCAGAAGTCATCAACTGGCATAGGGGGCCAATAGTCCAGATAGTGGTGCTACAGCAACACTCTTAAGTTAAAAACTTAAAACAATCCTAACAAATCAGCTGTACGTGCTATTACTTTTCAACCATCACCAACATGTAGGCCCAAGTGAGCAGACACTTCCAAATACAGTACTTTGAGCTGGCAGGAATTACTGTATGAAGCCCATCACTCTGTTTTTCTCAAAAGCTGTAAAACCTATCAAACCCTACTCCTCCGAAATGTTTGGGTCAGTTGACACCCCAATTTCTACACTACATCTTCAGACTGTCCTCCACAAACGATCTTCACAGATTTTTTAAATATCAACATTTGAGCCCACAGCGCATCAAAATGTTTTACTGTAAACAGTACTGTATGCAGCTCCTGCAAATACTTACTCAATAAATCTCAAATGTTCATGAAAAAAATGAAAAAAAGATTTGACAATTTTATCTCTAAAACTGTATTTTTGTATTTTTGGTCTGACCCCTCAAACCGCTGTTCATACAGGAAGAAATACACTACCCACAATCCTATAGTGCAACAGCAATGTCTCCACCAATCAGAGACATTGTTGTTGGCAACCCCGCCCCAATAGCGGACCCTAGGACTACAACTGGCTAAATTGACTCTGATTGAGAGGACACCTGTGCCACTGATTGTTTGATTGGTTTCCACCAGTCTTGTTAGTCTGTGTATGTATAGCCTACATGTAGCTCCCTTCTTGTTCTTTGTCTGTTCATTATTTGCTGTAGCTGTGCATTGTCACTGGTGTTGTGCTGTGCCACACTTGTAAGTCCATAAGCTTTGTCTTTTGTTCTCCACTTGAGTGTCTTTGGTTTTTGCCACTTGTGGTGCCTTTATTTTAACAAACATTTTGTGGAAACTGCTGAAACCTCCATGTTACATGCACCTGTGACATTTACAGTACATGCAACCCATGTGATTGTGATGTTTAAGACAGTGTGAAACCATCTATGGCTTCTCACATGGCAGGTAGCTCAACAGGTCATTCAAGCCCAGGGGGATGCAGAATAAAAATGCTAATGCATACACCAATGTGCTGTGACATGATTTTTAAAATATTTTTTTAATTAAAGGTTTAAATTATGGTCTGGGCAAATACATGAGCACACCCTCATGCATTTCTCATTGGCCCAGTCCCAATGTCCCCCCTAAACCCTCAGGCCCTGAGCCCTCACAGACTTAATTGACGTCACCTGTAAGTGATTGAGTGTGAGAGTCTGCAAGGGCTCGAAATTGCATAAATAGGAATGGGACAGCACTTGCGACAGATCACGTGACCACGACCGAGCGAAAAGATGTTTCGCACAATTGTTGGCTTCGGACTCTCCCTGCTACGTTATCTTTTGTCCTCACGACGAAGGCGCACAAGGCACCAACCCCTACCTGATCCTGTATTGCAGGCACTTGCCTTACAGAGTGGAAGAGAGGTAATTGCCAAAAAATCAATATACTTTTTTTAGGCAGAACAGCATCATCAAGCAATAATCTAGAGATGTTTGATGAATAAACTAGGTGTGATATGTGTACATATATATGTATATGTGTGTATATACATATAGGCTATATATATATACACACATATCACAAGTTTATATGTGTGTGTGTATATGTATATGTGTGTGTATATATGTGTGTGTGTGTGTATATATATATATGCTTGCATCCCTCTGATCGCATGTGTAATGTAACAACTGAAATCCTAAATGTAGTGTTTCTTTGGAAATTTAGGCCTACCAGCGCACCCCATACACCAGGCTGAACACACATGTGCCAGTCCTCAGGCTGTATATGGATGTGGAGCAGGACATGAGGACAGACTTCAGACTGTCAAGGCAGTCCTTCAATGGCCTACTACACCTGTTGCAGCAAGAGAGGGATCATGGCTGGGGACATACTTTGGAGGTCCTTCTGTTCGTGTTCTGGCTGGCCCATGGGGTGTCTTACCGGGTGACAGAACGGGCCTTTGATGTACCGAAATCTACCATCTTCAGGGTTGTGCATAGGATCGCCAAGGAGATACGTAGGTGCAAGTCTAAGGTCATCCACTTCCCTAGTCCAGACACCTTGGATGAAGTTGGCCAGGGATTTGGACAGCTGGCACAGCATGAGGCCTTCAATAAGGCTGTGGGGGCCATAGATGGCTGTCACATCCGGATCAAACCACCCAAACACAACAAGGCAGATTATTTTAATTACAAACAGTTCCACTCCATTCAGCTCCAAGCCATCTGTGACTCCACTGGGAGATTCCTGGACATTTTTGTTGGCTATGGAGGTTCGGTACACGACACACGGGTCCTGCGGAACAGCCCTGTGTACACCAGTTCCCTGTACCCTCCACCTGTTTATTTCCTCTTGGGAGATGGAGGCTACCCCTGTCTGGAGCAGCCAATTGCACTTGTGACCCCTTACAGGCACCCATTACAAGGGAGGGTGCAGGAGCGCTTCAATGGGAAGCATGGCAGGGCCCGTTCCATCATTGAGAGGACGTTCGGGGTCATGAAGGCACGGTGGCGGGCCACATTGTTCAAGGCACTGGAGGTCAGGGTCACCTTCTGTTCGGAGGTTGCCCTGGCCTGTGCGGTCCTCCACAATGTGTGCCTCACACACGGAGACATCATGGAGGATCTGGAGCTCCAGCCTGATGAGCCTGGTCCCCCTGATCCCATCGACCTACAGGACATCCAGGAGAGGAGTGGGGCCCACATCAGGGACAGGCTATGCGCCCACATCTCCGCACCTCCAGGCTCCGTTGAGGCATCATGATTATGCCAGGTGCTGATTTTAGTTAGGACATTTGAAGCCTCATGATTATACCAGGAGCTCATTTATGTTTGGACATTTGAAGCCTCATGTTTCAACCAGGAGCTCATTTATGTTTGGACATTCGAGGCCTCGTGATTATGACAGGGGACTTTTTTGGGGACATCCCCTGCAGTTTACATTCACCAGCTACCACAATCCTGTTTTGTCCTTAAACCATTTCTGTTCACCTTGTTGAAATAATTTCATTTTGTGGTCATCAAGCTATGAATGTGTTGCTGTATATGTTGCTACTGTATATGTTGTGAATATTCAGGTCCTGGCCAGAATGGCTAGTCTTGGGACCTTGGCTACAGGCCTACTAGTTGACTAGGACCATTTTGTATATGTTGTTAGATACATTTATGATTCTAATGGGATTTGCATTGCACTGACAGTTGCATATTGTTTTATTGTCGTATTGTTTCTTGATACTGTGACTGCAGTGCACCAAGTGACCCAAAACAAATTCCTAGTAGGCATAGTATATGGCAATAAAAATCTTCCGATTCTGCAATAACTACATTACTGCTTGTGGTCCTTGTTTGTGATTGATTCTAAAGGATCCAAAAGTATTGTACTAAATTACATTCCAACACCCCCCCTCCCCCAAATCCCCCTCGGGGCAAACATTTCAAATATTCATACTGGGAATCTCAATTCAAAGAACACTGCACTGAGACATAAGGAGCAAATCATATTTAATGTTGCTGTCTGAAGCTCACAGGCTCACAATTATCCATGCACACAGAATTCAAATAAGTAATAATAATTAATAAATCAGGCCAACACCTACAGTTGATAACAATTAAATAAAAGATGTATCCAGTGCCTAGTTGTGCTTCTCGGCCAACTGGCTAAAAATGTCAAGGAGCCTGTCCATCTGCTCCTCTTTTTTCTTTTCTCTCTGCTCCTCCCTGTCATCCAGCTCCCTCTGCCTTTCATCCAGCTCCCTCTGCCTCGTCTCCTGCCTTTCCGTGTAGTCCTTCAGGTACTCCAGAACCTTGTTCTTCCTCTTCCTTGTTCTGGTGGAGGTGGTGGACGACCCTGGAGTGGTGGATGACCGTGGGGTGGTGGACGACCCTGGAGTGGTGGACGACCCTGGAGTGGTGGATGACCGTGGGGTGGTGGACGACCCTGGAGTGGTGGATGACCGTGGGGTGGTGGACGACCCTGGAGTGGTGGATGACCGTGGGGTGGTGGACGACCCTGAAGTGGTGGATGACCGTGGGGTGGTGGATGACCGTGGGGTGGTGGACGACCCTGAAGTGGTGGATGACCGTGGGGTGGTGGATGACCCTGGAGTGGTGGATGACCGTGGGGTGGTGGATGACCCTGGAGTGGTGGATGACCGTGGGGTGGTGGACGACCCTGGAGTGGTGGATGACCGTGGGGTGGTGGATGACCCTGGAGTGGTGGATGACCGTGGGGTGGTGGATGACCCTGGAGTGGTGGATGACCGTGGGGGGGTGGATGACCCTGGAGTGGTGGATGACCTTGGGGTGCTGGACGGCCCTGGGGTGCTGGAAGGCCCTGGGGCAGAGGTACTGTCCACCTCATCATCAGGCTCCTCTGCGTCCGATGAGGAGTCGACTGCGGTGGCTATCAGGTTTAGGGGCCTGATGGAGTCCCTCTGCCCCAGAGCCTCATGCATGGCCGCGAAGAATGGCCAGTTTGCAGCTGTGACCTGACCACTCTCCGTCCCTGACCCAGTCCTTGGCAGTATGAGATCCTGTGTGACGTGTAAAAGAAACAAGGTCAAATGAACACATTCACCTTTTGATGGACCTTTACTGATTATCCATGGGACCGGGGCCCACCACCATTAGTGGACAGTAAACCCACATAGAGAAGGAGCCTACATGTGATCCAGTGGCCCATCCATCAGAGAATAAGACATAAGATAGTATATACAGTAAACCCACATAGTGAAGGAGCCTACATGTGATCCAGTGGCCCATCCATCAGAGAATAACACATAATTGCTTCACCCTATACTTTTTCTTTAGGTTCTCCCATTTCTTTGCTGCTTGTATGGCAGTCAGGATGCCCTCCAATCCCATATCTCTTATGATCACACTGTTGGGCAAAGTAATGTTGGGGGTTCGTTGTGTGGGATGAAATGCAAACTGATATCAGAGCAGGACATTTACCACAGCAGCAGTAGGTGTACTAATTTATATGCCACACAGAACACACACGCCAGTTCATATGTGTTAGCTCTAGCTGTTGTGTTTACAGTCATCCATTGGCTGGCTGAATAATCACAAACTAACATTTCTGGGGTTTACTGTACTTACTTGAAACCTTGAGCAGAGGCATTTCTGTGGCCAGTGAAGAGGGGCTCGTGTGTAGTCCGCAGCTGGATTAATTGGAGGGTTTGTTGATCGCTCCCTATTTGTGAAGAAAATTGCGATGCTGTTGGATCGGATCGGATTACAGCACGTTTGGGATTCATCATCATACCATTATGTGACAAGCAACTACAGCTATGTGTCCCTACTTACATGAGAACATCTTTCTTCTCGTTTGTTTTGGTTTGGTTTCTCCGGCGGTTCTGCCTGCAAGTCCTTCCATCTTGTTTGTTGTCCTACGTTGTTGTGGTAACGTGTCTTTTTAAGCAATTTCACGTCACGACGCTATGAACTGTGGGTAATTCCCTTGGGCTAAGTCTGCAGAAATGCAGACTTACGGGAAGGGGCCATAAAGGGCTCAAAATGGCTGCCGGAGAGCCCTCACGCACTTGCCGAGTTGACATTGGGACACCCCTAAGCCCTCGCGGACTTGGCGGGAGCGCGCCCTTAAGTCTGCGAGTCTGCAAGGGTGGACATTGGGACTGGGCCTTCGTCTCCTCGTCATCTTCCTCCTCTTATACCTCATGCACACTTCCTCATAGTTTTTTTTGTATTGTGGCAACCCTGGGGACAGGGAAGACCACAAATGCAAAAATGACAGTGGCATACAGACAAGGGAAGCAAATTGCAGAAAATATGTCATCTCTTGAATAAACACAAATGAAAGATCTCAAACAAAATCCACACATGAGCAGCATGCTTTCTACCTCACCCCTCTTCTCCCAGGCTTCTTCTGGCCTGGGTCTTCCAGTTTTTGGTGAGGGGATGTGGCTGATTGAGGCAGGTGTGGACAATCAGCCCAGGTAATCATTCAGCTTTCTAACCCACAACCTGTGGGGTTATGGGAACTGCAGTCCCACAGCTAGTGGCCACTTTGTGGCACAGGCGGCCATTTTGGGCTGTGAGGGTCCCGGGTTGCCACAGTATTCTATCAAAATCCAATCATGTTTTCATGTAAAACAAAATGTGTGCTTACGTTCAATAGTTGGACTGAATCAATTTCAACCAATAATATGACATCCATCCTTTTGTGTAAAAATTATCTAAGTTCTCGATCAGAAGTCAAAATAATTCAGAGTCCAAATAAGAAAGGCACTTGAAGAAAACAAGAGTCCGATGTAGCAGGTTTTATTGCTCTTTCAATGAAAACAGCAGTATAACCGGTGGCCCCTCGAGAAGACAACAGCTCTGTCATCTGTGCAATGTCTTACGGCAATCCCTGCCCTCCTACCTTAACCACAACCCATTTTTTAAAACACGCCCCTAAATTAGCACAAATCTAATGGTGTCAGCAGTTTCTACACCTGACCATGCCCAAATAGGGCTTGGGAAAATGTAGTCCCAGACACGACCATCTTGTTTCTACACAGGTGTATCTATTCTCTGATTGCATAGGATTCTATGCAGTAGAGCCAATCAGGCAAATAGATACACCTGTGTAGAAACAAGGTCTGGGACTACATTTTTCCAAGCCCTATATGTCCCCTTCAGACCCGGCCGGGGCTTTCCAGTAAAAACAAATTAACTCCAAGCAGGTGCACATATAACTCACCTTTGACAGAAACGGTAAATCAGCTTGACAGACCAGGGGGGAAAAGAGATGATCAGGAGAAAAAGGGGTGATCAGGAGAGAGGGGACTGCCTAATGGCCAATAGACTCCAAGTCGATGCACAGATAACTCAAACTTTTGACAGGCCAGGAGGGAGAGAGATGGTCAAAAATGAGAAGGGAGAAAACAAAAAAATAACTTCAACATTCGCTCCCATATTGCATGGATTACAGCCACGCAAAAAAAAAAACTCCTAGTGGTCACATCTGGTATTCACTCTGAGCAGATCTTTGTTGCTACATCTCCCAGTGGTCACATCTGGTATTACTCTAAGCAGATTCTTATTGCTATCAGTGTTTAGCTGTCTAAAACAATTTATACCATATGATGATTATGATTACAATATGAGATATAAATCAGATGATTAAAATGCTAAATCAAATTAAATCACAACAACCCTAAATCTTCAACATTCAGCAACACAGCTAAGATTCATTATATGGCTAGTTAGCAACAGCATGGCATGTATTTGGGTGTTCGCATTACATTAGTCACTTAGCTGACACTTTTATCCAAAGTGACTTACATAATTGCATTTAACATTGGAAATGAGTGTACTACAACTCACCAGAACTCCAAAGTGCATCTCCTTTCTAAACAGGAGTATAATCTAGTGCTTAAGGTAAAGTGCAAAAGTAAATAACAAAAAACAGTAGGTGCTTAAGAGGAACAATCCTGGTAGTACTTCTTGAAGAGGTGAGTTTTGAGCCTATGGCGAAATATGAGCAGTCCTGATGTCGGTGGGCAGTTCACTGTGTGGCCAGGACAGAAAAGAGCTGTGGCCATTTCACAACCTCCAACCTGGTTCCATCTCCTAACTGTAGCAGTTAACAGGAAAACATATGCCTGCACCAGTTTGTGTATATATGTGTACACATAGACCCTCATATATTTGCCATTTGTCTCCTTCCTCCTCTTACACCACCCGTCCCTAACCCAGTGCTGCGCAGCGGGCATAATTGTACTTACTTTTTTTCACACGTTTCCAATGCCAATAAAGCCATTTGAATTGAATGGAAAATTGAGATATAGAGAGAGGATTAGCCAAGATCCCACCTGACTCTCTGCAGGAGTCTGGCAGGAAACAAGTCTGTCGTTTATTTCCTACCACACACACACACACACACACACACACACACACACACACACACACACACACACACACACACACACACACACACACACATACACACACACACACACTCTCTCTCTCTCTCTCTCTGTCTGCCTTTGCTGCCTGTCTGTTTGTACTTCTTACAAACAGGTAGACTGACTGATTCATCCCTGAGCCACGTCAGACAGCTTTTTATCAACCAGACACAGACATGCGCACACACACACACACACACACACACACACACACACACACACCGACACACACACACACACACACACTGGGGGACTGGGGACGGGCTTCGCTGATATAAGACAGTCCCAAAGTGAATACAAACGGCGCTATCTGTATGCTCCTGCTGATGTCTCAGAAAGCCTTGAAGACAATGAACCTGAAATAGAAGGAAGAGAGGAGGGGAGGAGAAGAGAGGAGGAGAGGAGAGGGAAGGAGGAAAAGACATGGGAGGAGAGGAGGAGCAGAAGAGACATGGGAGGAGAGGGGAGAGGAGGAGGAGAAGAGAGGAGAGGAGAAGAAGAAGAGAGATGGGAGAAGAGGACAGAGGAGAGGAGGAGAAGAGAGATCAGAGGAGAGGACAGAGGAGGAAGAGGAGAGGAGGAGGAGAAGAAGAGAGATGTGAGGAGGAGGAGAGGAGGGAGGTGAGGGAAGTGGGAGGAAAGGGGGAGGGAAGAGGAGGGGGGAGGTGAGGATGTCCCAAATGCCATCTGATACGCCAAAATCCTTGACATAGCACAGCATATTATGTCCATCATTGAGCGTTATCCCACTGTCCACACAGTTGTTGTTCACGCAGGTGTCAATGATTTACGCTCTTCCAAGAAATCAATTGAGACCCAAAGGGGCTATAGTCATCTGGCCCAGCTCATTGAAGACTTGGGAAAATCCTGTGTTTTCTCGGGCCTAATCCCCCTCATCCGTTGTGGCTTGGAGAGATTTAGTCGTTTTTTATCAACTGGACCAATGGCTGGCTAGTTTCTGCTGGAAAAAGGGCTACAGCTACGTTGGCCATTTTGACTCTTTTTGGAAAGTAGAGTCCCTGTTCAAATACGACCACCTTCATCCCAACCAAAGGGGCATTAAAGTCCTGCGCACCAATTTGTCTCGCCATCTAGCTATTCGTGCATATTGACATCTTCTCTCCGCTAGCGCCAGCATCTCTCCACAAGCTAGTACACCTATTACTGACACATGTCCCGCAACTGTGGCGACTTCTTCCCGCCGCCGTCACAATCTCCGCCACTCTGCCCAATAGCCCCACGTGCTGGTCCGGCGGATACATCCACTCAAAACAACATCAATAGACGGTTTCATGGATCCCTGACCCCGCTGACTTTCAAGAAACGTAAGGGTCTTGGCATAATTCACTTTAATATTAGAAGCTTACTAAGGAACCTTGACCACATAACCACATACTCTACCCTGCTGCTACTGAGAGAGAACGTTTCTATAACCTTTTAATCTATTGTGAATAAACTTTTGCATGAAATATAATATTCTCTCAGTGCCTTTTTGATGTGTTGAATCTAGACATACTGGGTATTACAATATCATTCTTGATTTCATCAAGTAGGGCAAGAATTGCTTTAGCTGGCAACTGTATCTCCGGATAATTTCGGTTTCGCTTAAATCAAAAAGTGATATTCTCCTTTGAAATATTCTCTTACGAGCACGCCTGGCATTACGATGCCTTCGCCTGACTACAATAACTGCTGCCATGATCACCGGAACTGCTGGCCCTGACACCCCTTATAAATGCGCTTCAATTACCACCAACTCTCCGAAGACGCAAATAATTTCAATATAACTGAGTGTGGCAATCAGCAGCGATCTTTATGAATTGGACTGTTTTTGCTATTAGGTTAATTTGCATAGAAATGGGCACATTTATTTTATTTTAGGCTACACTCGTGGCTCACATTCTCTACACTACGATCGGCTTCCATCATATTCTAAGTCATCTTCTATATCCTCAAAATCTGATAAATATTCAGCCATATTGCACACAATATTCCAGGCACCAACAAGCCGATCGTAGCATAGAGAATGTGAGCCGTGAGTGTAGTCTACAGATGGAGAATAGCCAGTCTGCGCGCTGTGCGCATGCGTGCTGGAGCAAGTGGGGAAGCTTTATTTCGTTTCTAAAGACATTTCTAAAGATCATATTACAGAGGCATGTGAAAACCATAACAAGTCCTCGCTCTATGGAAGCACAACTTGCGATTCATAAAAGTAGATTGATGAAAACAACCGCTTCGTGGCAGAAACTACAATTTTTAGAAGCTGCATTCTCGGTGCCCCGTCCGCCGCCATTACATGGATATACTTGGCTCGCGCTGGATTTTAAATTTCTTCTACAGGCCTCCGAATTACACCAAACTTATCTTGGTGAGTCAAACGTCTTATAATATGCCGTAAATAAGGTCCAGGTTGTCGAAAAAGAGCATTCTCCTTTAATAACCTGTCTATACAGTATCTGCCACTTGTGCTTCTTTTGATTGTATAAATACCTTGGCATATGGATTGATGAGAACTTCTCCTTTAAATATCACGTGAATGATCTGGTCACCAAATTGAGACAGAAAATCGGTTTCCTTTATAGAAACAACACAAGCTTCCCATTTCACTGTAGGAAAAGGAGTTTTCTTATCGGTTTTAGATTACGGTGATACTATTTATAGGATTGCTAGTCCTTCAATGTTGAAGGCTCTGGACACAGTCTATCACTCTGCTCTGAGATTCATCACAGGTCTTAGTTTTGGTACCCACCACTGTGCCCTTTATGACAAGGCAGGTTTGTCCTCCTCTTCAGAGAGGTGTGACAAACACTGATCCCCTTTTTATTTTCAAATCCCTTACTGGAAAGCTCCCTGCTTACTTGTTTATCCTTATTGGAATGGAGTACAAACTCTTATGCCACTCGATCAGGTGATTTTCTGATGCTCAAAGTGCCTATAGGGCCAACACCAAGCTTGGGAGATTAGTCTTCTCTGTCAGGGCTCCCTTTACGTGAAACGACTTGCAGAGGTCACTTAAGTACAGTGCTCTGCCCTCACTAGGGCAGTTCAGGTCCCATCCAGCAACTCAGGCTCTGTTTGTAGCTGTTTTCATTGACTGTTGCACGTATTGCTGTATTTTTGTTGTGGTTATTGTACTGTATTTATTGTTGAATTGTTTGTTGTGATCTATTGTATTGGATTTTACTTATTTTTTACTCTGTGACATCGCAAATGAGGGCTTGGTCACCCTCAATGTATTTTCCGCGCCTAAATAAAGGTTATGAATGAATGAATGAATGAATGAATGAATGAGTGGGGAGAGAAAGAGGGAGGAGAGGAGAGAGATGGAGGAAGATGCAGGTGAAGAGGAGAAGAACTGCTCCTTAACCTGCCAAGTATTTTTGAAAGTGCCTGCCCTTTTCCAAACAGTTTCCAACGGAGAGTTCCCAGATGGTTATGCAAAGCAATATGTGATGTGACTGAGGAGTGTAGTTGATGACACAAGGGGGGGGGGGTGACCAGTTATTCCAGACATTTTGATTCATGATAAATCAGCATACCTGCCAGTGAAGAGCAGACTGTGGGAGATACATTGGATGTACAGTAATAGTTTTCTCAAGCTTATCCAACGTCAGCATCCGAATGTCCATACAATGATTTCCCTCACTTCATCCCCCTTCTTCATACCACACGAATCCCTCTCTTCATCCATCCATCTCTCTCTCTCTCATCCAGACAGGCGCCAGGATGCAGGCCTCAACGGACCACAGCACCGCAACACACTGCTCCCTCCCTGGAGAAGCTGTAGATAGGCAGGAGGAGACGGAAGACAGATGGAGCTTGTACTTGCAAGTAATTGTATTCCACGGAGGTCAAGTCTACCACTTGTCTACTGTCAAAGTCTGAGAAGCTGATGAGCTGTTGTTCAGAGTTGCAACTGTGTCAAAGGAATTAATAGAAATCCCAGATGAATAGAAGCTGACAAGAATAGGCTCCTAGGTGACTTTACTGACGTGGTTCTAAACTGCAGGTGATATTAAAAGGATGTCTTGCTACCAGAGGGACAATGCTTGTCACGTTACGAGGGATGACCACAGAGCCACTCACTGTGACGCATGTTACTATCACACACGTTGGAGAAGGCCTATGTTTCAAATGTACTGTATGCAGTGAATCAATTTTGAAAAACAATTGCATGGACAGCAAGGGCTTCTGGAGAGCAAGGCTGTGGTTCCAGAAGAATATGACTCACTAGCTGCTGACCATATACATCAGAGTAGAGCTGAATACCCTGGGAAATAAAGCCTATCTTGGCCACTAGGGAGCACTGGTCTCAAAAATACTGTGTCTCTTTTGTTCTGAGGCATGCAGCCACAATTTGGTCATTCAGCAAAGCAACTCACAATGTTTTAAGCTAGTGTTGGGGTTACTGTACAGTCGTTGCCCAAGGGCACAGCTGTGGGGAATGACTGTCAGGTGGCCAGGCCAGGTCTGGAACCAGCAACCTTTCAGTCAGATGTTCTACCTACTGGGCTAGACACCACCCCAACAGTAAATAGGACATTCACCTGGCAAACATATCCTACTGACTTGTTCCCTGTTGATCTCATCTTATTAAATTGATTAAGTGTTTTTTTCCAGCAATGATGAACATGAGCTGACAGAGTGACAAGGTGAAAAATGCTTGAAAAAAAGGGGAAAAAAAACTTTTATTGCAAAAATATGATCTGAACAAATTAACAAATACAAATGTTTAGAAACATTAACAGAATGTCAAATTACAATGATTTAATGGTGGTATAGTTTACAGTATGCTACAACTGTAAGACATATATCCAAACGTATACAATTCAATTACATTTCTTTAAACATATTATATAACCAGAGACATGATAGGAAACACTTGTTCTCAACCGACCCTGTTGATCTTATCTTATTAATTTGATTAAGTGTTTTTTTTTCCAGCAATGATGAACATGAGCTGACAGAGTGACAAGGGGAAAAATGCTTGAAAAAAAAGGAAAAAATAAACTTTTATTGCAAAAATATGATCTGAACAAATTAACAAATACAAATGTTTAGAAACATTAACAGAATGTCAAATTACAATGATTTAATGGTGGTATAGTGTACAGTATGCTACAACTGTAAGACATATATCCAAACGTATAAAATTCAATTACATTTCTTTAAACATATTATATAACCAGAGACATGATAGGAAACACTTGTTCTCAACCTATGTTCAACTCAACAATGAAAGGAACAGTAATCACAAGTATAATCAAACAGCTTCACTGATGAGCAGGACGCCACGTTCACAGCCTCTAGCAGCTCCGCCTTTCACAGCCTGGTCCCCAACAGCATCCCCAAGGACATCCACACTTCTCTCCTCATCAAAACTTACTGTACTGTAGTTCAGTACCATCTGTGGAAAGGGAGAGAGAGAGAGAGAAAGGGAGAGAGAGAGAAAGAAAGAGAAAGGGGGAGAGAGGGAGAAGAGAGTGCAGACAGACAGATACAGATAGATAGTGTAGATCAAGAGACAGAGATGAGTATGACATATTAAGTGTCTTTATTAACTGTGTTTGTGATGATGCAGATTCCTGCTCTGTGTCTCCAGTCAGACTGCCTCTGGGTTCATGGTGTCTGACCTTGTTTGTTAAGGTGTTCCTGAGGACTCTGGGTTCATGGTGTCTGACCTTGTTTGTTAAGGTGTTCCTGAGGACTCTGGGTTCATGGTGTCTGACCTTGTTTGTTAAGGTGTTCCTGAGGACTCTGGGTTCATGGTGTCTGACCTTGTTTGTTAAGGTGTTCCTGAGGACGTGTCTTCATGTTGTAGTAGCAGGACAGTCCCAGGCAGACGGCCAGGAGAGTGAAGACCTCGGCAAGTTGCACATAAACATACACACTGAACCCAGGATCTGGGGGGAAATGGTTGGTACAAAACACAATAATATGACCAGATACTGAATGAAAGAGTTTGAAAAGTGAAAATATCTTCTGTGATGTCATGAATGACTCGGATCCAAAAAGATACAAGTTGACATGTTTAAACTCCACAGTCTAATGAACAGATTTCATACTTTCAGATGACATGTCTTGGGCCTCTTTGTTTTTCATACAAGCCAAAGATCCCACAATGCCTTTCTTCAGGATGACGGTGTCCGTGTTGTCACCGAGGAGATCCACCGCTCCACTCAGCGCCTTGCTCAGCGCGTGACACTCAGAGGACAGCTGGGCGGAGGACGAGGGGGCTGGCGGAAACACATGATTAATACAGGCTGGTACTAAAACTGTACATTCAACACTTTAATTTAATGCATTTGTAATCACATGATGCACTATGACCCTGCAGGGACTGAGGGACATGCTTACTGGTCAGAGCCTGGGTGGTGGGGGCTACGGTTGTAGGTTTGAGACACAGCGTGTTACCACTGATCCATAGGAGGCCTGGAGCCAGTCAAGACAAAGAGGATATAGCTTAAATGAACATCATCACCACCATCATTCTTATTGCCACTAAAACGTTGACTATACTCAGGCTTACCTGGACAAGGTGAGATGTTCAGGTGAGCGGCAGCACTGCTGACGTGGTTCTTGACAGTACAGATGAGGTCTCCTGACGAGCCGCTCTTCAGAGTGACGTTTGTCACTTTACCGGAGAGGAACAAGGAGTCACTCAGCATGTGTCCGTCCATAATCCAGCTGTACTGGGGACTGTCTCCCTTAGAGGAGCAGGACACCCTCCTCTCTCCCTGGGACAGACACTCAGAGGACAGCTGGGGGCAGGACACGGGGGCTGGGGGGGTTCGGGATGGTTGAGAAACAGAATGATGTGGTCAGGGTTCAAAAGGTCAAATTCTACAGATTATTTGTAATTGAAAGTTGTTCATTTGAATCATGGTTATAATTATGAATCACTTCCATGTATTGTTAGATTGGTGGTTCAGCTGTTGAATAGTTTTACTCAAAGCCAGTTACCCTGTTAACATACGAACGTACTGCATATACTACAGTATCAATGTGTAACCGTCATACTCTTGTCTGCATTGTGTTCAACAGTTCGACCCATGTTAAGGGCTTTCCCAGGGCGAGATTCAAACCCACGTTCAACAAGCTTTCGCATTTGTGATTGATTGATTAATTGATTGATTTTATTATTGATACTTGTTAGGTCTGTGTGTGTGTCTACGTGGTCTTTGTGCTGTGTTCCCCTCTCCCCAGGTGTTCCTGTGTCCCTCGTCCAGCCTGCTGATCCCTCTGCTAATTGTTGTCCATCAAGTCTCCATCAAGTCCACCTGTGTTCCAGCTGTCTTGTCCAATCACCTGTCTGCCTGTATCTTATACAGTATATTGTGGCTTGTTGCATGTGTAAGGTGCGGGGGAAGGGGGTGATTATGTTTGGTGCTGTTAGTCATGGTTGCTACCTTGGTTCATCCTAGTTGAATTCATTATCGTGATGTGGTCCCATTGTTTTATCCTTCCCTCGGGAGAAGGGCTAGGGGAAGAGACCCTGGGGTCTACACTGCATCACGTAGGTAACCATCTGTCCAAACACACTAGGAAGAGTGAGCGCTGGTCCCTTCGTTTTTGTAGCAGGTAGGTTAGTCCAGGCAGTTTAGTTAGCTAGCAGCTAATATTCTTATAGGTAGGCTAGTTTAGAGCGCAAGGGAAGTTAGGGCTGTGTTTTGTTTGACCTCCGCTCGTACGGTCCTTCTCCCTTCCATCCCTGCCTCTGTCAGTCCCCGGTTTAGTTGATATTTGTTAAAACCTTCTGTTATTGTCCCATGTCATTGTTTGTGTTATGTCCATGGACAGTATATTTGTAAATAGTATTTCTCATTACTAGTAAAGCCTTTTCTTTATAAAAAAGTACCTCTGTTGTCTGCCTGCCGCTTCCTTTGAGCACCACACAAGGGTTTTACATCTCTAGCTACTCTAGACAAGCTGTGTTACTGTCTTCCCTTGTACCCTAGACATTTCCTACATCATCTACATCGATTATCCTAACAGCTTCTAAACCTTTTTACCAGACAGGACAGGATTTCAGGTTGCTTTCAGGTCAAAGTACAGCTGCAGAATATAAAAAGGCGGACACACTAACAGTTACAGTGCACCATAGGGACGTCCCTTTTGGAGGGACTGTCAGTGCTTTTTTTGAGGAGTGAGTTTCACCACATTTCACTCAGTTACAAATGCACAGTTGCACTCTTCTTGTGCCCAATCCTGTTCCTTCAGTATTATGGAGGCCTGTTCATTTGACAAATACAGTGATGTTTGGTTACCTTCAATTGACAATTGTAGTCTGTGCCTAACTGTGAGTCTTGTATCTGGATCAGAAATGTAGAGGTAGTATGCAGCAGAATCATTCTTCTCTGTATCTGATATCCTCAGAGTCCGGTTGTTGATGTAGAAGTCAAACCTGGCTGCAATCGGTCCTCTGGAAACTAGTGTGTTATTCTCTATTATGAGTATCGTATCGACAGGATAAGGTGGTGAAAAAGACCGTTTTATTATTCGTATGATTTCCTGTCCACTGGTATAATTCATCAGCTGGAGATACACACTTCCTCCCAGAGTTCCGTAACACTGAGCTCTATGCTGTGTAGCATCACAGAATGTCTCAATACCTGGGTAGAAAACGAAGAGGATATTAGACACTGTAGTAATTATCTCTGTCCCCCATTCAACACCTCTTTATTATTAGGGGCTGGGCAGCTCAGCTGCCAGTCCCTCTTGTTATTGCTAATATTATTTTTCTTCCTAGGAAATCTGCCTTCCCATAAACTGTACAGTTAGGTCCATAAATATTTGAACATTGACACAATTTTCATCATTTTGGCTCTGTACACCACCACAATGGATTGGAAATGAAACATTCAATAGGCCTATGTGCTTTAAGCGCAGACTTTCAATTTTACAGTAATCAGATGGTATTTACATCCAAATCAGGTGAACTGTGTAGAAATTACAACACATTTTATATGTGGTACCCCTCTTTTTAAGGGAGCAAAAGTATGGACAAACTAACATAATCATAAATCAAATTGTCATAATATTTGGTTGCAAATTCTTTGCCTGAAGTCTGGAACCCATAGACATCACCAGACATCAGGTTTTGTCCCTGGTGATGCTCTGCCAGGCCTCTACTGCAACTGTCTTCAGTTCCTGCTTGTTCTTTGGGCGGTTTCCCTTCAGTTTTGTCTTAAGCAAGTGAAATGCTTGCTCAATTGTAGTCATGTCAGGGGATTGACTTGGCCATTGCAGAACATTCCACTTCGTTGCCTTGAAAAACTCTATGGTTGCTTTCGCAGTATGCTTCGGGTCACTGTCTGTCTGCACTGTGAAGCACCGTCCAATGAGTTCTGAAGCATTTGGCTGAATATGAGTAGATAATATTGCATGAATCACTTCAGAATTCATCCTGCGGCTTTGGTCAGCATTCACATCATCAATGAATACAAAGGAACCAGTTCCATTGGCAGCCATACATGCCCATGCCATAACACTAACACCATCATGCTTCACTGATGAGGTGGAATGCTTTGGATCATGAGCAGTTCCCTCCCTCCTCCATACTCTTCTCTTCCCACCATTCTGGTACAACGTTAATCTTTGTCTCATCTGTCCATAGAATGTTGTTCCAGAACTATACTGACTTTTGTAGATGTGTTTTGGCAAACTCTAATCTTTTCTTCCTGTTTTTGCTGCTCACCAATGGTTTACATCTTGTGTTCAACCCTCTGCATTTACTCTGTCAAAGTCTTCTCTTGATAGTTGACTTTGACACAGATACTACCTTCCTCCTGGGGAAGTGTTCTTGATCTGGCCAACTGTTGTGAAAGGGTCTTTCTTCATCACAGAAATAATTCTTCTGTCATCCACCACAGTTGTTTTCCGTGATCTTCTGTGTCTTTTGGTGTTGCTGAGCTCACCAGTGCGTTCTTTCTTTTAAATATGTACCAAACAGTTGATTTGGCCACACCTAATGTTTTTGCTATAGCTGAGCAGCCAGTTTTACAATTACTTTTGGTCCCTTAAAAAAATGAGGGAGCATGTATAAAAAAAGACATTTCGATTGTTTCATTTCAAGTCCATTGTGGTGGTGTACAGGGCCAAAATGATGGAAATTATGTCATTGTCCAAATATTTATGGCCCTAACTGTATAAAAAATGGCAACCATTACAGTCTATGGATTCATTTCACATTTGTATGATTGGAGCATTGGAGAGCTACTCTTGCTGCTCTGGTCTTTGCAAGCTGGAGTTTGTTCATTTCTTTCTTGGATGGGTGCAAACGTTTGAATCCACCCACTCCGCCGAAGTTGACTGATTCTTGAAGATCTCAACAAAGTGTAACGATTTGACAATTATTTCTGATATCAGGCTAGCTGACCATTATGATCAGACATAACACTACTTCAGATGTGACAAGAACAGTGAACAAACCTTGCAGAAGATAGCAGATGGCACATAAGCAATGTATTTTCCTTGTCATACTGTGGCAACACCTTCACCCATTTTCACACAAATACTATCAATGTGATCTGACCATGACAACAATGACTTCATCACTTACCATGAGAAACTCCTGCTAACGTCACCAACAGTACAAACACAGCCTCCATGTCCGTCCTCTCTAGATAAAACGAGTTTCAATGTGAACATTTACCTCTGTCTGTGGCAATCCCTCTGATCGGGTCTGAATGGTAGTTTCGTTGCATTGAAGGAAGCTCTTGCAACTGCTACTGTTCTAGGTCTTCCTGATTATCAGAAGCCATTCTATTTGTACACACATGAGGTTAGTGGACTGGGGCAGGCAGCACTCACACAGAGATGTGGAGGTAGAATGAGGCCTATGTTTGTTTTTTTATAGTGCTAAACTTCACACAGTGGAATAAGGTCTTCCTGCCTGCATGTGAGCTGTGGCAGCTGCTTCTTCTGTTGTAACGGCTGCTGTACCCCTGGTACTGGGGGACAGACAGAACCCTCCTTCACTCCTCCCTACCCAAGATGATGGAGAGCCTCACGACTGCATAAATAGTAGACTATAGCTGTGTTCGGAATCGCTCCCTATTCACTATATAGTGCACTATATAGGGCGTCAGCCATTTTGTTTGTAGTGTCCGAATTCTCCATGGAATTTTCGTTCCCTATATAGTCCACTATTTATTACCCACAATTCACCTTGATTTGCAGGGAACAGTGCATGTACCCTACATTTTCTCCGTTCCCTAGGTAGTTCACTACATGGTGAACCCTATATAGGGAATAGGGAGTGAGGGAACGAGGGAGCGATTCTGAACACAGCTTACACAGCTCTCTCCTTGACACACCTATAGCTACAGTAACTCTGACTATGTCTTCTATGTCAATGGTATGCTCCTCTAGGAGTCTGAATGGCTCATTACTCTCTGGTTATGTGGTATGTGGTCTCCCCTTGATGGCCTTGCCTATTACTCCATGTGACACCTGCCACTTGCTAAAACTAAACTCCTCTTGCACCCAGAGCACCTGCCCTGACCTCATACAGATGCGCCCCATATCCTGTAATGAGATTGGGAGCAACGGTCATCAGTGTGAACGGTGAAAGGACACCCGCTGGGAATAACCAATTATGCCAGTTGCATTTTCTTGGTGTTAAGAGGAAACTGAGAATAGTAAACAGACGTAGGCTCCCCTGAGAGCAAAGCTGTGCACAGCCCTAATACAGGCCTGTTTAAATGTATGGGATCACAAGGTCAAGCTGTTACGTACACCAGACTCGACTCAGGTTGGACTAGTTTTTATCTGTGACCAGCAACTCTATAGCTTGCTCTTTCGGTCAGTCAGTTGGTTGGTCCACAAAAATGTCCACAAAAGTGCAATGTTTCTGTTGTCCACTGGACTGTGTATGAAATTGTGGTACCACAGTTGTTACTAATCCACTAATTAGACGAGAGAAGAGAAGACTCTTGGAGTCTAATCGATCGCATGTGGTCTATTGCGAGTTCGCACTTTGGCCAGACACCTCATATCTACATTTTGATGGTTTTTATTTTTTGTTTTTACATCAATTGAAAGCTGGGACTACCATTTACAACATCTGAACACCTCCCAGCCCTGGGACCAATTAACAGCTCATATGTGAATTAATGTTCAAAAACATAGAAATTGGAATGTTTATTTCAACATTGAAGAAACAAGGTGTCTACCTGACAGCAGCAACTTGTTGTAGAGAAACACACCAGTCCTTCAGTTTTCCTTTTTTGTGTGTGAGAAACCTATACAGTACTGTAAACCACTTGTTACATCAATTTCCTGTGCATTACTGCATACAGAAATCATCCTTCTGGTCGTGTTGCCTCTCCAGCAACCTACCACATAGCTGAGTACATAACATGGTGGGACACACAGACACACCGCCTCTCACTGTCCTTGCTACAGTATATCCAGCATAAATGGTCTCCTCCTCCTGTCCACCTCTCTCTCTTCCTGGGGCCCTCCTAATCTGTCTATACTCCACCTCCCTTTTCTCCTCTTTCACTGTGATCTGTCCATATTCCACCCCCCTCTTCTCCTCTTCTTCTCAATAAAATCTGTTAACAAAATATGATCTGAACAAAGTCAACAAATACAAATATTTTGAAACATTAACAGAATGTCATATTGTGTATGTTACAACTGTAAGACATATATCCAAACATATACAATTCAATGAAACTTCTTTGAACATGATATTATTATAACCAGAGACATGATAGGAAACACTTGTTCTCAACCTATGTTCAACTCAACAATGAAAGGAACAGTAATCACAAGTATAATCAAACAGCTTCACTGATGAGCAGGACGCCACGTTCACAGCCTCTAGCAGCTCCGCCTTTCACAGCCCGGTCCCCAACAGCATCCCCAAGGACATCCACACTTCTCTCCTCATCAAAACTTACTGTACTGTAGTTCAGTACCATCTGTGGAGAGGGAGAGAGAGAGAGAGAAAGGGAGAGAGAGAGGAGAGAGAAAGAAAGAAAATGAGAAGGAAAGGGGGGGGCCGACAGATAGAGAGCAGAAGACAGAGATGAGTATGACATATTAAGTGAACCATGTCTTTATTAACTGTGTTTGTGATGATGCAGATCCCTGCTCTGTGTCTCCAGTCAGACTGCCTCATGGTTCATGGTGTCTAACCTTGTTTGTTAAGGTGTTCCTGAGGACTCAGGGTTCATGGTGTCTGACCTTGTTTGTCAAAGGAGTAGTAAAGGGGAAATGCATGTTTAGCCCTGTTTTAAGGTTACTTATGATCATATACAATGGTTCAGATCAAAACGTTGACAAAACTAGCACGTTTGAGAAAGTCTGATAATTGCTCCGTTTTGGTCATACAATGGATGTGGATGGGCACTGTGAAAAATCATTCAAAAAACATGTTAAACACTCAATTTCAAAGACAAGAAACTCACCAAGGTGTTAGTTGGCGTTCTGACATATAATTCGCCATAAAGTAAGATTCTAGTTCATCTGGAAATGCTTTTTTAAAATATTTAGCATAGAACTATTTAGTCGCAGCACATACGTGTATACTTCCGCAAACTAGGTAGCCTAGCAACATAAACAACAACAATAGCTACCGTAAGTAGTTCCGCTTCTTGAATCCCCTCTGCGGATTGATCTACACATCTACAACGTTCGCTTCAATACAAGTCAATGGATTTCATAAAATGATCAATAAAACCCTACAGGATTCATACTTTGCGGTGAATTTGATGTCAGAACACCAACGGACACCAATTACCCACTCGGTGAGCTTCTTGTCTTTGAAATCAAGAGTTTAACATGTTTTTGAATTATTTTTCAAGGTGCCCACCCACATCCATTGTATGACCAAAACGGTGCTAGAGCAATTATCAGACTTTCTCAAAAGTGCTAGTTTTGTCAACGTTTTGATCTGAACCATTGTATATGATCATAAGTAACCTTAAAACAGGGCTAAACATGCATTTTCCCTTTACTACTCCTTTAAGGTGTTCCTGAGGACTCTGGGTTCATGGTGTCTGACCTTGTTTGTTAAGGTGTTCCTGAGGACGCGTCTTCATCTTGTAGTAGCAGGACAGTCCCAGGCAGACGGCCAGGAGAGTGAAGACCTCGGCAAGTTGCACATAAACATACACACTGAACCCAGGATCTGGGGGGAAATGGTTACAAAACACAATAATATGACCAGATACTGAATGAAAGAGTTTGAAAAGTGAAAATACCTTCTGTGATGTCATGAATGACTCGGATCCAAAAAGATACAAGTTTACATGTTTAAACTCCACAGTCTAATGAACAGATTTCATACTTTCAGATGACATGTCTTGGGCCTCTTTGTTTTTCATACAAGCCAAAGATCCCACAATGCCTTTCTTCAGGATGACGGTGTCTGTATCGTCACCGAGGAGATCCACCGCTCCACTCAGCGCCTTGCTCAGCGCGTGACACTCAGAGGACAACTGGGCGGAGGACAAGGGGGCTGGCGGAAACACATGATTAATACAGGCTGGTACTAAAACTGTACATTCAACACTTTAATTTATGATGCATTTGTAATCACATGATGCACTATGACCCTGCAGGGACTGAGGGACATGCTTACTGGTCAGAGCCTGGGTGGTGGGGGCTACGGTTGTAGGTTTGAGACACAGCGTGTTACCACTGATCCATAGGAGGCCTGGAGCCAGTCAAGACAAAGAGGATAGAGCTTAAATGAACATCATCACCAGCATCATTCTTATTGCCACTATAACGTTGACTATACTCAGGCTTACCTGGACAAGGTGAGATGTTCAGGTGAGCGGCAGCACTGCTGACGTGGTTCTTGACAGTACAGATGAGGTCTCCTGACGAGCCTCTCTGCAGAGTGACGTTTGTCACTTTACCGGAGAGGAACAAGGAGTCACTCAGCATGTGTCCGTCCATAATCCAGCTGTACTGGGGACTGTCTCCCTCAGAGGAGCAGGACACCCTCCTCTCTCCCTGGGACAGACACTCAGAGGACAGCTGGGGGCAGGACACTGGGGCTGGGGGGTGGGGAGGGTAGGGGTGGTTGAGAAACAGAACGTGATTGTTCAGCTGTTAAATAGTTTTGCTCCAAGACAGTTACCCTGTTACCATACGAATGTACTGTATCATATACTATCAATGCACAGTTGCACTCTTCTTATGCCCAATCCTGTTCCTTCAGTATTATGGAGCCCTCTTCATTTGACAGATACAGTCAGGGGCGTCATGCAATCCCCAAAAACGAGGTGGCACGAGATAGCGAGGCGATGTTAGCGCGCGCAAAACTTTAGTGTTTTTTTTTTGCATTTTTGCAGTTTAAAATCAGGACACAGCACACTAGCCTACCAGTTGTCACTCAAGCGGTGTGAAATTAAACTTACTGGTAGCGTTCTTTCAAGGACTTTCAAAATAAAAGTAAGGGAAAACAAATCTACTTTTTTTGGCATTGGTCCGAATGATATAGGCCTACTGTATACTGAAGTATGAAGTAGCCTATATTGGATCTGATATACTGAATACTAGCCTAAAATTTGGAGGACCTGTTCATCAGTTAAGGACAACCTTAATCTAAATGTATGCAAGCAGACCATGAAAACGTGTTTATCTGAGACGAGGCGAGGGGGGGGGGCTTCCAGGTCCAGTGTTTATTTGGAAGAAACAAAATCCACCGGGAAAGAGGGTGTTTGGCTTTTTGAAAGAGGTTATGGTGGCTTTTCAAGGTGGTCTATTGACATTCAGCTCAGTAGAGAAAATAATCATAGCTCCGCATTGTAAAATGTAATGGTAAACAGACAATACAGAAATGTAAAAAAAATAAAAATAAAAAACGAATTTGAGGGGGCACGCCCCTCAAGTTCTATAGGCATGAGGCCTCTACAGTAATCTTTGGTTACCTTCAATGAACAGTTGTAGTTCTTTGATCTCAATGTGTCTTGCATTATGTATCAGTAATGTAGAGGAAGTATTCAGCAGAATCATTCTTCTCTGTATCTGATATCCTCAGAGTCCGGTTGTTGATGTAGAAGTGTGACCTGGCTGCACTCGGTCCTCTGGAAACAAGTGTGTTATTCTCCATTATGAGTATCGTATCGACAGGATAAGGTGGTGAAAAAGACCGTTTTATTATTCGTCTGATTTCCTGTCCACTGGTATAATTCATCAGCTGGAGATACACACTTCCTCCCAGAGGTCCGTAACACTGAGCTCTATCCTGTGTAGCATCACAGAATGTCTCAATACCTGGGTAGAAAACGAAGAGGATATTAGACAGTGTAGTACAGTAATTATCTCCATCCATTCAAAATATGCAGCACCTCTTTATTATTAACTGAATGTATTATTACTATTAGTAGTAGTAGTATTATTAGTATTATTATTATTACTTTTATTTTGTTGCTCCACAGAATCTAGCTCAGGCTGCTCTTTTCTCTGCAAGTTAGAGTTTGTTCATTAGCTCCGCCCTAGTGACAGCGCAGGGCACAAGGTCTTTTTTCTTTTCATTTCAAACCTCGTGAAGCACAGAGGTTTCCCTCATTTACAGTGATGACAAGTTTACACAGAGACACAAATATCAACAACACAAATGCAATACAGAATAATAATAATAATAATAATTAAAATAATACTTAAAATAATAATTAAAAACAGTTACAGGTTGATAATGTAACTAGAAAATTGCATGTGAATGCTGAGCAGCTGAAAGCAATTGCAAAAGCGTTGCTGAAAATACATTAATGTAAAAAATCTGAAATGTCAAATGCATCACACTGCACAGCTGAAAAACCTGGAAAATAAGCAACCTGGGAAGCTTAAATGTGAAACTGGCAGAATTGGAAGTTGAACTGCATTACCAAAAGAAATATATAACTTAAATACATTGCTACAAAAGCTGGAATATAAACTGTAATGCTGTCAAAGCTGAAATATGAAATAAATGATGGAATGTATATGAAATGCCAGCACTTTGAAATGTGCGTTTTGATTCATTCACTGTAGCGCCACCTATGGTCAAATCTACAAATGCTTCGACGCAACATGATAGTGCCCTCTTTGTGTCCAGTGAGTTTAAAGTCCCTAGATTATTGTTGTACAAAAGTATAAGCACTTGAACTTTGTGGCCCAATTTTTTTAATTTTTAATGTTTGAATGCCAGTCCCTCCACCATCTTGGATTGGATTTTTTAGCCGTTAACACCCTATAGGGAGACATGCACCCTAAACAGACCTGTGAAATTTCAGACCGATCAGTCTTACAATTTATGAGAAGAAACTTTTTGTAGATTTTGCCAAATTTTCAACCTGCAGCCAAATCCATCATGGCGCAGATTATGGCAAATGGCAAGTTTGTTCCACATGAGGAATGCAAATTGTACCAAGTTTCATACATTTTCATCCAATGGGATGGAAATGGCAAGCATTGTATGCTAAATTGCTCATGATAGTGCCACCTGTATGGGCAAATCTGCAAATGCTTTGATGTGGTGCAACATGGTAGGGCCATAATTGTGTACAGTGAGTTTCATGTCTGTAGATTATTGTTGTACAAAATGATAAGCACTTGAACTTTGCAGCCTAATTTTTTGACTTTTTTATGCCAGTTTCTTCACCATCTTGGATTGGATCTCTTAGCTGTGAACACCCTATAGGGAGACATGCACCCATACATATGTATGAAATTTCAGACCGATCGGACTTACAATTTATAAGAAGAAACTTTTTGTAGGTTTTGCCAAATTTTCAACCTGCAGCCATATCCATCATGGCGGAGATCATGGGTCTAAATTGCAAAGTTGTTCCTCATGAGGAATGACGTACGTCTACCAAGTTTCATACATTTTCATCAATCGGGGTGGACATGGCAGCATTGTACACTAAATTGCTTATTATAGTGCCACTTATGGGCAAACTATGGTGAATATTTGTGGCGTGGTTACTCATGGTCTATAGTTGCTACATGCCGAGTTACAGCATTTTTGGTTGAGGACTTCAAGAGTTATTCGAGGGCGTCAAGGAAAATAATAAGAAAATCAACAATTACAATAGGGTTCTACGCACCTTTGGTGCTTGACCCCTAATAAAGAACTGGATAAGAATAGTGTGAAGTCAGCATTCACACTAATAAGGTAAGGTTTACGGTGACGTGTGTTGGTTCGTTGGTTCATTCATTAGCAGGCAAAACTACCAAACAGATTCTTATGAAACTCGTGGAGCGGTGTAACATGGGACAACTTAGAACCCATTAGCGGATCCGAATCATGGATCTGAATCCGAATCCACAAATTAACACAAAACTTTGAGCAACAGAGCCGTCCCCACACGGCCGCCCATTCACCTCCATTCATTAAGACTTGTTTCATGGCACGAAGGTGAAGATCAACTGCTAGTTACAGTATGCTTGTACACTGTACCTACTGTAGCTAGATTACTGCTGTCAGTCCTTTCATATCTAGCTAGCTACAGTAATTGTCATTTAATTTTGCCATGGAAAGTATTTCTCATACCTACTCTGGCTGGCCTTGTGTGGTCTTTTCCTGCAGTAGTAGTTGCACCTCAATAATCCCCAAGGGAACTTCAAAAAAACGTACCAACTCCTTATCAATTAAAGCCTGATTCGACCTGTACAGAACATGCTGAGACATGCATCATGGGCAGAAGTATGCGCTCTCCGAGTGACCTTCTCTAGTTTCTTTCTTGGACGCAGCTGAGCATATGATCAGACAATACTTCAAATGTGACAAGAACAGTGAATGAACTACTTAACAGAAGATAGCAGATGGCACATAAGCAACATATTTTCCTTGTCATACTGTAGCAACACCATCACCCATTTTCACAACAATACTATCAATGTGATCTGACTATGACAACAATGGCTTTATAACTTACCATGAGAAACTCCTGCTAACGTCACCAACAGTACAAACACAGCCTCCATGTCCTCTCAAGATAAAAGAGTTTCAATGTGAACATATACTTCTGACTGTTACAAGCCCACTGATCAGGTCAAGTATTAGAGCACTAAAGAGTCTGTGTTTCCTGAGCAATTAAAAATGGCTCTGATAAGTACAGTCTCTCAGTTATATCTTGCAGATGTAAACCTGGCCTTCCCTCTGTGAAAAGAGGAAGTGGTCACACCAACAGACTGTAAAGCTGCTGTCTTAGTGATGACAAGTGAACTTTGAACACTTTGATTCATTTTTGTGCATTTTAGAGTTTCTCTTCATTTAGTATGAGAAGCTATAATATTGAAGATGGATAGTTATTGCCAATGTATATCTCTTGGAGGGCTGAATTGAGTGTGTGTGTGTGTGTGGGGGGGCTTCTCCAGAGAACTTCTATGGCAAACAATTGTACTAGAATAAAAGCAACTGTAGCTCTTCGAGGGCATGTTTATTTGTCACTGGTTGAAATTGTGAATAAAAACATTTTAAAAGATTGTGGTCAGGGGAATGACAGTACACATTAAATTTCAAGAACTGAAATGGAAGGATTGGTATAATCCTTCCATTTAGTAAGCTCTTGAAATGTGTGACAAACCAACCGTGACACCAGTTTCCTGTGCCATTACTGCATAGAAAAATCATCCTTTCTCTGCATAGAGAAATCATCCTGTCCTAGAGCCCGTCTACTCCAAAACTGGATCCAAGAAGCCCCTTGGTTTCAGAGCGGAATTCCTTTTTTGGAGCACAGCCCGTTTTTGGATCGGAGGAATACAGATCTGCATCATCCACTTAGACTGGAAATCACAACTACAAAGCGAACAGGCCCCAGGGTGGTGGAGACATATATCATTAACTGAACATGTCTGTGTTAGACATACAGTACATGATACTTTACACGGATGACACTCTGGCCTAGTGCAAACATATCCATGGTTTGGTTGTACTAAGGTGGTGATGGGACTCACTGAACCTCTTGGTTCAACGTTCAAAAGGTTCAGGTGAAAAACTGACTGGCCAGACGAGCAGATAGGAGTGTGCTGTTTATGCCGTACACTGCAGTCTACTTTGAGATGATGACTCACAAGTAAATGAGTTGAGACTGAGGGATGTTCAATCTCTACTGTGAGAGGTCATGTGCTATCATCTACGTACATCTACATACAGTACCAAAGCTGGGCTGAGATACTATTCCATATCATTGTAAATACTTCTCTGTGCTTACATAATTGACCTTGCCTGGCAAGAGGGGACCAATCAGCTAGCCCAAAAAATTCAAACCGCACCCATCTGACACTACAGGAAAACATGAGCAAAGGCTCAAAGTATTGTATTTTGAAAGGATCCTCAATATAGTTCGACCCAGATCTGTTGCACACACACACACACACACACACACACACACACACACACACACACACACACACACACCTACATGATTGCAGTGAGAGAAAAAAACAGCCCCATCACTTCTGTAAAAAGGTCAAAAGACCAAAGGCAAAACTGTCGACACACAGGGTTGTGAAAGTGTGGATGTTGCATCTGATAGCGATCCTACTCTGAGGCGTGTCGCCCTGCTGACCTCACACAGCTGTCACAGTTTTTTCCTCCTCAGGCAGGAAACAGTATCCATCCGCCAACGCTGCCAGGGCGACGGCTGTGACAGAGGCCAAGATGGCCGAGAGAGACCCCGTCTGTAACAAGGTGAACAAGGATACACACACACACACACACACACATATAATACAAAAATAAATACACACACACACATATAATACTGAAAAGAAACACACACACACACACAGATAAGTTAATATAGCCGTTGGCTTTTAGTAAATACTGTATATCATGACGTATGTGTGTGTGTGTGTGTGTGTGTGTGTTCTTATGTCTTCCATTTGTAAATATAAACGAGCGGTTGTATTATTCTGGTTCCCATGACAGATTCACTTCAGTTGAACCTGATGTTCTGGTAGGAACATCAGGGAGAGAAGCTCCAGATAGTGTCCGAGTTCAAATATCTTGGAATCTTTTTAGATTCAGACCTATCCTTTAAAAAGCATGTGAAAAATGTGGCCAACACTAGCTGGTCGCAGGCAAACATCACAACTTTGGAATCAATTGAGTCGCTCTACAAACAGACACTAAAAGCCCTGGACTGCAAGAACAATAGGTACCACCACTGCAACATAGTACAAAAGTACAACTTATTTATTTTTGATAATTTTAGACACTATGTAGATGCCTGCCTCATCTTTAGGGTCCTACATACTCTACCACCGTTTTGGTCATACAATGGATGTGGGTGGGCACTTTGAAAAATCATTCAAAAAACATGTTAAACTCTCAATTTCAATTACGTTCCATACGTTTCAATGCGGAGCGCAGTTCCCGAACAAATCGTCACACAGCGGAAACTATAAGTCAGACAGCTTATACTTACATTGTATGAATCAGCACAGTTGTGTGAACATTTCAATATATAATATGTGTATGAGCCGTTAAAACTGTAGGCATAGCGACAAGTTAGAAAAAGGGTAAAAATCAATCAATCAATCAATCAAAGCTTTATTTATATAGCGCATTTCATACCCAGAGGCAACACAATGCGCTTTACAGAGAACAAGGGAGGTGGGCAGACATCCCACCCCTACATATTCCAGAGGGAAGCAAAAAAACAGTAATCACCCGGGGGCCAGATAAGTGAGCTGTAAAAATTCTTCCCTGACCCCTCTCAACGAGGCGATCGAGCAAGCTCCTGGAGTATGTTTGTCTACCGGCTAAGAACATTTATAGAGCAATAAATAACATTAAATTACATTTTCAGAGTAAGAGAGGCTAATAACATCATAGGAGAGACATGGCAAACATTGGTGTATGTCTGTGTGTGCATAAATGTGCCTGGGCCCAGATAGAGGCAGGGGTTGGGGTAGGGTGGGGGGTAGGAAAAGGATACGGACCCGGGTTAGGGTGAGGGGAAGGGGATCTGAGCCCAGGACTGGTGTATGTCAGTGTGTGTGTGAGTGTGCCTGGGTCCAGGTAGAGGCAGGGGTCAGGGGTAGGGTGGGGGTAGGAAGAGGATACGGACCCGGGGTAGGGTGAGGGGAAGGGGGTACTGGACCCAGGCCTAAGGCCGGAAGTGGACTGTTGTATGTCTGTGTGTGCGTGTGTGTGTGTTAACTAATTTGCTACGACATCTGCAGCAGACACAGGGGTATCTATCGGACTCAGGGTGGTCTGCTGGTGACAGTGGGGCATCCACTGGACCTGGTTAGAAGATGGGAGGGAGAGAGAGACGCACTAGGGAGAGGGGAGGCAGAACAGGGTTAGTAGCACACGGAGCCATATATAGAGCAATACATTACGTCAAACTACATTTTCAGAGCAAGAAAGGCTAAGAGCATCATGGGAGAGGTGTGGCAAGCACTAATGTGTGTGTGTGTGTGTGTGCGTGCCTGGGCCCCGATAGAGGCAGGGGTTGGGGTAGGGTGGGGGGTAGGAAAAGGATACGGACCCGGGTTAGGGTGAGGGGAAGGGGATCTGAGCCCAGGACTGGTGTATGTCAGTGTGTGTGTGAGTGTGCCTGGGTCCAGGTAGAGGCAGGGGTCTGGGGTAGGGTTGGGTTAGGAAGAGGATACGGACCCGGGGTAGGGTGAGGGGAAGGGGGTACTGGGCCCAGGCCTAAAGCCGGAAGTGGACTGTTGTATGTCTGTGTCATGGAGGTATAATATAACTGGAGACGGCATTGAAAATGGCTGCCTATTCATTTCAATGAAAGTTGCTCACCGGCGCATGAAGCCATTTGACGTAGTGGCCAAAGCCCGGTATTGCAAGTCACCTCACGGCATGCGGCCCAAGAACCTTATTTCCCATGTTAGTGGATGATGATAGATAGGGCTAGAAAAGGAAAACAAAATTTTTCTCGGTATCATTCAGCATCAGAGACCAATCTAATCAATATAAACTTTTAATTCAATGGGGTTTTGTTTGTTTTTGAAGCCACCAATACCTGTAACGAGCCCATTTGAAACATGTGCTGTGCACGAGCCTCGGGGACGCTGGTCGCGCGTTCGTGAGTCCTGCGAGCTCGGCGGAAAACACGTGACCATAGGAAGACCCGCCCTACTCTGCCTCTGATTGGATAGGAAGTCATGTAATGACGTCGGCTAACATGCTAAGCTTTTAGCAATGAAGCTGCTACGATGATGCTAATCATAGATATGAACGTATGTCTATGATGCAAATGATCATGACATGTGGTTACTTTAGGACATCGTTGGAAAAGATCTAGAGGGTAAGTGGGTCAATGTTGAATAACTTAGCTAACATTATCTAATGTTACATTTCTTTATATTAACATCAACTATATTGATAGGCTAGGGAGCTATGCTAACGGTAGCTAATGCTAACGGCTTATGGTTAACGTTAGTTAATGCTAACGTTACATTCGGAGGTCTCAGATGTATTTCAATTTTAACATAATGTTGAGCATGATCAATGGGACATTGTTCATACATTGATTACAGTCTGTAATCTTGTCTGGCATTATTTAGCTATAGTGGGCTGATGCTACTATAGCATTTGCCACATTATACATCAAATTAATCAAGCATAGTTAGTGTTATTACCTGAAGGCATTATTACCATTCAAGTAAGCATGCCATGTATATGCCATGCCTGGAAATCAAATTAATAGTGTAATTCCTCCACATCATAGCTCATTGTACACTGATATAATCATTCTCCTTGCCTTTGCTAATACTCATCTCTTTTATCAAACTGATGATGTCACTAAATCCCACTGTGATTGCTTTTTCAGTCAGTGAACAGGAAGCAGAGCAACCCCTCTGTTCGATCACCTGATAGAAGAACCTCCTAGGTGAGACCACACTACAGTACGTTGCTCCAGTAAACATATGAAGACCCAGCCGTATTTAAGCTGTCTTGTCTAATTTGAGCTGTCTTGTGAAGTCCCTGTTTTTCACATACTCCCCCCAACCCCCCCCCCACCTCCAGATGTGTAGTGCTCTGATCTACAGTCCCCCAAGTACAGGCAAGACCCCAGTGGCGCGGGTGCAGACTAACGAGTGTAGGCAGGGAAACACAAAGGTGTCTATAAGGAAAGGAGCTGACTGCCTTAGAAAGTGGGTTGGTGAATCAGAACACATAATCAGCTCTGCCTTCTCTTTGACCAGGTTAGCCAATGGGGCAACTGTGGCGGTTGGGGGAGGGGGGTATAATTATTGGACAGGACACCTGACCATCATCCTCAGTGTTGACTGAGAGTTTGTGATGGCTGTTTGTTGGTCTCTTCCCAGGTCAACCTAATGAGACCCTCCTTCATCTTCTTCCACAAGATAGACCGGCTGGCCCCAGTACGCTCCAGCAGACATGACCAGATACACAGGTGAGGCCTGTCTGTCACGGAGCCACCGCCTCGCTCCGCCTCTGGTGTAACTCGGTTCTTCAGCTTGGCTGCGTACTTGATTGATGTTGCACATGGGCGATTGGAACTAAACTAACCTTGCGTTGCATTTGTCTTTCTCTCTCTGGCTCTATCGTGTCCACTCTGCTGGCGCTGATGGATGGGTTGGACAGTCAAGGGGAGCCAGTGGTCCAGTTCCTGTTCATGCTTGGTTGTTGCCTACTCACCTTCCCATCTCCTGCATCACCTGCCACCTGTCTCCACTCTGCCCAGCTGCACCTCATCCCTCATTACTCTTAGCATTAATACCAGTCAATTTCCCTTGGTTCTCTGTAAGATCATCCAGTCATCTACCAAGTCTGCTCAGCTCTTCTGTCTGCCATATTTTAAGTTGTTTATTGAAATTGAGTTAAAGTAGTTTGTATGGGTCAAGCATCCTCCAGTTTGTATGACTCAAGATCTGTTTACTGCCATGTATATGGTTCACACATACTAGAAATTTGACTAGGGTTAAGGCATACACTGGTGACATGTTTTTAATTGTTTTGTGATCACTGTCTTTGTGATATTTTCTGATGACCAAGCCTTTGATCTAAGCAGAGCCTTAGCACATTATGGAGGAACCATGTCCCTTTCTTTTACCGATCCCTGAGAGCAAGACCTGTGAATGTCCTGAACAGTGTGGTGGCCACATTTGTTGGGAATTTGGGTGGAAATAGTGTTGAACATCATTGCATAGTTTGACTGCAATTTCATACCAACATTAAGAGAAAGTGGAGAAGTAGGCTATACCTAGAAAATACTATAGGTGTGCAATTCGTTTGTACAGTCTGGTAGTTAAATGGTTAAAAATGGGCAAGCAATAACATTGGAGGGAAATGTATACTGACACTGATGATTGTTTCAGAAATGGTCTGAGACAAAATAATGAAATGTTATACATCAGTATTGTGAAACACTGAACATATTTTAATGACTGACAAGGAGAGAGGAAACAGTCCAAGTTAATCAATAATAACTAGGCTCACTATGAACAGTGTGTATTATTGGCTCTGTTCTGACATCAGTGCACAGTTCATTCCACCACTGTGAGGCCAGGACAGAAAAGAGCCATGGCCACGCCAATCTGCCGTAGGGGGGCTTGGAGCAACTGGGGAACCAATCACCTCAAGGCAGCAGAGCTTGACCACAGCCTGGAGGTCGGAGGGAGCTGTTCATTTGCCCTGTAGGCTTGCATCACAGTCCTAAACTGGATGGGACAGCGCAGGGAGCCAGTGCAGAGAACGGAGTAGGGAAGTTTTGTGGAAGAGCATGGGCCCGTTGAACACCAGGTCAGCAGCAGCTTTCTCCAGGAGTCTGATGGCCAACGCTGCAGGATGGCAGCAAGTAGGGAGTTGCAGGAGTCCAGGCGGGAGATGACAACAGCCTGGATGAGCACTAGCGACGAATCACAGCCAGATTTCTTTCCTAGCACAAAGTTTGATAAAAGAGATGAGTATTAGCAAAGGCAAGTAGAATGATTATATCAGTGTACAATGAGCTATGATGGGGAAGAATTACACTATTAATTTGATTTCCAGGCATGGCATATACATGGCATGCTTACTTGCAATGGTAATAATGCCTTCAGGTAATAACACTAACTATGCTTGATTAATTTGATGTATAATGTGGCAAATGCTATAGTAGCATCAGCCCACTATAGCTAAATAATGCCAGACAAGATTACAGACTGTAATCAATGTATGAACAATGTCCCATTGATCATGCTCAACATTATGTTAAAATTGAAATACATCTGAGACCTCCGAACGTAACGTTAGCATTAACTAACGTTAACCATAAGCCGTTAGCATTAGCTACCGTTAGCATAGCTCCCTAGCCTATCAATATAGTTGATGTTAATATAAAGAAATGTAACATTAGATAATGTTAGCTAAGTTATTCAACATTGACCCACTTACCCTCTAGATCTTTTCCAACGATGTCCTAAAGTAACCACATGTCATGATCATTTGCATCATAGACATACATTCATATCTATGATTAGCATCATCGTAGCAGCTTCATTGCTAAAAGCTTAGCATGTTAGCCGACGTCATTACATGACTTCCTATCCAATCAGAGGCAGAGTAGGGCGGGTCTTCCTATGGTCACGTGTTTTCCGCCGAGCTCGCAGGACTCACGAACGCGCGACCAGCGTCCCTGAGGCTCGTGCACAGCACATGTTTCAAATGGGCTCGTTACAGGTATTGGTGGCTTCAAAAACAAACAAAACCCCATTGAATTAAAAGTTTATATTGATTAGATTGGTCCCTGATGCTGAATGATACCGAGAAAAATGTTGTTTTCCTTTTCTAGCCCTATCTATCATCATCCACTAACATGGGAAATAAGGTTCTTGGGCCGCATGCCGTGACGTGCCTTGCAATACCGGGCTTGGCCTGAAAGCCCATGGTGGCTTCAATGCGCCAAGCTGATCCTGGGGGCTTGGTCTGTGTGTGCGTGTGTGTGTGTTAACTAATTTGTTACGACATCTGCAGCAGACACAGGGGTATCTATCGGTCTCAGGGTGGTCTGCTGGTGACAGTGGGGCATCCACTGGACCTGGTTAGAAGATAGGAGGGAGAGAGAGGCGCACTAGGGAGAGGGGAGGCAAAATTAACAGCTCAAAAGTTAGTGCGGTGCCATACGTTTCAAAGGTGAGCGCAGTTGCCGAACAAATCGTCATACAGCGAAAACTGTAAGTCACTCAGCTTAGATACTTACATTGTACAAATCAGCACAGTTGTGTGAACATTTTGATATATAATGTGTGTGAGCTGTCAAAACTGTAGGAGTGCCAGCAGTTTACAAAATGTGTGAATATTTTCAAAGCAACTGCTGCCACCACTCCAAATCCATAAAGTTACTGAACATTCCAAAAGCAGTTTCAATGGGACAAAAAATAGTTTTAAAAGTTAAATTTCTAAAAAACTATATAAAAAAAAATCAAAAATCTGAATGGATCCGTTAAAGAGCTAAACATCGCAAACATTTTAAAGTTTGAATGAAGTTTCTAGCACAAAGTATGAAGAAGTAGGCCTAGTTGAGGGCCAAAAAACTGGGGAGAACTAGAATAAAGAAAGAAAGAAAGAAAGAAAGAAAGAAAGAAAGAAATAGTGGGAATATCACAAGTTGGGCTAGCTTCTACAAGCTACAGTAGCCCACCTAATAATAATAAAGAAATAGTGGGAATATTACAAGTTTGGCTAGCTTCTAATTATCTTAGGTCTACTAGCTAACTCTGGTACATTTACATTGATGTGGAAACTGATATGTTGATTAATGTGCATTGTCCCTTCTTTTAAATAAAATAAACAGAAAAAAAAGAAAAAAGTTATGTATTTCTAAAAAGAAAAAATGCCATCTCTCTACGGTAGTGTAAGAACATATTTTAGTCTGTCTGTCTGCTTGTTTGTCTGTCTGTCTGTCTGCGTGCCTGTCTACTTGTCTGTCTGTTTGTCTGTCTGTTGGCTTGAGAACTGGTTGACCTCCAGACACTTCCTTCTAACACATCTCCATGTCTTCAACTCCCAACCCCCCATCTCCCATCCCATCGTAGTGTTTGGAGGCTGAGACGTTTAAGCAGCTCAGGGAGATCAGAGAGAGCATTAACACTCTGACAGACGCTAATGGCTCAGCAGGGATTTAACCCACAGAATGACACACACGAACACACACACACACACAGTACACATACATTAATAGTGTATACATACCGTACAGTACACACATATACACACACACACACACACACGCACACATACAGTACGCACACACACACACAGTACAGTATACACACACACACACACACTCACTGAACTCCAGGGCTGGAGAGATAAGCTCTGGGGGATGTGCGTGTGACATTTCTATGTCCGTCTGTTGGTCCACTACTTCTGGAGAATGGGAGTGAGAACCAGGCTAACAGCACTGAAACATCCAGCACACAAAAAGTCTAATTCAACTGCTGTATCAAATATTATTTTCATGTATTTTATTGTTATATGAGAGATAGATAGATAGATAGATCACTTTGGTGTAGTTCGGAGGCCTGTAGAAGAAATTTAAAATCCAGCGCGAGCCAGTATATCCATGTAATGGCGGTGGTGGGGGCAACGAGAATGCAGCTTCTAAAAATCTATTTTCTGCCGCGAAACGGTGGTTTTCATCAATCTGTCTTGATGAATCGCTAGTTGTGCTTACATAGAGAGCATAGGCCTGTTGTGGTATTTCACATGCCTCTGTAATATGATCTTTAGAAACGTCTTTAGACACGAAATAGCTTCCTCACTTGCTCCAGCACGCATGCGCACAGCGTGCTGGAGCAACGATTGCGCGCTGTGCGCATTAGTGCTGGAGCAAGTGAGGAAGCTATTTCGTTTCGAAAGACGTTTCTAAAGATCATGGCATGTGAAAACCACAACAGTTATGCTCTATGTAAGCACAACTAGCGATTCATCAAGACAGATTGATGAAAACAACCGTTTCGCGGCAGAAAATAGATTTTTAGAAGCTGCATTCTCGTTGCCCCCACCACCGCCATTACATGGATATACTGGCTCGCGCTGGATTTTAAAATTCTTCTACAGGCCTCCGAACTACACCAAAGTGATCTCGGTGAGTCAAATGTCTTATAATATGTCGTAAATAAGGTCCAGGTTGTCAAAAACGAGCATTGTCCTTTAAGCATTGCTCTACACACAAAGGACCTAAGCCTCCTCAAGAAGTAGAGTCAGCTTGGCCTCCTCTTGTAGATGGCCTCTGTGTTTCCTGCAGCTCCAGCCTGTTGTCCAGGTGCACCCCAGGGACTGACTTTGACTGGACATCCTCAACATCAACCTCCTGGATGGAGACTGTGGTCAGCGGGGTCTGCTTCCTCCTGAATTCAACTCCCTGGTCGTCCCCACGTTGAGCTGCAGGTGATTCTCCTCACACCATCCAGCTAATGTCTCCACCTGGTGGGAGTTTGGGTGCTGGGGTTTCTGGCAGTGTAGACAGGGGAGGGAGTGACCATGAACTTACTGGATGAGGGGGAGGTTAAGCTATATATCAAGCTCAATCACTCAAATGCAATGCAAACATTAGTTTGAGTTTCATTTTTCTTGTCATGCAATGGGCCATCAAATTAATATAAAACTCACATTCAAATCAATTGAGAACCACCTCAAATCATGCATACAGCGCCATCTACTGGATATAAGCAGTACCGGTCATGATCATGTCTATAGATATTACTTACAAAGCCAAATACAAATATTCTAATGTTTCGAACCTCTTTAAAATGTGGTATTCAGTCAAAATAACATGGATCATAGCTCTGTATCGATTTGATCTTTTCTACAAAAAATACAAATCAGTAATACTTTATTTATCTCACAAGGGGTATTTAAACATTTACACTTTGGAGTAGCATGAAAAACAGATATACAAACACATAAATTGACAAATTACATGTAAATTTACATGTACTTAAAAAATGGTATTTACATAAGTGTAAAACATGTACATGCTGCTAGGGAAAGGGATGTCTGGGGCCCCCTGCTGGAGCTGCTGCCTCCGCGACCCGACCCTGGATAAGCGGATGAAGATGATGATGATGATGATGATGATAAAACATGTACACAGATGTCTTTCTGGCGAGTCTACATTCCACTTAGGTAGTCATATGTCTATCTAACCCTCAGCATGGTTGTCATAGGGACAAAACTGACCACTGGTAGATAACAGAATGGATCTCACTTCATCACTGTGTATTACTGTAGCCTATGTTTGCTGCCCTGAGCGAAACAAACTTCCACTTAGAGGCTGTATATTCTAATATGATGAAGCTGCCTAGCCTCTTAGGACATAAGACTTCCTGTTTGGCCTGGACACTTCCTGATTCTATGGGACGCTTCCTGTCTGAATCAGCTGATTGGATCCATGTCCAACTTTTTGGAGCTGAGGTAGCCTATGGAGTTTCCTGTCCAGAGGCTGATCCCCAGGAGGCATGGCTGTATTAAAAGAAGCCAGCAAACCGATCCAGAGGTGGGTGGGGCTCTGTCTTATCGTTCGTTACAACCTTGTTATCATACGACTTTCTCCTAATCACAACTGTTAGGGTTTGGTGGTGGATAGGACCCACATGCAGGACGGAGGTCGGGAATGCAGGTTCAAAGGGTTTTCATACTCACAAAAGAAACCCACAGGGCACAGGGAGCAACTAACAATGGACCGACAGAACAAAGGAAACACGAGGGCTTAAATAAACAGGGAGAACAATCAAGGAGTGAAGCACAAGTGAGCGACAAGACACAACGAGACACAGGTGTATACAATCACCCAGACAAACACATGGAGGGATCCCGTACAAGACACCACACAAGGGCAAAGGAAACGAGGACATGAAGGGAACAGGGAACGAGGCCGGGATTGGGAAATGGAACTGGGTCAGAACTAAAGCGGGAGCTAGGGAAACTGGGACTAAAACTACAGGCTGGGAACAAGGGGACTAGAACTAAGGGAGAAGGCGAGAGGGGACTGGTACTAGTGGGGAACTGGGGGCTAGAGCTGGGGCCGGGAGGACACAAACTAAACACATGGGTAGACAGGACAACGAACACAAGACGATACACACTAGGAAGCAAAATAATACAAAGGTGACATAGTGCAGGCAAGAACAATTCATGTGTAGCCGGTGTGTACAAATGTCTCTGCGGGTGTGACAGCGTGAGCAGGGTGGGAGGGCCTCAGCAGGCAGACGTGACCCAGAGGGTTGACTGTAGCCTACTCCTCATACGCGGGGCGTCCGCAGAAGTGAGTCCCGGGGGGGGGGGTCAGAGTCCAGGGGCAGGGGTCAAGGCTGGAGAGCAGGGTGTGAGCAGGGTGGAACCGGCCAGGACCATAATACATAACGCAGGACGCAGACAGCGCTAGCTAGAAGCAGCTGGTGACTCATACAGTAGCACAACTATCGCTAGATGAGTTCCCATGCTGTTTGTGTGACCTGGCTTGCTCAGCTGGACTCATTCACAGGATGGTGGGACTATTTCTGCCGTTCTATAGATCAGTTACATCAATTTTTATAGAAGCTGTGTGTGTGTGTGTGTGTGTGTGTGTGTGTGCACAGAGGCATCATGCCTATAGATCTTGAGGGGGGATGTGCCCCCTCAGATTTGGGGGTGTTCTTTTTTTACATTTCTGTTATTGTCGGTTTACCATTACAATTTTCAATGCGGAGCTATGATTCCCTGATGCTCTGTTTGATTTGTTCGATCCACCCCCTAGGGTTGCTCATTTCTCTGCGTGAGAATTGTGAAGTGTGGCGTGTGAGCGTGAGAAGAGGCTGGGGAGGGGAGGGGAGGGGAGGGGAGGGGAACGGGTGTGCCGCGGGCACGTGTGGAGGGGTGGGGGTCTGGCAAAATTACAACGCATTTTGGGGCATTATTATTACACGCTTTTAATCGAGAATTGATCGATGTCACCATGGGCCACATACAGTAGGCATACACTGTAAAAAAAAAAAAAAAAAAAAAGAAACTTTCAAAAGGGCACTTGCCTTGTCCAGAGGGCAAAGGGCAGGTGCTCTAGCACCACCTCGTGTCTACCTGTGCACGTCCCTGCCGTTCTATTAATACATCCATGGTCCCTGCATACAGGTCAGTTAGGCTACTGTGATACCAATATTTCAAAGGTTAGCTAAGGTGCCTCCTTAGCTAAGGCATAGGCCTACATTATTTAAAGGATAGCCTACTTTCCTACGGGCAGTCTGAACCCATAGTAAGCTGTCCCTTAGCGATGCGCTCCGTTCATCCCGTTATAGTTTTAGCCCAACTAGAGCAAGATTATACTTTTAAAAAGGAGAGTTGCAATATAGTGCACATCTATCTACCCTGCCTGCGCAAATTACATTATTAGTACAATAAACTTTATGAAAATGAATGATGAAAACAATGTTTTTGTAGCCTACATAACACATCACGGGAATGTTGTCTTTTACAATTTTATTGAACCAAATAAAATATATGGACCATCCATAATATAAATCCAACCTACTGTAGACCCATAGTAGGGTAGACACAGGTAGCCTAATTAATTAAGGTCCCCTTCAATTTAGTGTCACAGCCAACCCGTGTTTCGTGTATAGATCATGGCTGCATTACAACGCATCCTTGTATTGAACCAAAGGAACCAATGGCGATCCGCGTAGCCGTTTGGTTCGTGTTAGTCATTTCATCAGGACCAACTTCAGTCCTCTGGAGGTCCTCTTGGACAGCGCCATCCTCTCCAAATACAGGCGTTCTGAAAAGTTGGCCTACCTCCGCAGGATGACCTGCCACCCATTATATTGTGCTTAATTCATAGATAGCGCATCCTAGAGTAATGTATGTCAGAATGTTCTATGATCCATTTTATTGTGTGTAACGCATCCTGTCAGATAGGGATGTCGACAGATCCATGGTATAGCACAATAATGGATAGTAGGGCATTCTGATAGTCATTTCCTACCTGAATGTCTATCAGAATAACATAATGGCTTTTTAACGTTTGGGCAGTTACTTTTCTTTGAACGAGATAATATTATTATTATATTAACGCCAAATTCAGGATACTCATGACGGCACCTGCGTTTGAACGGAATGCTGCTAGACTGATAAAATACCTACTAGGGCCTACACTGTCAGACCTGTAGCTAAAGTGCCAATCAAGCGATTTACAGTGAATTTAGAACTCACCTGGCTCACCTGGCTCTCTGGCTCAGAGAGGGAGGAGGAGGAGGAGGTCTCTCTGTCTCAGTGAGAGAGGAGGAGGAGGTCTCTCTGTCTCAGCGAGAGAGGAGGAGGAGGAGGTCTCTCTGGCTGGAGGAGGCGGAGGAGGTGGTGGAGGAGGAATAATCAAAGGCGGAGGAGGAGGTGGTGGAGGAGGAATAATCAAATAAATGAACAAAAAAAGAACACTTGTACAAATTGCTTTTTTGTCTTTGATATAATATATTATAACTGGTAAGAGTGGTAAGACTGTTAAATGTCAGAACATAATATGCGTTCTTACTTATTGTGACCTACAGAGGGCAATGTTGTATTTAGCCTAGTGTGTCCAGAACGTGACGTCACTGACTCCACCTTGACTACCTCTCCTCTACCTGTTCCGGTAGATTAACGTTATCTGTTATCAGAGCGGCAGCACCGCATCTCTCTCTGCCTGATAAATAAATATGCCTACAAGGCTAAAGATATAAAAGTGTCTATTGAGAGTCCTGTCGACATCCACCGCTACGCAACTCCGCTTGACAGGTTATGGGCCCAGCAATGCCAGTCTAGAGCAAGAAGAAGGTAATAGAAAAAGGAACTGTTAGCCAAGAGAAGCTACTAGCTGGGACTGGAAGAAGACGGCGCCGAGAGACTCCCGCGAAAAGTGAAAACGCGCCGGAGTTTCTACAAGCCGCAGCCCGCCCAAAGTTTTGAAAATAGTGGACTCGGAAAGAAGGAACGTGAAAATGGCCGGAGCAGGAACATCACCGCAGCAAATCATATTTGATGGGTCAGAAGATAAGTATGATCTATGGGAGACAAGATTCCTTAGCCGATTGCACATTCTGAAGCTAAAAGACACTATTTTGAATGCGCCCACTGGAGAAGGGAGGCAGGCAATAGCTGAAGATAGCGCGAAGAATGCAGACTGTTATGCACAGTTAGTGAATGCACTAGATCAGGGGTGTCAAACTCATTTTGCTTCAGGGGCCACATAGAGCCCAATCTGATCTCAAGTGGGCCGGGCCAGTAAAATAATAGCAAAATAACCTAGAAATAACGTCAACTCCAAATCTTTACCTTTGTTTTTCAATATTTCAATATTATGCCTTAATTTATCATTTAGCCTATATATGTGCATTATAACTCACAGATCACAGTGGATCTACAAAGGCACAAAACATTTATTCACAGATAGGCCTATGGAACTGAAAAAATGGCATTTCACTTTGATTAAAACAACTTGTTTATTTTAATGTACAGTAGATACATTTTCACATCTGACCACCTGAACTGACTCACCACACTATGCACAAACTAAAGTGGGAGCTATGAAGAACGTTATCACCCTGCCTTGTAAATGTATTAAATTTGTACATTTCAAAAACCCATAAAAGTGATAGCAGTGCATGAGCAATAGAGTTACACCAGACCAAACTATTTTGTGCTGAAGCTGCTGACTGATATTATACTGCACAATGTTCATGGTCTTTAAATATTACATTACCACAGTAAATGTTATTTTTAACAGAACTGTATTCTTCAGAGTGCTCTCATCAATTGCAACCGAAAATGCAACAAATGACTTGACTTTGTGATTCATTTGGCTGTCCAAGTCTGCCGAGAGATCTGAAATTCTATCTGCGACAGTGTTCCTCGTTAGGCTAATGTTGGCAAAGGCCTGTCGCTTTTCAGGGCACACGATTTCTGCAGCCTTCAGCATGCATGTTTTCACGAACTCGCCCTCAGAAAATGGCTTGGATCCTAACATTAACTCGTTAGCAATAAGTTAGCTAGCTTTCACCGCTGCATCACTGACCTCTCGGCTACGGGTAAAAACAGACTGCTGTTTCTTCAGACCCACTAACAATTCATTTATCTTCTCTATTCTCAGTTGTCCTCGCAAATGGTTGTATTTTTCACCATGATGAGTCTCATAGTGGCGTCGAATATTATATTCCTTGAGCACTGAAACTTGCTGATTACACACCAAGCACACAGGTTTCCCTTTCACTTCTGTGAATAAATAAGAATCAGTCCATTTTTCTTGGAAAACTCTGCACTCTGTGTCAACTTTTCTCCGTTTTGACAGACATTTTGGTAATGACGGTGCAACCGTGGGTAATTTTGACAACAAGAGCTTAATAACGATAAGGCAAGATTGCCAGATGATTCTGGGCGCGTTGCTGTCACGTGCTGTTTATTTCCGGATCTCTCGTTATGTCAGTGCGACCTCTGCTGGACAAATTTGGAATATCTGTTCCTTTTTATTAATTTTGGACGTCGTCTCGTGGGCCGGTTTGAACCATCTGGCGGGCCGGTTTTGGCCCGCGGGCCGTATGTTTGACACCCCTGCACTAGATGATAAGAGCCTGTCATTGATAAGGCATGATGCAGCAGAAGATGGGAGGGAAGCCCTAAAAATATTAAGGGAGCATTACTCTGGAAAAAGCAAGCCCAGGATTCTAAACCTGTACACAACATTGACCACCATACAAATGGAAGGAAATGAAAGTGTTACTGACTACATCATAAGGGTTGAGAATATAATTTCAGCTCTTCGTGATGCAGGAGAGAACATGAGCGATGGGCTGCTTGTAGCCACAGTTTTGAACGGACTTCCAGACTCATTCAGGCCACTGGCTGTCCATGTTACACAGAATGAGGACAACGTTACATTCAAAGACTTCAAGAGAAGACTAAGAGTCTATGAAGAATCTGAGAAGATGAGAACAACTGGATCTGCGGACAGTGTGATGAAGACCAGCGCAAAGCAAAGCAATCAAGGCAGCAAGACACACAGGAAGGATGGGGAAGCTGTGGTGTGTTACAAATGTGGTCAAAAAGGACACATCAGAACCAAGTGTACCCAGAAAGTGTGGTGTGGTCACTGCAGAAGCAACACGCACGCTGAGTCCCTGTGCAGGAAAAAGGGAAAAAGAGACGGAGCCAGAAAGGTTGCAGAGGAAAAACGAGAGGACATCGACGACGAGGATCAGTGCTTCATGGCCAAGCATGCAACCAGCGAGAGGCCATCAGCCAACGTGAAGAAGAAGGGGATCATGGTTGACGCCGGGGCAACATCTCACATCGTGAACGATATTGGCAAGTTCAAAAGCTTTGATGACACATTCCAGCCCGACACCCATTCAATCGAGCTGGCGGATGGGACCAAATGCAGCGGGATGGCACAACGCAGAGGAACGGCGCTGATCTACCTGCTAGACAACGATGGACGAGAACAAAGAGCACAGCTACAGGATGTGCTGTATATGCCGACGTATCCACACGACATCTTCTCAGTGGCAAGAGCAACCAACGGAGGAGCGACAGTGACTTTCAAAAAGGGGGACAGTCACATGATCGCCAAAAGCGGCACCAGGTTTGACTTCCATGAAAGTGGAAATCTGTTTTATTTACCAACCATTGTGAAAAATGTTGATAAATGCAATGTGTGCCACGACATGCAAACTTGGCATGAAATCTTAGGCCACTGTAATTATGAAGATGTAGAAAAGCTACTGGGTGTGGTAAAAGGGATGGAAATAAGAGGCCGTACAGTCAGGCCAGCACAGATGTGTGAAATTTGTACTAAAGGAAAATTCACCCAGACACGAAATAGGGAGGCAGACAGAAAGGCTACAGAGCCTTTACAGCTGGTCCACACTGATTTAGCCGGTCCCATGAAAACCCCAAGTTTAGAAGGTCACAAATATGCAATGTCCTTTACAGACGACTATTCGGGTGCCATGACAGTGTATTTTCTAAAATCCAAAAGCGATGCAGTACAGGCCACAGAGAGATACTTGGCAGACTCAGCACCTTATGGAAAAGTGAAATGTATCCGTTCGGACAACGGAACTGAGTATACAAATAGGGAATTCAAAGCACTGCTAACAAAAAATGGTATCAAGCATGAAACATCTGCACCTTATTCACCTCACCAGAACGGTACAGCAGAGCGAGGTTGGAGAACCCTCTATGAAATGGGCAGGTGTATGCTGTTAGACAGTAAGTTGCCAGACAAGCTGTGGAATCATGCTGTACAGACTGCAGCCTATGTAAGAAACAGGTGTTACTCTAGGCGCACAAAGAAAACCGCTTATGAGATGCTCACAGGCAAGAAACCAAACATGTCCAAACTTCACAAATTCGGGTCTGTGTGTTTTGCATACACACAAGAAAAAGGGAAGTTAGATCCCAGATGTGAGCAGGGTCTTTTCATGGGCTACGACAAGAATAGCCCAGCATATCTTGTATACTTTCCAGACACAGAGAAGGTCCAAAAGTGCAGATTGGTGAAATTCACAAACAAGACAGCTAATCAGACAGAAAAGGAAACACAGACACATGGGTCATACATTGAAAGTCAGGATAGAGAGGTGTACCCCAGGGTCCATGACGATGATGAACATGTTGTCGAAAGTATGGGAAATGCATCAGGTCAAAGCGTTCAAGGTGATGTTTCTGAGGCTGAGTGTGAACAGCCAAGCAATGAGAAAGTGACTAGAAAGAACCTGTCTAGAACGAGGAGAAAGCCAGTGCGATTGCAGGATTACGACACTGAAGATACAGCAGACAGACTGGTAACATGTGTAGACTCTTGTTATAGAGCTGTTTGTGACATACCACAAAATTACCAGGATGCCATAGGATCAACTAAGTCACGGCAGTGGATAAGTGCAATGAATGATGAAATGGAGTCACTAAAAGAGAATGAGGCCTTCAAAATTACCCAGTTACCACCAGGCAAAAAGGCAGTGGGGGGTAGGTGGGTCTATACTCTCAAGAGTGATGCAGATGGGTCAGACAAATACAAGGCCAGATTTGTTGCCAAAGGCTACAGCCAAAAACAAGGTATTGATTACGAAGAAACGTTTTCACCTACGGCTGATATGACAACTGTCAGAGTTGTCATGCAGAAGGCAGTGCAGGAAGATTTAGTCTTACACCAAATGGATGTGAAAACTGCATACCTGCATGCACCAATTGATTATGAGATATATCTAGAACAACCTGAGGGTTATGAGCAAGTCTCAAAGACAGGAGAAAAACTAGTATGCAAATTACAGAAGTCCCTATACGGTCTAAAGCAGTCAGGCAGGAACTGGAATGCTCTGTTACATGCATATCTCACTGAAAACGGTTTTGAACAAAATCCTGCTGATAACTGTCAATACACAAGGGAAAAAACAAAACGAGAAAGTGATTCTGATCGTATGGGTTGATGATCTGATAATTGCTGCTAACAATGAGGAGGTTGTGGAAAGTGTCAAAAGGATGCTCACTGAGAGGTTTAAAATGAAAGACCTGGGAAGATTGAACAATTTTCTGGGGATAGATTTTAACCAGTCAGAGGGTCAAGTCACAATGTCACAACAGAAGTATGTGAACAAAATCCTCTCCAGATTTCAAATGCAAGATTGTAGGGTGAGGGAGACCCCATGTGAGTCAAAACTTGAATACTCAGAAAATGCTGAAAAAATGGAAGATCCAAGAATGTACAGAGAAGCAGTGGGAAGTTTAATCTATTTGGCTACGTGCACTAGACCAGATTTGAGTTTTGTGGTCAGTAAACTTTCCCAGCATTTTGCTGAACCTAGTGAAGAGCATTGGAGCACTGTGAAACACGTGTTCAGGTATCTTAAGGGTACAACTGATTGTGGTTTATGTTTCAAAAAGGATGACCAAAGTGATCTAGGCCTAATAGTCCACAGTGATGCTGACTGGGCATCAGAGGTCACAGACAGACGTAGCACCACAGGGTATTGTGTCAGCCTGAGTGAGAGAAGCTCACTCATTTCATGGAAGAGTAGAAAACAACCGACAGTTGCACTGTCTACCTGCGAGGCAGAATACATGGCCTTAGCGTCAGCTATACAGGAGTGTATGCATTTGCAACAGCTACTCAGAGGTATCGATACATATCAATATGCGCAAACTAAGGTTTATGATGACAACCAGGGAGCTATTGCCTTAGCCAGAAACCCTGTTAACCGCCAAAGAAGTAAACATATTGATATAAAATACCACTTCATTCGAGAAACTGTGAATAGTGGGAAGATCTGTTTGAAGTATTGTCCTACTGACAGCATGCTAGCTGACTTGATGACAAAACCAGCCACTAAGCTTCAACTTAAAAAATTTGCTCAATATTTGTTTGGCACATGAAGTGCAATGTATGTGCTAATATGGTTTTGTTGTTTATTTTGTATTGAAGGCCAAAGATGGAGATTATTTTTGTAATTGTTTTTCTATTACATGTATATATACCACAATAAGCTAAAGATCGAGTGGGGGTGTTAAATGTCAGAACATAATATGCGTTCTTACTTATTGTGACCTACAGAGGGCAATGTTGTATTTAGCCTAGTGTGTCCAGAACGTGACGTCACTGACTCCACCTTGACTACCTCTCCTCTACCTGTTCCGGTAGATTAACGTTATCTGTTATCAGAGCGGCAGCACCGCATCTCTCTGCCTGATAAATAAATATGCCTACAAGGCTAAAGATATAAAAGTGTCTATTGAGAGTCCTGTCGACATCCACCGCTACGCAACTCCGCTTGACAGGCTTGTTAGTCGAAACATTCATTAACCTCCTCACATCTTCTGCATTGATGTTCTCCATTCAGGTTTGAGTGGAGTTTACAATATCATGGACCACTACCAGCATGAACAGATGCGAGCCGTTGAGTAGGCTACGTCTCCACGATGCACAAAGCCATGAATGGAGTGGAGAACTTTCCTTACTACTCACCCACACACATACTGAAGAACTTAGACGAGGACCTGAGAAAGTAAGAAGATGCCGCAGTGACAACGAAAATATCAATGAATGTTTAGTTTTCTGCATGTGTGTATATTTGTGTACAGGATATGCTGTTGATGTGTACAGGATATGCTGTATAAAGCGCTGCATTGGTATTTTAAAGTATAAATAAGAGAACTTCCTCTGATGTTCTGGAAAAAAAACATTGTCAAGCGGAACTTTTTAGCTCCGCCCCCGCGACAGTGCAGGAGCGGTCCACGGGCCCCGCCCACACACGGCTGGCCATTCACAGCCATTCATTTTTTGGACCAGGATTACGCAACAACTACCTGACCAATTTTCATTAAACTCAGAGGAGGGGTGCAGTATGAGCCAATTTAGAACCCATTCAATTATGGAAGAGATCCGAATGACGGGATAGGTCCACAAGCCGCCCAAACACGGCCATTCACCTCCATTCGTTTTTTGGACATTCATTATCAATGAGGGGAATTGAAATGGCCATATCTTGACCTGGGAAGGTCACAGAGACAGAGGGTTTGGACTGGCATAAAAATCTCGACCTACTAAATGCAGCAATACCAAACGTGCAGACAGAGCCATGAAAAGCATTCATGAGCAGAGGCCTGTGCTCTCTGAACGTTCTAGTTGAACCTTATAATATATGACAATATTCCTTCTCATATGTGGAAAAACATTGTCAATCAGCACGTTTTGAGTGAACTTGTTTGCTTAATGACAGCGTTCCTCCTCATGTGTGTCCAATCTTACAGAGTGCCGCCATTTTGCTTGCTCCACGGAACCAACGACATCATCGTCCCCGTGGCGTCCTCCATCAGGTTCTCAGAACTGCTCACCTCCCTCCATATTAAGGTGTCGCTCTACCTCCTGTCTAAAATGGACCAGACCGAGATCGTGACCGACCTCATGGCTCCGGACCGCCACTTCTACCACTCTGTGTACAGCAGTATCAAACAGGAGTACAGCAAACTCTCTGGGACCTGCTGAACTTTCACCAACTCTACACACTCAAACATTCAATATTATTTCATGGCGTACAACACAATTCTTTGTTTACATCCTCTCTTCTCATACAACAAAGTTCCACTTGATTTTATCCTGACTGGTATTGACTTACATCCGTTTTAATCCAGTTATGATTCCTCTATTGTGCGTTTCCTCATGGTCCATGATTATAAATGACTAAGTTGCTGGATGCAGCTGAATGAAATCTGGACTGTAAGAGGCCGTTTGTTTTTTTAACCAAGAGGCCTATGGAATCACCTACAGGGCCTGAAATTCAACATTCAACCTTGTTAGTTGATGTGTTGAAGACATAATGCAACACAGTTGTTGGACAGTATTATGTAAGATGGCGTTTTTTTACAGTATTTTAAGGAGACAAAGAACTGGTGGTAGATCTTTCTTTTTTTTATTGGTACAGTATTTGTTGCATGCATTGTGGTCAGCTGATGGCACAGGTTAATAGTTTGTGACATGTTTGCTAATGTACATCCTAATTTATTTGAATCTGCTCCTATAGCCATTTATTAATTCATTGAAAGTAATCAATTGGAATGAATTGAAATGTATTATTTGCATACATATACCATATTTAAACTGTTATGTAATTGACAAGAAAATATTGCCCCCACTCCTATGAAATCGGTAGTGATTGATCGACCCGTGTACAGTTTGTGCGTGCGTGCTTTCGTCCGTCACACATATACCAGAGATCACCACCAGGGGGTGCTGGTCACAGTTCATTTCCCCCATTACCAAGTATTTTCCTCTGTAGGCCTACATAAGGTTGGCGTTTCAGTAAAAGTAGCCTTCTACTTAGGAGCCCGTCTGCTTTCTAAATCCAAAGAATCCGTCTAGAAACGAAACAGCCCGGCCTTGACTGGGCTCATTAGTGTAGCCTACATCTCGCCAGATCAAGATCAGGATGGTCTTACGAGGCAAACCTGCAACTAGGCAAGACAAGTTTATTGGTTGTATAGCACATTTCAGCAACAAGGCAATTCAAAGTGCTTTACATGAGACATCAAAAGCATCATGACAAAGTGCAACACATAAAAGGTCATATAGAATGAAATGCAAAAAAGGACATTTAAAACAAAATGCAGGAAAAATAAAACAGGAATAAAAGTTACAGTGCAGTGTATGGATGAATAATTATTTGATTTAATAAAAAGCAGCAGCAAAAAGAAAAGTCTTCAGTCTTGATTTAAAAGAACAGAGTTGCAGCAGACCTGCAGTTTTCTGGAAGTTTGTTCCAGATATGTGGAGCATAAAAACTGAACGCTGCTTCTCCATGTTTTGTTTTAACTCTGGGGACAGAAAGCAGGCCTGTGCCAGATGACCTGAGAGGTCTGGATGGTTCATAGCGTAGCAGCGTTTGTTTAAAAATATGTAGGCTATGGTTATAATTTACATCGATTTCTGTTGCTCTAAATCATATTAGTTAAAACCCAGCCCAGTTAAAAGCAGTATGACATTAATTACCCATTTCGGTGCAGTGTTCTTTGAATTGAGATCTCCAACATGAATATGGAAAGAGTTGTGAGGTGCAGGAATGTGTATTATCATTCTTAAGTAAATACTTTTGGATTCATCACAAACAATAATCACAGGCAGTAATGTAGTTCGCATATCACCACAAAATGAAATGATTTCAACAAGTTCAACAGACATGTTTTGAGGGTAACAGAGAGTTCTGATAATGTAAAGAGGATTTGACTCAGCCCAAAATTAATTTACATGAAGGCCTACAAGAAAAACATGTAAAAATGAAAAATTGATTAAAAAAAAAAAGCCCCACACCCACAATAGTAAGAAATATGTTTTCACGTCAACGTAAAGTGATGTCGCAAGTGCTGTCCCATTCCTTTTTATACCAATTCAAGCCCTTGCAGCCTCTCGCACTCAACCACTTTACCAGGTGACGTCAATAAGTCTGTGAGGGCTCAGGGCTTGAGGGTTTAGGGGGGACATTGGGACTGGACCACAATAGCGTGGAGCAAAGGCAAGACAATTACGTATATGGAAAAACGCGGAAAGAAGATCAACTTTTCGGAGACGGATGTGCATGTGCTTGTTGGTGAGGTCCACGCGAAGAAAAAAAATCATCTTCGGAAGGTATTTGTACTAGCCTACCTTTGTCTGATTGCTCCTACAGTTTAGGTAGCCTACTGTATGTTTCGTGCATCCTGTATTTGGACATCTGTCTGTACACCTCTGTCCTGTCTCTTTGCCTCCCTCTCCTTCAGGCGTTCTTTCATCCTCCTTCTCGTCCCTCCTCCTCCTCCTCCTCATCCTCCTCCCTCAACTCCCTCCTGATCTCCGTCATCTGGCGGTCCACCTCTGTCTTTATGAGGACCTGCACCCTCTCCATGAGCTCCTCCCCCACTGCTCTCTCCATCCCCTCATGCCTCCCTCTCCTCCAGGCGTTCTTTCAACCTCCTGGCCTTCTCGTCCCTCCTCCTCCTCCCCTCATCCTCCTCCCTCCTCCTCCTCCTCCCCTCATCCTCCTTCTCCTCGACTCATCATGTTCCCTCCATTCCCTCTTCAGCCGGTCCATGCGCCCCTCCACCCAGTTTCTCTCCGTCCCATGCATTTCCAGCGTCTCCCTCTCCCAGGGCTGGCTCTGTCTAGAAGGCTGCTGGGAGGCTCTTCAGGGGGACGCACAGACAACCAGGATCACACTCATGATTATACACAGCCACACAATGCATAGTAGTACAGTGAGCAAATACATAATAATGGTACAGTACTTACTCCTATACATAGCTTCAGTGTTACAAGAACAAGATGTCACAGTGCACTTGCTGCTCATACATCACAGTGCAGCGCTCCTACAGTAGGTTGTATTCATTCATTCATTCATTCAAACCTTAATTTATTCTCGAAAAGACAATTGAGGTTTCCCTCATTTACAATGTCACCGAGATTACAAACACAATAAAACATGTGAACACATTAAAACATAAAACAGAAGAACACATTAAACATAGAAACAAAATATCAATAAATAACATTATTTATTATACAGTTTGACATAATCCAGTACTACCAAACCCAGCAGTGTTCAGATCAATATAGTCTAGTACAATGCTCTACAACACAGTATATTATCATGACTAGGCCTAATCATATTTAACTAATCTGAATCAGTCAACATAGGTGTATACAACAACAACAACAACATGTATAGAACATGTATCTGAGTTGAAGCCTCTTTCCCAGAATGATAATACTGTCTTCACAATAACTTGCAGAGCATTAATATAATCTGTCCTCATATATTCGCCTTTGTGTTAGGCTACTGACAGACACATGCGCCCTCAGTAAAACACCATGATAGTCAATGCCAAAGGTCAAATCTTTCAGACATAACTGAGAAGACGTTGATGACCGCTAACCCCTGGTGTCTATGTGTAGTACTTGCTCTGGAGCTCTGGGGCCAGAGGTCTCTTGGTGATAGCGTACCTGTACTCTGCAGCCAGTCTGTATGTCAGCTGGCTGGGGGCCGTGGACCCAACTAGGGTGCCGGCCCGAGCAATTAACCGTTGATAATCCATCTCGGTGGGGAGCTGGCCGTTGCGCCATTGAAATGACATTGAATAATCCAGATTGCCGTATATCTGTATTCAAAGAACAATATGTGTTAAATTAAAAATAGTACCATTTGATATCTTTACAGGACCTGGGAGGGGGGTCTTTATTGGCCATGGTGACACTCACATTACACAGAGTGAGTGTACATAGCACACATTGATTGATTGATTGATTGATGTATAGCACACACACGCAACTTAAGGGGTCGCAGGTGGCAATTGGGGGGGGCGGGAGCGTACAATAGGAATCTATAAATCTATATAAAAAAATTCACTTGAATGAATAATTTCTTATTTCCTTTGTCATATACATGTTACGGGTCCAGAAAGTGTAGTGTGTTGTCTTCTTTGTGTGTCTCTTGTTTTGTCCGGAGGCCTGATTGAATCTATTCATGAGTTTCAAATGTAGTCCTAGACCTGCCATGTTGGGGACCAACACAGGTGTTTCAAATGAATTAATGAGTTCTACTGCATAGGATTCTATCCAGTAGAGCCAATCAGATAAATTGAAACACCTGTGTTGGTCCCCAATATGGCAGGTCTAGGACTACATTTGAAACCCATGAATTGGGTAGCCTATATGCCGAGACTTTATCGGTGTTCACACGTGTTATAGGCCTAGCCTGTCCCTTTTAACGAGGGGGTTTTGTGGGTATCCTGGGCTTAGCCTACGTCACGACCTCCAGTGCCTCCACCTCCAGTGCCATCTCCAGCGCCTCCGTCTCCACCGCCCACGCCTCCACCTCCGGCTGCCAGCGTCCCTGCCTCAAGGGTCCCTGAGGGCTGGGCTTCCTCTCAGACACTGTGCTGGAGGCTCATGACCCTAGAGTCCCAGAGGGACATGGCAGAAGGGATTGGGGCAGTTGTGCAGCAGTTGGTGGAGGTCACCACATTACACCACCAGAGCCAACAGGACATCCTCACTGCACTTCATTCCCTCACACATGCTGTCACGGACCTCACACAGTCACTCACTACCACACTCATGGACCTCACACATTCACTCACAAACGCACTCACACACCTCACAGTCACCCACCAACAGACAATAAAATGGTAACAATGTGAACCTTACTTGTTTGTGTCTTAATGGCTGGCGCATGACCTCAGTGCAGGCCCTTTGGCCCTCCTCCTCCTCCCCTCATCCTCCTCCCTCCTCCTCCTCATCATGATCCCTCCATTCCCTCTTCAGCCGGTCCATGCGCCCCTCTATCCAGTTTCTCTCCGGGCTGGCTGTCTAGAAGGCTGCTGGGAGGCTCTTCAGGGGGACACACAGACAACCAGGATCACACTCATGATTATACACAGCCACACAATGCATAGTAGTACAGTGAGCAAATACATAATAATGGTACAGTACTTACTCCCATACATAGCTTCAGTGTTACAAGAACAAGATGTTACAGTGCACTTGCTGCTCATACATCACAGTGCAGCGCTCCTACAGTAGGTTGTATTCATTCATTCATTCATTCATTCATTCATTCATTCAAACCTTTATTTATTCTCGAAAAGACAATTAGGGTTTCCCTCATTTACAATGTCACCGAGATTACAAACACAATAAAACATAAAACAGAAGAACACATTAAACATAGAAACAAAATATCAATAAATAACATGAGAAAAAAAACTAAGAAATTTAAATTAGGAGACAGTTACAAGTATAAACACAAGTATAGGTATATTACAGAAAGCATACTAAAGCTAAAACGCACTTAACAACACAGGCCTATATTTAGATACAGCACATCACAACAAACAGGCATACCTACTGTAGCTGTAGAACTACTTTACAACACAGCAGAGTAGGCCTGAACCTAGCTGTGCAGCACCTTACAACATAGCTAGCAACACAGCACAATAGGCCTATATTCAGATACAACACACTACAACATCACAGTAGGCCTATCTGGCTAGATGGTAAATGTTTGTAAATGCCTTTCTACATTAATGGACAAAGTGCTTTACAAAACCTCTCATTCACACACTAACGGCGGCAGCTGCCATGCAAGGTGCTAGCCTGCTCATTGGGAGCAATTTGGGGTTCAGTGTCTTGCTCAAGGACACTTCATCATGTGGACAGGAGGAGCCGGGAATCGAACCACTGACCCTGCGGTCATTGGACGACCCACTCTACCTCCTGAGCCACAGCCGCCCTTCAAAGATAACACTTTACAAAACACACAGTAGGCCGACACCGTAACACAGTATTTTTCCCAATAAACAATATAATTCTTTCATACAGTTTGACATAATCCAGTACTACCAAACCCAGCAGTGTTCAGATCAATATAGTCTAGTACAATGCTCTACAACACAGTATATTATCATGACTAGGCCTAATCATATTTAACTAATCTGAATCAGTCAACATAGGTGTATACAACAACAACAACAACATGTATAGAACATGTATCTGAGTTGAAGCCTCTTTCCCAGAATGATAATACTGTCTTCACAATAACTTGCAGAGCATTAATATAATCTGTCCTCATATATTCGCCTTTGTGTTAGGCTACTGACAGACACATGCGCCCTCAGTAAAACACCATGATAGTCAATGCCAAAGGTCAAATCTTTCAGACATAACTGAGAAGACGTTGATGACCGCTGCCCCCTGGTGTCTATGTGTAGTACTTGCTCTGGAGCTCTGGGGCCAGAGGTCTCTTGGTGATAGCGTACCTGTACTCTGCAGCCAGTCTGTATGTCAGCTGGCTGGGGGCCGTGGACCCAAGTAGGGTGCCGGCCCGAGCAATTAACCGTTGATAATCCATCTCGGTGGGGAGCTGGCCGTTGCGCCATTGAAATGACATTGAATAATCCAGATTGCCGTATATCTGTATTCAAAGAACAATATGTGTTAAATTAAAAATAGTACCATTTGATATCTTTACAGGACCTGGGAGGGGGGTCTTTATTGGCCATGGTGACACTCACATTACACAGAGTGAGTGTACATAGCACACATTGATTGATTGATTGATTGATTGATTGATTGATTGATGTATAGCACACACACGCAACTTAAGGGGTCGCAGGTGGCAATTGGGGGGGGCGGGAGCGTACTAGGGCTGTCCCTAACGACTATTTTTCTAACGATTAATCTAGCGATTATTTTTTCGATTAGTCGATTAATCTAACGACTAATTTAACGATTATTCTAACGATTATTTTTTTACTGTTCGATTAATATATCACTTAATTTTCCCCAAATAAATGTCAAAAATTCTCTTATTAACATTTCAGTATTTTATTCAATTATTCTTGTACAAATATATAAATTAGGCTTCTGCACTGCAGGGCAATATTCCACAACAAAAAAAATCCTCTCTGTCTTACAGTCCAACATAAAATATAATATTATAAAATATAAAAGTTAACTTCAAATAAAAGGAAAAGTGCAAGTAATGCAGTAGGCAAGTTCAAGTCATTTTCAGGAGGAATACCAAAATAAATACCAACATAAAATCCTCTAATTAGTGCAATTCGAGTGCAATTCTAACCGGAATACCGTAACTATACCTCTCAGTAACAATAACGATCTCAGTAACAATATAACATTCTCCCCCTCTCTCTGCTCTCCCTCTCCCACGCTCCTCTCTCTCCCCCCCTCCTCTCTCCCCCCCTCCCCTTCTCTCTCTCCTCCTGCCTCCTCTACTCTCTCCTGCTCTCCTCTCTCCCCCTCCCCCTCACTCCTCTCTCCCCCTCTCTCTCCCCCTCCCCCGCGCACCTCTCTCCCTCGTCTCCTCCCCTCTCCCCTTCTCTCTCCTCCTGCCTCCTCCTCTCTCCTGCGCTCCTCTCTCCCCCTCCCCCCCTGGTGCGCTCCCCTCTCTCCCCCTCCTCTCTCTCGCCCTCCCCCCTTCGCTCTCTCCCCCCCTCTCTCCCTTCTCCCCCCTCCACCTTAGGCATTACTGTGGAGGAATGTGAGCATGTCCACATCTCTTTCTTTCTTTCTTCTCCATCAAATTTGTGAAGTGGTGCCTGGAGGGAAGTGTATACCCTGGGTGAAATGTGTTGATCATCTCACGGAAGCCTTGACCCTCCACAATAGCAACAGGTCTCATGTCCTTGACGATCATCTGTAAGATGCAGTTAGAAAGCTGAGCAGCCATCTGGGGTGTGCATGGAGTTGTGTTCTTTTTGTGGAAAAAGTCCTCCACACTGCTTTGCCTCCTGAAAATATTAAGCACATTAGTTAATTAAATAGCTAATGCTAATAGTGGCATATTTAAAAATAAGACTAGTTTTAATGTTTTCTCAGGTGAGAAAGTAACCATGTAGATTCCCAATATGTGGTCAGTTTATCCAAATAACCTCTGTTTTCGGAGATTTTAGCACCGTTCTTCAAAAGCTCCGGTAGCTTCCCTGTTGCCTAGCAACATGTGCTTGTAAACAAAACGCTCTGCGCCCTACCTCGCGCAAAGCACACATTTCTTATCACGTGTAGGCCCCTTAATTTCCACCTCACTGCTATGTTTAGCCAACTTGAATGCCAACATGGCCATTTAGAAGTCTGTCCATCACCACAACACATAGCTAGCTAGTAGCTACATGGCTAGCTAACGTTACTCTCGCTGCTATGTTATGATTTGCTAAATTGATGCTAACGTAGCCATTTAGGTGCGAGCACCACAATGACAATAGGCTACCGTAGCTAGCCAGCTCCATAGCTAACGTTACTAACACCAGAAGACATACAAACTGTGGTGAGCTACATTGCTTGTGTAACATTAGCTAGTAGCTATCCATTTTTCACTCATACACGGCCGGAAAAGTGAACAGAAATACAACGCGGTGACTTACGGTGCTATCTTGCGGCTGTCTTCACAAAGAGCTCCGGGATGCTTTCGCTTCAAGTGCTCGTTCATTGCAGATGTACTGCTGTGATAAGCCATTTCAATTTTGCACAGTTTACAGAGCACCACATTGTTCGGTTTTTGTCTGAAGTACTCCCACACTTTGGACGATCGTGGGCGAGGTTTTTTAGCTGCCGGCTCTACTCCAGGGACCTCCATGTTTGTTTGTGTTTCCACTGGTCGCAGCCATGTTGTTTATTTGCGACGCATCGACGCACATTACGCAAGTCGACGTATTGACTAGAGCGTACAATAGGAATCTATAAATCTATATAAAAAAATTCACTTGAATGAATAATTTCTTATTTCCTTTGTCATATACATGTTACGGGTCCAGAAAGTGTAGTGTGTTGTCTTCTTTGTGTGTCTCTTGTTTTGTCCGGAGGCCTGATTGAATCTATTCATGAGTTTCAAATGTAGTCCTAGACCTGCCATGTTGGGGACCAACACAGGTATTTCAAATGAATTAATGAGTTCTACTGCATAGGATTCTATCCAGTAGAGCCAATCAGATAAATTGAAACACCTGTGTTGGTCCCCAATATGGCAGGTCTAGGACTACATTTGAAACCCATGAATTGGGTAGCCTATATGCCGAGACTTTATCGGTGTTCACACGTGTTATAGGCCTAGCCTGTCCCTTTTAACGAGGGGGTTTTGTGGGTATCCTGGGCTTAGCCTACGTCACGACCTCCAGTGCCATCTCCAGCGCCTCCGTCTCCACCGCCCACGCCTCCACCTCCGGCTGCCAGCGTCCCTGCCTCAAGGGTCCCTGAGGGCTGGGCTTCCTCTCAGACACTGTGCTGGAGGCTCATGACCCTAGAATGGCAGAAGGGATTGGGGCAGTTGTGCAGCAGTTGGTGGAGGTCACCACATTACACCACCAGAGCCAACAGGACATCCTCACTGCACTTCATTCCCTCACACATGCTGTCACGGACCTCACACAGTCACTCACTACCACACTCATGGACCTCACACATTCACTCACAAACGCACTCACACACCTCACACAGTCACCCACCAACAGACAATAAAATGGTAACAATGTGAACCTTACTTGTTTGTGTCTTAATGGCTGGCGCGTGACCTCAGTGCAGGCCCTTTGGCCCTCCTCCTCCTCCCCTCATCCTCCTCCCTCCTCCTCCTCCCTCCTCCTCATCATGATCCCTCCATTCCCTCTTCAGCCGGTCCATGCGCCCCTCTATCCAGTTTCTCTCCGGGCTGGCTGTCTAGAAGGCTGCTGGGAGGCTCTTCAGGGGGACACACAGACAATCAGGATCACACTCATGATTATACACAGCCACACAATGCATAGTAGTACAGTGAGCAAATACATAATAATGGTACAGTACTTACTCCTATACATAGCTTCAGTGTTACAAGAACAAGATGTTACAGTGCACTTGCTGCTCATACATCACAGTGCAGCGCTCCTACAGTAGGATGTATTCATTCATTCATTCATTCAAATCTTTATTTATTCTCGAAAAGACAATTAGGGTTTCCCTCATTTACAATGTCACCGAGATTACAGATGTGGGAACATAAGAATGTAACTTGACCCGCGGTATTCTAACAGGCGCTTTACGTCATTCCGCACCACCGCTCGCCTGCCCATAGGGGCGCAGTAATACCACTCATTGACCCAGCGCTGTAGCTCATCTCGCCTACCGTTCTCAAACTCCTTGTTCTCTGTCTGGTTGTAATTTAATTATTACGAACAAAGCCTATCTATTTATAGTTTCTATCTCTGTAAATGTCGCCGGGTCTATATCTGTTAACTGTCGGGACAAGTAGAAGTTTAATACATTAGGCTGACTGAGTGTTCTCATATGGAACATGGCATCAGGACGAGGAAGATGGCTAACGGAGCTGACCAGAGATGTGTTTGAAATGGTTCACTCACTCCCTCCCTATTACCATGGATGTATTGAGTGCGACTCATAGTGAACTACATGGGGAATGATTTAACAGTTTTGGGACACTACATGGAATATAACTGCGTAAGATATCCATGACTCAAACAAGCAGACGCGCCGATCACAGATGGCAGCAGGTTGAAATATCAGGTAGTATTCAGGTTCCATGTTTAGTTGAATGATAAATCCCATATTAATGGTTGGAATTCTAATGATGTGCAAGTGTGATTTTGTCAACTTTAGTGCTGTCTGCTAATAGCAGCCTGTGAAGCTGCACGATAGTACAGCTGTAGCTATTTTGATGCTATTAGTTCAACTTCTGTTTCTCGGGCAGGAACGGAGACGAACTCGCATTAGCAGCAAAGCAGCTAGAGGAATGATCTTAACATTAGCTTACCCTACTAACACAGTGGGTTGCAGCAACGTTGCACATAAGTTGTACTTAGGTAAGTTGCAACGTTACCATCAGGCGATGTTGTGACAACGTCCATCTAAGGTCGAAAATAACTTTACCCTCCTAAGTCTAATTAGACTTTTCTGCAACGTTGCAGAAACATTTGCAATATGGGTCCCTGCAACGTCATTAAATAAACGTTGCAGTGACGTTGGATTAAAGTCCTATTAGGATAGCATTAGGATTGCTATCGGGCTATCCCGTGACGTCACTGCTTGCTGGTTCACAGTTAAAGTAGGCAGGATTCTTTGCCAAACTGCTCCTGTCTTTTTTATTTTTTTTAAATTTTCGCTTATATCCTTCATATTGTACTGTATGTTGAGGTTAATAACGCATCTTAGAAATGTTATTGATTGTATATTTCCCTGTTTGTTATAAATTGAATGCTTTTTCATTAATTAAAAAAAAGTCTAACTTTTCGGTGTCGACCAAGATATCATTTTTCAAAAGACGTGTCGAGAAAACCCATTCATTCTCTCGGCATTATGGAACGCTTCCACTAGGGGGCGATGAGATCACTTTCCCTCCCTATAGATGGGTTCGCCGCCTACGTCACAGCAGAGCGAGCACGCAGCCTCTCGGTAAAAAGGAACGAGCGAACGAGGAACGAACTTGCTAGCTACTCGTTTCATGTAGCTAATTATGCCTCAAAGCTGCTGTGCTGTGAACTGTACAAACAGAAAAGGACAAGATGATGGCCTCAGATTCTTCAGCATCCCCTCGAGATGTCCCCCTTTTCAGAGGAACCGTCGAAAGCTGTGGTTTAAAGCCATAAGAGAGCAGATTGGGGACCAACAACACCACAGTGTGGTGCGCACTTCATCTCTGGTAAGTTATACCAGTTACCTCGGGGTTTTTTTCCTCATCAAATTACATTGATTTGACTGTTGGTTTAGCTATTTATTTGTTTACTTACCGGTAATAATTTAAGTAAACATAAGTAACTCATAACCTGCACGCTAAACTAAGTTCAGGAATTGGAAGCCTAATGATAGCTAGCTAACGTTAGCTAATGCTAGCTAGCACGCTACCACGCAATCTAAAATGGCCGCTGGACTGAGGGAAATGTGAATATGTGTTTGTTCGACTGCTGAATTTGAGACTCACATTGGGAGCTCGCTCGTGTCAGGCTTTCTAAGGCCATCACAAATCTTAGGCTAATTTTACATAGGCAAAGGTGAAGCCAAGATAATGCTTTATATATTTTCCATTTGTCTGGAAAGTGGGAGACTGAGAACAATGCCACCCACGAGGTAAGCGGGTTACCATAACGTTAGCTCGAAACAAAGATGGAGGCAGCTTTGTTTGCCACATTAGTAGTATCGGTGTGTATTGTTGGAGTTCGAGTCAAAAACAGGCGTTCCTGTTAAAACTGCGAGTAGTAACGCGTGATTCACAGGCCTTATACATTTATTCTGTGCACTGCAGTGGCTAATGCCTAAACTAGCTTCATGTTTCCCACACGATTGATTGATGATTGACCGCCATTGACCGCATCTGTCCTGGGCCGGCAGAGAATCAAAAAAAAAGAATAGAATAGTGGCGTGTCACTAATTACTTATCGGCTGTAATGACTTGTTGAATTGTTGTTTTAGTCGCTTCTTCCCCTCTGCCTACTTTCCCATAGGGTCCTTGTGTGTTTATAAACTTAATATTTTTTTGTTTATTGGGCAGACTATTGCAGTGTGGAGTTTCTGGGGGAGGACACTGTCGGTTGTCCCAGTATCCTGGCTCTCCAAAAAGGATGGGGTAAGAACATGTTTGTGTGTTTGGTGTGCTACTTTTCAATTGTACAGGGAAGCGGCTACTAATGGTTTCACTCACAGTTGCAGATGTGTTCCTGGCCAATGAATGAGTCAGCCAACGGATAAAGAGCTGTGTGGAACCTAACCCTGGCTGGGCGCTCCACAGAGTCCGGGTTTTCCCAAAGTCCACAACTGGTACTGTTTGCATTTTAAGCTATTAAAAAATACTGATGGGGGTGGGGGGAAGATCATGACTCATTATTCTGAGGAAAAAAGGATGGCTGAAATGTATTGATTATGGTACTTTATGCACACAGATCATTACGAAGGTGCCAGGCTCATGGCAAAAGTCTTTGAGCAGCAGTCGTCAATGGACGAGTGCCAAGACGTTCGAAAGAGACGGCGCAACACACGCTATCACTCCAGTGACGAAGGTAATATACTAAAGTGCATTCAACAGTCCCAAAAGAGTAGTACTTTTGAAATCGAGTAATCTGAGCTAATTTACTGATATTCCACTACATATTCCAAGCCCCGGGCAGCCATTGGTCCCCACTATGCAGGCCAAAGACCAGGTGCCAGGTGCCGGAGTTGAAAGGCCTCTGCCAGCGGTCCAGTACAATCCACGTGTGCTGTACAATCCAGGTATGCATGTTTGTGTTGAAATGAAATGTCTATGCCTACTGCACACTGATAGTTGGACTATTTTTTATTTATTTTGAATACCATTTTACTCATCTTGCAGATTTTCCAAGCTTGTCCCATGTGGGCGAGCGGGGCCCAGGCCCCATGTATAGCACCCCAGCCAGATCATACAGCACCCCAGCCAGACCAGGTAAGAGTGGCATGTACTGCTGTGGTGTCTACCTGTCTTGTCTTTATTTAGTTTCCCTCCAAATGCCAGAAGCCAAAGCCAACACCATAAAGTTTCCTGCTAATCCCTTTAGGTTTTCAGTTAGCTCTGTGATTGGCTTTTTTAGATTGAATACCATTTACTCATCTTGCAGATTTTCCGAGCGCATCCCCTGTGAGCGAAAACCATGCGAGCCCAGGCTTCATGTATAGCACCCCAGCCAGACCAGGTAAGAGTGGCATGTACTGCTGTGGTGTTTTGATGTCTACCTGTTAATGTCTTAATTTATTTTCCTTCAAATGCCAGAAGCCAAAGCATGCTGCCAACACCATACAGTTTCCTGCTAATCCCTTTCCTTTATCCCTTTTGTTTTTCAGTTAGGTCTGTGATGCCGTCGCCCAATAAAACGGCTCCAGCACCATTGACTCCATGTACCCCTCTACCTAATCGATGCTGCTCTGCAGATGCTGGTATGGGACTACTTCATGTTGCATGCAGGGATATATTTTGAGTTTCATTTAGTTTTATGTCAATGTACTTATAGCCACATCTGTGTTTATCTAGATTTCCAGAGGTCTGTACATCAGCATTTCTCAGAGATGCGGGAGCAACTCCGTGAGCTTGCACGGACTGTGAGGGAACTGGCCCAGAGCACGCGGCCTGTGGAGTCTGGAGCCCAGGGAGAAGTGCTGGATGTACTGAACCCTGCCCAAACGGACGAGGAGCTGCAGGTCTGTGAGGCCAGGTTGAAGGACCGGGAACATCAGAGGAAGATGGTGAGTGTCTGCAGGGCGGAACTTTGTCTTATTTTTGCAGTGCAGGTAAGGGTACAGTAAATGACTGTCTTTGTTTTGCAGACACAATACCTAGGTGCCATTGGTGGCAGAGACTTGGCGGACACAGTCCGGCGGGTGCTGTCAGCTGTAGCCACACATGCGGTGTGGAGCGCCTACAGTGTGCACGGGAAGAAGGGGAAGAAGCCACTGAAGAGTATGACACTCTTCAATGTTCTAACACGTAAGAAATGGTTCATATTTTGAATATTTTTTAATACATCGTCTTTGTTCCATGACCGATGTGAATTGAAACCATTACCTTTCTTGATAACTTAAAGGTGCAGTGATGGTCTCCATGCCAAAGGCTATGATGGCGTAGGTGGCCGCCCAGCTGCAGGAGACATTGAAACATGCCCCTGCTAAATGCAGAAGGGTAAGTGATGTCTTTTTTTTTGGTTTCTCCTACCCAGTGACACTGCATGGTTCCAAAGATTGTGTACCACTTTTTTGTGCATGTATGTGCGTTGTGTATTTACGGCCATTTCATTGTGTCTTTAGGTATCTGCAGAAGTCCGCCTGAGCACAGCCCATCCAAGAACAGTCCATCTGAGCACTCCCCAGCATTCTGATGAGGAAGACTTCCCTTCCTAGCTGCCCCCAAGCCCATCTGACGCCCACCCGCAGCCCATCTGAGCACAGCCCCCCCCCCCATCTGAGCACAGCCTGCCTTTTTTTTTTTTAAATAACTTTTTTTGTAAATAACTTTTTGTATATTTTTTTTTTTAAATCCTTTTTGTTTTTAAACTTGTTTATCATGTTGCAGGCCAGACATTGTGTACTTTTTTAATAAAATAAATTGTTCTTGACAATGGTGTTGTGTCATAACTTTTGTACCATAATTTTGCTTGCTGCATTGACTATGACATTAATAGGCTCCTTGCACAAGCTCCACTACTTCCTGACACTCTACAGGCGTATTTCTTTCCTGTCCTATACTAGTGGATGGAAGTGATTGATCAGGTGTGCTGCACACCGGATTCATCGCTATTGCTATCCAATAGTATAGGACGGTAAAGAAATATGCCTGTAGAGTTTCAGGAAGTAGTGGAGCTTGTGCAAGGAGCTGATTTGTTTTGTAATGCAAATTATAAATGTAGCCAACGGAAGTGTAGACCACGTTGCAGCAACGTAACAAAGTAATATATAAACGTGTATACAACGTTGCAGCAATATACATCGAAATCATCGCGGAAATCACAACGTTGTGTACACATTGCAGGCACGTTGGACCTGCACGTTGCAGCAACTTGTGTGCAGATACCGCGTTTGCGTTGCATGCACGTTTAACTTGACGTTGAGTGGACCATACAAAAGTCTAAATTGCACGTTTCTGCAACATTGCTGCAACCTGATTGTGTTAGTAGGGTACTGCTTTAGTTACTGCTAGCTACCGTCTTCTTCTCCTTCGGTAAAACATGACACCGTTGTGTTGTGGTATTGTGGAGGGCTTAGGCAGAAGCAGGAAGAGAAACCACTTTTGCCCCATATAAGTTAAATAATGGTCTCATAAGCATTTTCGATTGTAAAATTGTGTTCACTTGTTTTAGTTTGCAAACATATGCAATTTTCTTAGCATTCCCAGCTTTGTATGTAGTTTTAATGTGAAAGATACATCTTGAATGCAGTCAAGACAAATTATTTTGCCTCATAACTTTTGTCAAACCCCCTGGTTCCAGTCAATTGGATTATAGGCTATAGGCTACTTTCGTTTACAATGACGTTACCTTATGAACACAAATAGCTTAATCTATAGGCCTACATAAAAACAATAGCCTAAAACCATGTTTATTTACGATGTATTTTCTTTCATTGATAGCATGCCAATAGTTAGGGTGAGGAACGACGCGCGGTCTCTTTAGCCCTGAGGCCATCAGGCAGGCAGCTCAGGAGGTCGTTGAAGGCTATATATATTATTATGATATTATGTCTAATAATACATTCGTTGAAAGTACACAGGCTGATCTACTATTCGGAATTGGACCGAGGAGTGTTCTCATATGGAACTAGGCTGCGCGCCCGCCCGCGACAAGAGCTGAATTGTAGTCAGCTTGCCCCGCTGCGCGCAGGACGCGTGCGTCTCCCGCTGATCCGAGCGAGAACGCAGGCGGAATGTCGCTCCCCGTCTGAAACGGCCTTGACTCCTGGAATCCCAAGGTCTTTCATATTGAAATTATCTTGATGGTCTCGGGAGTTGAGACGTGTTAAGGGAGTGCATCAGTCGTGATCCTTGACAGTAGGCTACCAGCCTGCGCTGCGCTCAGAACAAAGTTGGATGAATGGATGGACTTTTTGGAATCCTGTAAAATGTTTATTGCGCTCTAAAATCATGAAAGCATAAATGTAAAAATGCAGCAACAGAAGTAGTCTAGATGAGATGGTGGTTTAAATGAATGGCAACACATATCTCATTGATTGGGAAGCCATTTAGAGCTGCCGGTCTATTAGCCTACATTCGGACTCAGAGGATGACATAACTGTTTATTGAGAAACAATTGGCTATATAAAGAAATACCACAATGCATGTAGTCTAGATATATTACATTATGGTTATACACTTTATGGTAGACTGCCCTCTCGCTCGCTAAGCAGGCTACATTGTGGCTGTTTTGTTCATCGCCTATAGGCTACACATTAGAAAAATGTTTTTTTTTATATAGACCTAGAAGGAATCAGAATATGTGGAAATTTAATTTTAGCCTATTTTAATACAATTCAAATTCTGCTTAGAGGGAATTATTTTTCAACGGACATTATGACCTGAGCATAATTAATAATTATTAACTGCTTTAGCTACTGCTAGCTACCGTCTTCTTCTCCTTCGGTAAAACATGACACCGTTGTATTGTGGTATTGTGGAGGGCTTGGGCAGAAGCAGGAAGAGAACCCCGTCATGGGACCTTAAATCAGAAATGTGGAATGGTAGTGAACGGCGTGAGAAGCTATTGTAAGCTAGACTGCAACGTAAACAAACAACACATGACACAGGGATCAGCTAGCTAGCTAACTACTGTACCAGTTAGCTAACATCTATGAACTCAAACTCCTTGTTCTCTGGTTGTAATTTAATTATTACGAACAAAGCCTATCTATAGTATCCATCTCTGTAACTGTCGTCGGGTCTATATCTGTTAACTCTTCTGGAACAAGGTATCGGGACAAGTAGAGGTTTAATACAGTAGGCTAACTAGCTAGCTAGCAGTGTTCTCATGACATATTCCTTCATTTCAGACACAGGGGCACCTGTGGGCACCACGATACACGCACAACATTTTGAATGAAATAAGATGCCGTTGGTCAATGTTGTGTTTTTGTTTTTATTTATTTGCAAAAAAGGCTATGTACACACATCGAAATAGATACACAAAACAAAAAAACAGCTGTGTACTAGTAGGCTACCAGTAGCCTGCTACAGAGTCCCGGGGGATGTCACATTCCTGTCGGGCCACCAGCAACCTCGACGATCTTCGGCAACACGTTCTTGAGATGGTCGATGTAGTTGTTGCATGTCTTCACATCCAGTACTTCATACCAGAAAGTTCCAATGGCATGAATCAGCTCCTGTCTGTTGCTGGGTTTTGCCGTGCGCCGAATGTACGTCTTCAACTGGTTCCACACCATCTCGATGGGGTTCAGATCTGGAGATCTTGAGAAAAGATAATAAATTAGGCTAAATATATTAAAAAGTAGGCCACTCCACCGTCACTGTCCCGAAGTCATCGCCTCACTATCCGGTAGTTTGTAAACAACATATGCAATATTACATAAACAACTTACTCTGCTGGTGTTTTGATCCAATTGATCCCCTCGGCAGCGATGTAGGCTCTAGCTGCAGTGTGCTTGGGGTCGTTGTCTGCATAAAGGGAGAAAAAATATTAGGCACACCAATTTAGGCTTAACAACAGATTTTTCACTCAATGAGTGCTTTGCGTGTAGCCCATCGTTACAATGTCCTACCTTGAAAAAAACGATGCGTTGGTCCATTCCAGTTGTTTTTAATGTACGGTGCAGCAGCCATTGTGATGATTTCGTTCTTAAAGTAGTCGCCATTCATGATTCCTGAATAAAAGAACAACACTAAATTATTAGATTATTGGCTACCTACAGCAAACCCTACACCAACAGATGTAGCATAATGGATAATAGCCCGCAAAACGCTACAACAATTAAATAATAGCTAGGCTACCTTCGAAAATCATCATCGGTCCTCGTCCCTGCCGAGAAATTCCACCCCAGACATGGAGCTTCAGGGGATGCTTCGGTTTGGGCTTGAAGGAAGCTCTCCCTTTCTTCAAGTAGCAGGTCCGGGCGAAACGCTCAAGGGACACTGTCGTTTCGTCAGTGAAGATGACGTCCTCGAAGCGCTCGCTCGTCGCGATCCACTCTTGTGCCTGCAGCAAACGAAGCTCTTTGTTCTTCTCCCGGATCATGGGAACCCAACTACAGAACAGACGTCATGTTATATTGTAGCCAACTGTTCATTTTTGTCTATACGTTTTATACATAAATTATTCACATAGCCCACGAGCCGAGACAAAACAATGTCATTAAATAAGTCACAATTAAGCACTCCCTTACCGAGTCATTCCGTATTTCCACCCCATTCTTCTAGCAGCCTTCCCGATGGTCTTGGTAGAGACGTGTGTGTTGTGGTCAGACAGCAAGATTTTCTGTATGTCTCTGGCTGACCGCTCGTCCTCGGCTTCAAGAAGTCCGTTGATGGTTTGCATGATCTGACTATATACAAATACAATGAATTATATTAGAACAGTGCCTTATATAATATAGATAGATGTCGGACAGCTAGTGTGCATTTATAGTCTAGGGCTAATACAGGTCTATAGTCTAGGTCTACTGTACCTTGTCAGTTTCCTTGGCCTGCGGGGTTTGGCCACTACAGGTGACTTGCTGTAGTGGCGCCGGACTGAATTAGCGGTCACATCAACCCCCATTGCATTCAAGACCGCTCTTATCTGTGTGGTGGAGTAGCCGTTCAGATGGAGTGTCTTGATCTGCTCACTTTGCTCAGTTGAGATCTTCATCTTGTCAAGCGATGTTGGGTCTGCTGGTGAGGTCAGCTGCATGATCACAACATTTATCTTCACAATAAGGGGGCGGGGCGGAGGGAGCCAATGCGCTGTTTCCCAGAGCCTTCTTCTTCTTCAAGGTACAAGGGATACTTTAAGGGCGGGCTGAACCCATCGTAAGCTGTCCCTTAGCGATGTGCTCCGTTCAAATGACCAAGTTGCATTTGATTAGCACATTATGGTCGATTAGGCTACATTAGCAAATACTTCGATGTGGCATTTACAGGACAATACAGGCTAATCGATTGGGCCTATACAATTTTCACAATGAATGGAGGCCAAGCAATTTGTTTTCCATGGAATGGAAGCTAAAGACAATGCAAGAGCCATGAGCCGTTTTATGAAGTATAAATTAGGCTTTATAGCGCCCATATTATGACGAGACTTGAATATAACGAGACAGGCTATTGAACAGGTTTATGTCAGTAATGACGCAGAAGTTTGTACTTAACAATAAAGATTAGGGTGTGCAAATGTTTTCTTGAGACTACGCCGACGTCTGCCCATGTCTCGCATGTTGTCACTCAACCTTCAACAGATGAATAGGCCTACTATTTTAAACCTCGCCGCAGATATGGGCAATATAAGCATATTAATTCATTACAAACGTTCGTTTAAAACTCACTGAGGGACACCCTCAATTTATCCGTAGCCTAAATCGACGCAAGCCCTTAGCCCTATTTAACATAGCCTTCTGAGACCAGTAGATGATGTAGCCTATGCTATGGAAAGAAAAGGCCTACTGTAGCCTTATGTCACTCTGCTGCTGTAACACCCCAAATCACCAGTGGCGATTGGTAGTTATGTTATCTTAATATAGCAAAGACAAATACATAAGTAAAACTTATGATCAGGCTAGCCAACGTTAACCCACACCCTAACACTGGCATTCATTGACGTCACCATGACCTAGTTGCATTTGATTAGCACATTATGGTCGATTAGGCTACATTAGGCTACATTAGCAAATACATCGATGTTGCATTTACAGGACAATACAGGCTAATCGCTTGGGCCTATACAATTTTCACAATGAATGGAGGCCAAGCAATTTGAACAACCAATTTGATTGAAGGAATGCCGATTAGGCATTCATTTGGCATTCATTCACATTAGCAAATGGCCGGACAATCCGTAGAAACTAGTAGCCTATATGCCTAAGTCTTTTGTCTAGGCCTATTTCATGTTCCAATGTTCCAATAGTCCTTCATCAGTTCATCAATTCATCAGTTAGTTTTAAGCCCCACAACTTTTACCAAGAGGGCAAAATTAAGTCCACCCATTCACCCAACTTGTAGCCTCGCCTAGGCTACTTGGTTCACCGCATCCTCGGGTCGTTGACGGGCCTCCCATCTTCTTAAATTATTTTTTTTCCCAGTAGTCCAAACTCCATATCCAATTCTTATTTTTAATCATTTGCTCACTCAATCATTATTCAATGATTACAGATCAGGATTGCTGACACAAACCCATTGAATAGCCTACCTCTCGTCATATTTAAGTCTCGTCATAACATGGGAGCTATAAGTCAGGGAACGGATGAGGGGTTTAACGAACTGATTATAAGGACTCTTTATTGAAACATTTGGACTGAATTACATAATAAAGTGGTAACTGTCGTCGGGTCTAGCTATATCTGTTAACTCATACGGAACAAGGTATCGGGACAAGTAGGCCCTAGAGGTTTAATACAGTAGGCTAACTAGCTAGCAGAGTGTTCTCTCTATTCAAACGGGATCGGGAAATTATGTTTAGCGCTGTTGACTAGCCTACATATTATTTTCGAAATATGGTCTCATGTCCCAGTCCGATTGTCCACCCTTACATGAATTTGCATACTCTGGGACACACCCAGAGTCACACCTTTCCGGCCACGCCCTTGCCCAGCCATCAATAAATACTCTGCCTACAACAGTGTCTACTACAGACCCACTGACAATGAACACCAATCGTTTCTACAACAAGAAGAAGCCAGGCTGCAATGCATCCCCCTCTTCTGACAACCTACCGAAAAGGCCGGCTCCAAATGCAGGGCGCCCAGCACTTGGCCCTCCTGTCCAAGCCGGTCCTAGCCAATCCAAGAGGATTTTGAGAAAGGTACGTTTGGCTCAGCTATTATACACAAAAAACAACCGTAATGTTCTCTATTCCAAGTACTCAACTGAGCTTTTAATGGCTGTTCTGCTTATTAACTGCAATATTCTGTGTCTGTTTCTTTTACAGAGAAGGACGCCGGCTCCAAATGCAGGACTCCCAGCACTTGGTGATGGTCCTACCCCCCGCCCTAAAAAGCGGACTCCGTGTGGGCCTACAGCTCCAGAAGAAGCATGCAAAGACACCCCACAGCGCCCTAAAAAACGGATGGTGGCAAAGAAAGCGGTACGTTTCTCTGTTTTCTCTACATTTCTAATCAGTGTTATTGCCAGGTAGTTTTTACATGTGTCGTTATAAATAAAACATAAAATAGCATACTGATTGTCTGAGGATACAATGTTTCTTATTACATTTTCATTATTCTGGTTACAGGCAGTGACAGTGGAATATCCGAGACCAATGCCACTCTCGAGCCCAGCAGTGTATGGTGACATTGTGGCAGAGCAGCTGCAGCGGAGAGCCAGTGAGGTGGACAGCGTCAGGGCCGAGCTACAGGCTGGACAGGCTGCAATGAAGGTGGAGCTACGGAGGGCCATGCAGGAGAAAGACAGAGACATGCAGCAGAAAGACAGAGACATGAAGGAGCTGCTACAGAAGGCCATGCGAGAGATGGAGGAGCTACGGGGGGCCATGCAGCGGAAAGACAGAGAGATGGATGAGCTGCGTGCAGCGTTAGCATCTGGCACCCCCAGCCCCCTGAGAACCCCTTCCACCCCTGGGAGCAACACCCTGGCGAGGCACACCCCTGGCAGCTCAGCGAGTCACACCCCTGGGACTATGGCACACCTCACCCCGGCAAACCTCACCCCCAGACACCCGCTGCTGCCTGTCCCTTCAGTTCTCCCCGACATCCACATTCCTGACCTGGACACAGATCACTGCCGGAACCTCTGGCAACGGACCAACGGTCGTCCAGATCGTTATGGTGCCCTTCTGTTTCGTGCCATCCTAACCCGTGGGACTTATCAGGCCTGGGTGCGGAACACCAACTGGGATGGTTCACGAGGCAAGCAGGCCTTGCCACAGAACGTCCGGAAATGCATCACAGATGCAGTTCTCCTAAGATGCCCCACCTTCACCAACATGAAACAGCTGAAGAACCGAATCAACGAGATGTTGCGCACTCGTCGGAGTTCTATTTCAAGGGCTCTTTTTCGCAGTTGAGCTGGCTGTATGGGGCAAGAGAGGACTGTAAAATACAGTACTGTATTACAGGATATACAGTATGCATTTGGTACTAGGATTAAGGCATTTTATTTTGTGTTTCTATATCAATGACATGCATGTGTGAAATTTTTTTGCAAATAAAAAAAACGGAAGAAAAAAAACATTGACCAACGGTATCTTATTTCAAAATATCTTGCTGCACTTACCATTTGTATTGTTCACGCTATAATGGCCATATGGTATTACCATACCATCTGAACACACCCTGTCCCCAGGAGAAGTTCTAGTCATTGTTTCATTGTTAGCGATGATTTGACTGTTCAATGGATATCATTCGGTCCTTGGTCGCGAAAAGCCTATTAGCCTACAGTATAACGACGCACACTGAAAGTAGGCTATACCAGTAGCGAAATAAAAGACAGAGTCTACAGTCTACTGTAGATATAAAAATACATTGATTGCAAGGTGCATAGCCTGAATAAAGGCAGAACGTGAGACAGGGAATCCATTCTAGTACAAGGCTACTGCGTGCGTGCAAGACTGAGTGCGTTCACATTTTCCATTTCCAAACGGTTTTCCACCTCACCTAATTTCGCTGTTGATTGGTTTCAGCTAACGTTAGATTATAGTAGCCTAGGTACAGTACTGGATATTTATTTAAACCGAAAATGGATTTTAGTAAATTAATCATCATTCCATTGTTATTGCTCCAGAATCAAATGACAACCGCTTTCATGATACTTTTGATCCTAACAGAAAGAGAAATACATCTCTAAGTATCTAAGTTAATATAGGCATATGAGAACGCATCATTTTGTACGGTAGGCTAGGCCTATGCGTCTTGTAATTGTAGCCTACTGTACAAAGTAAGGCGTTCAATAGGCCCTATTGAATTTCTTTTATAGCCTAAGTAGACAGTAGATAGACAGTTCTGTTCTTGCTGCAGCGTGTCTTCACCATGCAAGTATTTTTTGGGGGGTATTCTTCTGTGGACACTGCGAGGGGCGCCGGACGCCAGAGCGCGCAGCTCTTCAGCCAACTGGAGATGTCGCGTCTGGGGAGGCTCTGCGTCTCTCCACCAGTCCCCAGCGAGTCCAGCTCCCCAATCAATAATACATATTTATAATAGCCTACATAGCGCGAAACTGTGCATATAATAGGCTGTAGCCAGCGCGAAACTGCGCATTCCCTATAGCCGTTCATTGAACAGCTGGCGGCCGGTATAAATAAATAAAAACATACACGATATTTTGTTATTTGAATGATCTTGAATATATATATATATTCAAGATCATTCAAATAACAAAATATTGTGTATGTTTTTTCATTTATAATTTAACAATAGGGGCAGAACACAATTTTAGGGAAAGTCATTGACAGGCGGACTTCAATGTTTTATATATATAAAATATAGTTATGTGCAAATGAAAACCCACAATCGTCCTATGGACCTTACCCCGATTTTGGAAATCAGATAAAGGCGTTCACAAGACCATTTCAATAATCGCATTATTACAATTATCGGTTGATGTCTCACTGTCAAACCTGCCGCTATATGCACAAGATAGTTAATGTCCGGATATGATTGGCAATGAGTGATCTTTACTCATGGCGACTATTTCAATTTTGTATGGATCCACACCTCCGATCAAGCTTATTTTGTCTTTGTATCGTGCTGAAGCCATATAGCCTACTGCGCTCAGACTTGGCTACATTAGCTGGTGCCCTGTCTTCAAATTTACTTCCGGGGTTTACGAGTAGCCTACCAGTTGAATGCGTTCCAGAAACAAAACGCATAACCCTCACGTTCACCACATCTTTACTAACAAATATATTTACAATACTGTTATTTTGCGCATTTGACTTAACAGACACCACGTCTTGACCCGACGTCAGTTGCCGAGATAGATAGGCTACTGTAGGCCTAGATATATTATAGGTGTTCGTAATAATTAAATTACATCGAGATGGATAAAACATGTGTTTGAGAACAAGGTAATAATAACAATTAAACGTTATTTGTATAGCCCCTTTCATACAGATACCTTCAGCTCAAAGTGCTTTACAACAGAGCATTTAAATTAAAGAATTTGAAATTTAATGATGCTTCATTCGTAGACTATAGGAGAAAAACACTGAGCCCAGCCTGCTAAATCTACTCAAAGACGCCACCTGGCGGTGGTGCATCACTAAAACGAAATAACACCCGTCTGAAATCCCACGAGATTTCCAACGGGATTTCCCTGCCAAATACCGCGAGGTGAAATGCTGCAGCAAGTTACATTTCTAACTTCCCACATCTGTACAAACACAATAAAACATGTGAACACATTAAAACATAAAACAGAAGAACACATTAAACATAGAAACAAAATATCAATAAATAACATGAGAAAAAAAACTAAGAAATTTAAATTAGGAGACAGTTACAAGTATAAACACAAGTATAGGTATATTATAGAAAGCATACTAAAGCTAAAACGCACTTAACAACACAGGCCTATATTTAGATACAGCACATCACAACAAACAGGCATACCTACTGTAGCTGTAGAACTACTTTACAACACAGCAGAGTAGGCCTGAACCTAGCTGTGCAGCACCTTACAACATAGCTAGCAACACAGCACAATAGGCCTATATTCAGATACAACACACTACAACATCACAGTAGGCCTATCTGGCTAGATGGTAAATGTTTGTAAATGCCTTTCTACATTAATGGACAAAGTGCTTTACAAAACCTCTCATTCACACACTAACGGCGGCAGCTGCCATGCAAGGTGCTAGCCTGCTCATTGGGAGCAATTTGGGGTTCAGTGTCTTGCTCAAGGACACTTCATCATGTGGACAGGAGGAGCCGGGAATCGAACCACTGACCCTGCGGTCATTGGACGACCCACTCTACCTCCTGAGCCACAGCCGCCCTTCAAAGATAACACTTTACAAAACACACAGTAGGCCGACACCGTAACACAGTATTTTTCCCAATAAACAATATAATTCTTTCATACAGTTTGACATAATCCAGTACTACCAAACCCAGCAGTGTTCAGATCAATATAGTCTAGTACAATGCTCTACAACACAGTATATTATCATGACTAGGCCTAATCATATTTAACTAATCTGAATCAGTCAACATAGGTGTATACAACAACAACAACAACATGTATAGAACATGTATCTGAGTTGAAGCCTCTTTCCCAGAATGATAATACTGTCTTCACAATAACTTGCAGAGCATTAATATAATCTGTCCTCATATATTCGCCTTTGTGTTAGGCTACTGACAGACACATGCGCCCTCAGTAAAACACCATGATAGTCAATGCCAAAGGTCAAATCTTTCAGACATAACTGAGAAGACGTTGATGACCGCTGCCCCCTGGTGTCTATGTGTAGTACTTGCTCTGGAGCTCTGGGGCCAGAGGTCTCTTGGTGATAGCGTACCTGTACTCTGCAGCCAGTCTGTATGTCAGCTGGCTGGGGGCCGTGGACCCAAGTAGGGTGCCGGCCCGAGCAATTAACCGTTGATAATCCATCTCGGTGGGGAGCTGGCCGTTGCGCCATTGAAATGACATTGAATAATCCAGATTGCCGTATATCTGTATTCAAAGAACAATATGTGTTAAATTAAAAATAGTACCATTTGATATCTTTACAGGACCTGGGAGGGGGGTCTTTATTGGCCATGGTGACACTCACATTACACAGAGTGAGTGTACATAGCACACATTGATTGATTGATTGATTGATTGATTGATATATAGCACACACACGCAACTTAAGGGGTCGCAGGTGGCAATTGGGGGGGGCGGGAGCGTATAATAGGAATCTATAAATCTATATAAAAAAATTCACTTGAATGAATAATTTCTTATTTCCTTTGTCATATACATGTTACGGGTCCAGAAAGTGTAGTGTGTTGTCTTCTTTGTGTGTCTCTTGTTTTGTCCGGAGGCCTGATTGAATCTATTCATGAGTTTCAAATGTAGTCCTAGACCTGCCATGTTGGGGACCAACACAGGTGTTTCAAATGAATTAATGAGTTCTACTGCATAGGATTCTATCCAGTAGAGCCAATCAGATAAATTGAAACACCTGTGTTGGTCCCCAATATGGCAGGTCCAGGACTACATTTGAAACCCATGAATTGGGTAGCCTATATGCCGAGACTTTCTCGGTGTTCACACGTGTTATAGGCCTAGCCTGTCCCTTTGAACGAGGGGGTTTTGTGGGTATCCTGGGCTTAGCCTACGTCACGACCTCCAGTGCCTCCACCTCCAGTGCCATCTCCAGCGCCTCCGTCTCCACCTCCGGCAGCCAGCATCCCTGCCTCAAGGGTCCCTGTTGGCTGGGCTTCCTCTCAGACACTGTGCTGGAGGCTCATGACCCTAGAGTCCCAGAGGGACATGGCAGAAGGGATTGGGGCAGTTGTGCAGCAGTTGGTGGAGGTCACCACATTACACCACCAGAGCCAACAGGACATCCTCACTGCACTTCATTCCCTCACACATGCTGTCACGGACCTCACACATAGTCACTCACTACCACACTCATGGACCTCACACATTCACTCACAAACGCACTCACACACCTCACACAGTCACCCACCAACAGACAATAAAATGGTAACAATGTGAACCTTACTTGTTTGTGTCTTAATGGCTGGCGCATGACCTCAGTGCAGGCCCTTTGGCCCTCCTCCTCCTCATCCTCCTCCCTCCTCATCATGATCCCTCCATTCCCTCTTCAGCCGGTCCATGCGCCCCTCTATCCAGTTTCTCTCCGGGCTGGCTGTCTAGAAGGCTGCTGGGAGGCTCTTCAGGGGGACACACAGACAACCAGAATCACACTCATGATTATACACAGCCACACAATGCATAGTAGTACAGTGAGCAAATACATAATAATGGTACAGTACTAACTCCTATACATAGCTTCAGTGTTACAAGAACAAGATGTTACAGTGCACTTGCTGCTCATACATCACAGTGCAGCGCTCCTACAGTAGGTTGTATTCATTCATTCATTCATTCAAACCTTTATTTATTCTCGAAAAGACAATTAGGGTTTCCCTCATTTACAATGTCACCGAGATTACAAACACAATAAAACATGTGAACACATTAAAACATAAAACAGAAGAACACATTAAACATAGAAACAAAATATCAATAAATAACATGAGAAAAAAAACTAAGAAATTTAAATTAGGAGACAGTTACAAGTATAAACACAAGTATAGGTATATTACAGAAAGCATACTAAAGCTAAAACGCACTTAACAACACAGGCCTATATTTAGATACAGCACATCACAACAAACAGGCATACCTACTGTAGCTGTAGAACCACTTTACAACACAGCAGAGTAGGCCTGAACCTAGCTGTGCAGCACCTTACAACATAGCTAGCAACACAGCACAATAGGCCTATATTCAGATACAACACACTACAACATCACAGTAGGCCTATCTGGCTAGATGGTAAATGTTTGTAAATGCCTTTCTACATTAATGGACAAAGTGCTTTACAAAACCTCTCCTTCACACTCATTCACACACTAACGGCGGCAGCTGCCATGCAAGGTGCTAGCCTGCTCATTGGGAGCAATTTGGGGTTCAGTGTCTTGCTCAAGGACACTTCATCATGTGGACAGGAGGAGCCGGGAATCGAACCACTGACCCTGCGGTCATTGGACGACCCACTCTACCTCCTGAGCCACAGCCGCCCTTCAAAGATAACACTTTACAAAACACACAGTAGGCCGACACCGTAACACAGTATTTTTCCCAATAAACAATATAATTCTTTCATACAGTTTGACATAATCCAGTACTACCAAACCCAGCAGTGTTCAGATCAATATAGTCTAGTACAATGCTCTACAACACAGTATATTATCATGACTAGGCCTAATCATATTTAACTAATCTGAATCAGTCAACATAGGTGTATACAACAACAACAACAACAACATGTATAGAACATGTATCTGAGTTGAAGCCTCTTTCCCAGAATGATAATACTGTCTTCACAATAACTTGCAGAGCATTAATATAATCTGTCCTCATATATTCGCCTTTGTGTTAGGCTACTGACAGACACATGCGCCCTCAGTAAAACACCATGATAGTCAATGCCAAAGGTCAAATCTTTCAGACATAACTGAGAAGACGTTGATGACCGCTGCCCCCTGGTGTCTATGTGTAGTACTTGCTCTGGAGCTCTGGGGCCAGAGGTCTCTTGGTGATAGCGTACCTGTACTCTGCAGCCAGTCTGTATGTCAGCTGGCTGGGGGCCGTGGACCCAAGTAGGGTGCCGGCCCGAGCAATTAACCGTTGATAATCCATCTCGGTGGGGAGCTGGCCGTTGCGCCATTGAAATGACATTGAATAATCCAGATTGCCGTATATCTGTATTCAAAGAACAATATGTGTTAAATTAAAAATAGTACCATTTGATATCTTTACAGGACCTGGGAGGGGGGTCTTTATTGGCCATGGTGACACTCACATTACACAGAGTGAGTGTACATAGCACACATTGATTGATTGATTGATTGATATATAGCACACACACGCAACTTAAGGGGTCGCAGGTGGCAATTGGGGGGGGCGGGAGCGTATAATAGGAATCTATAAATCTATATAAAAAAATTCACTTGAATGAATAATTTCTTATTTCCTTTGTCATATACATGTTACGGGTCCAGAAAGTGTAGTGTGTTGTCTTCTTTGTGTGACTCTTGTTTTGTCCTGAGGCCTGATTGAATCTATTCATGAGTTTCAAATGTAGTCCTAGACCTGCCATGTTGGGGACCAACACAGGTGTTTCAAATGAATTAATGAGTTCTACTGCATAGGATTCTATCCAGTAGAGCCAATCAGATAAATTGAAACACCTGTGTTGGTCCCCAATATGGCAGGTCTAGGACTACATTTGAAACCCATGAATTGGGTAGCCTATATGCCGAGACTTTATCGGTGTTCCCACGTGTTATAGGCCTAGCCTGTCCCTTTTAACAAGGGGGTTTTGTGGGTATCCTGGGCTTAGCCTACGTCACGACCTCCAGTGCCTCCACCTCCAGTGCCATCTCCAGCGCCTCCGTCTCCGTCTCCACCGCCCACGCCTCCACCTCCGGCTGCCAGCGTCCCTGCCTCAAGGGTCCCTGAGGGCTGGGCTTCCTCTCAGACACTGTGCTGGAGGCTTATGACCCTAGAGTCCCAGAGGGACATGGCAGAAGGGATTGGGGCAGTTGTGCAGCAGTTGGTGGAGGTCACCACATTACACCACCAGAGCCAACAGGACATCCTCACTGCACTTCATTCCCTCACACATGCTGTCACGGACCTCACACAGTCACTCACTACCACACTCATGGACCTCACACATTCACTCACAAACGCACTCACACACCTCACACAGTCACCCACCAACAGACAATAAAATGGTAACAATGTGAACCTTACTTGTTTGTGTCTTAATGGCTGGCGCATGACCTCAGTGCAGGCCCTTTGGCCCTCCTCCTCCTCCCCTCATCCTCCTCCCTCCTCCTCCTCCCCTCATCCTCCTCATCATGATCCCTCCATTCCCTCTTCAGCCGGTCCATGCGCCCCTCTATCCAGTTTCTCTCCGGGCTGGCTGTCTAGAAGGCTGCTGGGAGGCTCTTCAGGGGGACACACAGACAACCAGGATCACACTCATGATTATACACAGCCACACAATGCATAGTAGTACAGTGAGCAAATACATAATAATGGTACAGTACTTACTCCTATACATAGCTTCAGTGTTACAAGAACAAGATGTCACAGTGCACTTGCTGCTCATACATCACAGTGCAGCGCTCCTACAGTAGGTTGTATTCATTCATTCAAACCTTTATTTATTCTCGAAAAGACAATTAGGGTTTCCCTCATTTACAATGTCACCGAGATTACAAACACAATAAAACATGTGAACACATTAAAACATAAAACAGAAGAACACATTAAACATAGAAACAAAATATCAATAAATAACATGAGAAAAAAAACTAAGAAATTTAAATTAGGAGACAGTTACAAGTATAAACACAAGTATAGGTATATTACAGAAAGCATACTAAAGCTAAAACGCACTTAACACAGGCCTATATTTAGATACAGCACATCACAACAAACAGGCATACCTACTGTAGCTGTAGAACTACTTTACAACACAGCAGAGTAGGCCTGAACCTAGCTGTGCAGCACCTTACAACATAGCTAGCAACACAGCACAATAGGCCTATATTCAGATACAACACACTACAACATCACAGTAGGCCTATCTGGCTAGATGGTAAATGTTTGTAAATGCCTTTCTACATTAATGGACAAAGTGCTTTACAAAACCTCTCATTCACACTCTAACGGCGGCAGCTGCCATGCAAGGTGCTAGCCTGCTCATTGGCAGTAATAACAATGTCGGAGAAGACCCTGTGCAAGACCCCACGGTACGTTACTGCATTATAGACAGACAGTCCTCATTACAATAGGAGTAGGACACTTCAAATCCTATAGTAATTCATTTTTGTATAGGATGTGATGCACCAGTCGCTCTACGCCTATGTGGTTTATTTTCAGTGATAAGACTGACTGTTGACTGGCACAGCTTTAGGTGGTGATGGAGAAATGAGCTTAATGTATTGATGCTTTTTTGTGCGTGACTGTAAGCCAGCGCACCTAGTATAGCGTTCGTCCGGTCATCACTCCCTCCCTCCCTCCCCTCCGTTACAGCGGACAATGTTGGCCTGCATTTCTCTGTTGGCACCACAAGAGGCAGTAGTCCCAGCACACCAAAATCAAGAAGGACACCAAAATCAACCCGCCGATCTACACTGCACAAGTAGAGTAGTGGTGAGAGCATTGGACTCCCACCCTGGAGACTGGGGTTGAAGACCCGGTGGGGATGACTTTATGGGACTATACCCCAAACCTCCACATGTTCATCCTTTCACTCCAACCTTTACCCCTTGCCTCATAGATCAGATCCTGTCCCAACCCCAACCCATATTCTAACCCCAACCCACACTAGGGACTGGAAGAAGGACACCAAAACCCACCCACCGATCTCCACTGCACAAGTAGAGTAGTGGTGAGAGCATTGGACTCGCACCCAGGAGACCGGGGTTCCTGGTGAGGATGACTTTATGTTATCATCAGTGTAACTGCTTTAGCCACTGACCGCTACCATTAATGTTATGGAAGCTGCTGCTAGTTGTTGTGAGCCCATGAGCTAACTGGCTATCCTGCTCTTATTGTGCTGTATTAGCATTGGAAGCATTGGAACTGATGTGTCCAGGTGACAAGACCTATCTTTATTTATCAAACATTACCGTCCTACCAGAAACAAGCCAGCCAACACACATAAGCCAGGCTGGACCTGGCCTGGTTTACACATTGTCGTGTATTGATGTTTTTAATGAATCCATTTCATGTATCTGTGTTCATCAAAATGCATTGTCCCGTCAAAATAAACAAATAAAGTAAAGTAATAACTTATAACTGTGCTCACATCACCGCCTAGAGACGACAGGAACTGCATGTGGTTCGACAGAAAGAATCAGATGCAGTCAAGAGTTTAAATGTAAATAAAAATCAGAACACTGTCAAATCCAACGCAGACATTTTAATGAAATAATAAAAATGTATAAATGAAATGCCCTTAATATGGGTGGTGGATCCAGCCTCCTGCTCGTTCTTCTCCAGGTCCATCTGAATCCCCTGTTCACTCCTTGGAGATCACTCAGCTGCTTCAATGACACACAATATCCAAGGCCTGCATAGGCTACAATCAAACCACCATGGAAACACAAGGTAAACAAAATTGATTTAGATCGCTCTGATAATTCCACTTAGTAGTGGAGGTCAGAAATGTTATATACATTTTTTTTCTATTTCAAAATTATTTATTTTATTCACAAAAAATCCTCCATAATGTCCCTCATGAGAAGGAGCTGGGTACCTTCGCTGGACTGAGGCAGGATGGTATCAAGGGCTGTGTCCTTCACCTTCTCCTCCTCCTTCATATCCATGAGAAGCTTCAGCTTCACTAGCCAGCACTTGCCTGGTATCAGCAGATAGCTCCTGGCTCTCCTGGAGCAGCATGTTGTCATCCACAGGTGTCTGGAGCTCCTCGCTAGTCTTCAGCAGGCTGGCTCCATAGACGGCCACTGGTTTCAGGTCAGCGTTGGGCAGGATCACAGCAGCGTCGTCCAGAGCTGCCTCACCTGGTTGGAGCAGGCTGGAAGCAAGAGGATCCACCAGTGGCGCCCACTCATCATAGATGGATACTTTAATGATTCTTCTAGGGGGAAATTTGGCATTTCAGCAGTGGAAAAATCACAGCAAATTTGGAAAATAAACTAGATAAAGAGGAGTAAGCATAACAAAGAGGACAAACAGGGACTATATGCATCTATATGTAAAGCATATGTATAGTCTAGAATTATTTTTTTTAAGTACATACACACATCCAGTCTGTATAAATAGATATATATGTTTAGGAGCACACATATCCATACATACAAACAGGCTGTCTAGTAATACACATACAGTACATACATACATGCACACACACACACACACACACCTCCATAACACTCAGAACGCTATGGCACTGTTAGACTTACAGTCTGATGGCTGCTGGCACAAAGGAACATCAGAGGACGTAGGCCTCATGAGTCTGGGTTGAACTCAGCCCAGACCTGATGCATGTCAACAGATGTAGGAACATAGCAGTATCTGTTCCCCAGCACAGCTCTGTAACTGTGGGAGATGTAATCGCTGTCCACTCCTTGGAGAGCACTCAGTTGCTTCAATGACACACAATATCCAAGGCCTGCATAGGCTACAATCAAACCACCATGGACACACAAGGTAAACAAAATTGATTGAGATCGCTCTGATAATTCCACGTAGTAGTAGAGGACTGAAATTTAAATTAAGATTTTTTTTTCTGCTTCAAAATCCTGCTTTTTATTTTAAATAGATTTTTTTTTTTAAATCCTCCATAATGTTGTTTATGACAAGTTGCTGGGTGCCTTTGGTGAACTGAAGCAGGATGGTATCAATGGCTGTTTCCTTCACCTTCTCATCCTCCTTCCTATCCATGAGAGGCTTCAGGCCCTCAGTAGCCAGCACTTGTCTGGTATCAGTGGATGCAGGCTTAAGGTCCTGGGTATCCTGGAGCGGTATGTTGCCAGGCTGGATTCATAGACAGCCACTGGTTTTAGGTCAGTGTTAGGCAGGATCACAGCAATGTTATCCAGAGCTGAAGGCTAACCTAGGTGGAGCAGGCTAGAAGCACTGAGCGTAGCACCATGGAAACACAAGGTAAACAGAATTGATTTACATAGCTCTGATAGTTCCACTCAATAGTGGAGGACTGACACTTTAACTTTAAAATAATTATCACATTTTACTCACAAGATAAAATAAGCTTCAGTCCTCAGGGCCATAGGTACCTCAAGGGGCGGTAACCCTCGGACACTGTGGTGGACACCGGTGGTCAGGGAAGCCGTCCGACTGAAGAAGGAGGCCTTCCGGGATATGTTAGCCCGGGAGACCCCAGAAGCAGTTGCAGGGTATCGACTGGCCCGGAGGGCTGCGGCTTCAGCCGTGACCAAGGCAAAGCAGAGGGTGTGGGAGGAGTTCGGAGAAACCATGGAGAAGGACTTTCGGTTGGCACCAAAGTGTTTCTGGAAGACCATCAGACACCTCAGGAAGGGAAAGCGGGGGACCATCCAAGCTGTATACAGCAAGGAGGGGACACTGCTGACCTCAACTGAGGAGGTTGTTGAGCGTTGGAAGGAGCACTTTGAGGAACTCCTGAACCCGACTAATCCACCCTCTACGATCGAGGCAGAGCCGGAAGATGATGGGGGGTCGTCAATTTCCTTGGAGGAGGTCACTGAGGTAGTCAAACAACTCCACAGTGGCAAAGCCCCAGGGACTGATGAGATCCGTCCAGAAATGCTGAAGGCGCTGGGTGTTGAGGGTCTGTCTTGGTTGACATGCCTCTTTAACACTGCGTGGAAGTCTGGGTCAGTGCCAAAGGAGTGGCAGACTGGGGTGGTGGTCCAAAAATATATAAAAAAAGGGGACCAGAGGGTGTGTGCCAATTATAGAAGCATCACATTACTCAGCCTCCGAGGGAAAGTGTACTCCAAGGTGCTGGAAAGGAGGGTCCGGCCGATAGACGAACCTCAGATCGAAGAGGAACAATGCGGATTTCGTCCTGGTCGTGGAACCACCGACCAGCTCTTCACTCTCGCAAGGATCTTGGAGGGGGCTTGAGAGTTTTCCCAACCTGTCTACATTTGTTTTCTGGACTTGGAGAAGGCTTACGACCGGGTCCCTCGAGAGGTCTTGTGGAGGGTTATGCGGGAGTATGGGGTGAGGGGGTCCCTACTTAGGGCCATCCAATCCCTGTACACCCAGAGTGAGAGCTGTGTCCGGGTCCTCGGCAGTAAGTCGTCTTCCTTTGGGAGGTGGGTTTGCAGTTCGGTGAGCTGGGGATCACGTCGCTGCTTTTTGCAGATGATGTGGTCCTGATGGCATCATCTGCCTGCGACCTCCAGCACTCTCTGGATAGGTTCGCAACTGAGTGTGAAACGGCTGGGATGAGAATCAGCACTTCTAAATCTGAGGCCATGGTTCTCAGCAGGAAACCGGTGGCCTGTCCGCTCCGAGTAGGAAATGAGTCCTTACCCCAAGTGAAGGAGTTCAAGTATCTGGGGGTCTTGTTCACGAGTGAGGGAACCATGGAGAGGGAGTTTGGCCGGAGAATCGGAGCAGCTGGTGCGGTTCTGCAGTCGCTTTACCACACTGTTGTGACAAAAAGAGAGCTGAGCCAAAAGGCAAAGCTCTCGATCTACCGGTCTATCTTCGTCCCCACCCTCACCTATGGTCATGAAGGATGGGTCATGACCGAAAGAACGAGATCACGGATACAAGCGGCGGAAATGAGTTTTCTCCGGAGGGTGGCTGGGGTCTCCCTGAGAGATTGGGTGAGAAGTTCAGTCATCCGGGAGAGACTCGGAGTACAGCCGCTGCTCCTTTGCGTCGAAAGGAGCCAATTGAGGTGGTTCAGGCATCTAGTGAGGATGCCTCCTGGGCGCCTCCCTAGGGAGGTGTTCCAGGCGTGTCCGGCTGGGAGGAGGCCGCGGAGTAGACCCAGGACTAGGTGGCGGGACTACATCTCCGCACTGGTCTGTGAGCGGCTAAAGATTCCCCAGGCAGAGCTGGTTGATGCTGCTAGGGAAAGGGATGTCTGGGGCCCCCTGCTGGAGCTGCTGCCTCTGCGACCTGACCCCGGATAAGCGGATGAAGATGGATGGATGGATGGATATCTTAGGACAGCCCTATTCTGCTCCACCATGAAGTTAATCACAAAAGCCTGAAGAGTCTGGTCTGATGAGTCAACTCTCTCATCTGTGCAGCGAACTCCGTTCAGTCCAGGGTGTCATGGAGTCACGACATTCAATACTTTGACACACAACACTGACGTAACGTGTCTGACGAGCTGACATGTTGTCATTGGCCTTCCAGGTGAGGGGCTAGATTTGACAGTGACCGTCAAGTAGCTAACTTCGCTGAAGGTGGATAAAGGCTCTCCAACTGAAGTGGAGGGTCCAGTGTTGATGTTATCCTCAGATCTAACAGAAATTATATAACAAGAAAAACACAGCAGTGACGTTATCTAAGCACCAGAACCGCTACAGAGAGCTATTCCTATGATAAAATAGGCCTAGGCAAGTGCAAATATAAACTACTCCAAAAAAATACTCACGCACACATCATCGGCGGTCAGTCGGGGTGGAGTGTGACTGTCCTCCTTCTTGGTCCCTGTGGGTCTTCAGGTGGGCGAAGAGGCCGATCCTGGAGCCACATACTTTGGTGCAGTGTGGGCAGGGTGAGGGTGGTGGTCCTGGGTCTAGTTTGGTGCAGTGTGGGTAGGGGTGAGTGGTGGTGGTTGTGGGTTTAGTTTGGTGCAGTGTGGGTAAGGTGAGGGGTGGTGGTTGTGGGTTTAGTTTGGTGCAGTATGGGCAGGGGTGAGGGTGGTGGTCTGAGACGATCTGATTGACTGATTGATTGATGGATAGGTAGATTGATTGATTGAATGGGAGGACTCTGTTAGCCAAAAACCAAGCAAGACTTTTCTCAGTTGTGGACAGGAGGGAAATGCCACAGTCATTTCAGTTGCCATGTCTCCCTTCTTAAAGATAGAAACAAATAGGGCGTCCCTAAGTTATGGGGTGGTGTGGAGAGACCAGCAGGCTGTGGCTGGGGTGGTGTGGAGAGAACAGCACAGGGGAGAGCAGGCCATGGCTGGGGTGGTGTGGAGAGACCAGCACAGGGGAGAGCAGGCCATGGCGGTGTAAGGAGAGACCAGCACAGGGGAGAGCAGGCCATGGCGGTGTAAGGAGAGACCAGCACAGGGGAGAGCAGGCCATGGCTGGGGTGGTGTGGAGAGACCAGCAAAGGGGAGAGCATGCCGTGGCTGGGTGGTGTCGAGAGACCAGCACAGGGGAGGGGTAGTGTGGAGAGATCAGCAGGTGGGAGAGCAGGCCGTGGCTGGGGTGGTGTGGAGAGACCAGCACAGGGGAGAGCAGGCCGTGGCGGTATGGAGAGACCAGCAGATGGAGAACAGGCCATGGCTGGGAGGTGTGGAGAGACTAGCAGGTGGAGAACAGGCTTTGGCTGGGTGGTGTGAAGATACCAGCACAGAGGAAAGTAGGCCATGGATGGGTGGTGTGGAGACACCAGTACATCAGAGAGCAGGCTTTGGCTGGGCTGCTGTGGAGAGACCAGCACGTGGAGAACAGGCCATGGCTGGGTGAAGAGACCAGCAGGTGGACAACAGGCCATGGCTGGGGTGGTGTGGATAGACTAGCACATTGGAGAGCAGGCTTTGGCTGGGTGGTGTGGAGAGACCAGCACATTGGAGAGCAGGTTTTGGCTGGGTAGTGTGGAGAGACAAGCAGGTGGAGAACAGGGTTTGGCTGGGTGGTGTGAAGATACCAGCACAGAGGAGAGTAGGCGATGGATGGGTGGTGTGGAGACACCAGCACATCAGAGAGCAGGCTTTGGCTGGGCTGCTGTGGAGAGACCAGCACGGGGAGAACAGGCCATGGCTGGGTGAAGAGACCAGCAGGTGGAGAACAGGCCATGGCTGGGTGGTGTGGAGGGACTAGCACATCGTAGAGCAGGCTTTGGCTGGGTGGTGTGGAGAGACCAGCACAGAGGAGAGTAGACCATGGCTGGGTGGTGTGGAGAGACCAGCAGGTGGAGAGTAGACCATGGCTGGGTGGTGTGGAGAGACCAGCAGGTGGAGAACAGGCCATGGCTGGGGTGGTGTGGAGAGACCAGCAGGTGGAGAACAGGCCATGGCTGGGTGGTGTGGAGAGACCAGCAGGTGGAGAACAGGCCATGGCTGGGTGGTGTGGAGAGACCAGCAGGTGGAGAGTAGGCCATGGATGGGTGGTGTGGAGACACCAGCACATCAGAGAGCAGGCTTTGGCTGGGTGGTGTGCAGAGACCAGCTGGGGAGAACAGGCCGTGGTTGGGTGTTGTGGAGAGACCAGCAGGTGGAGAACAGACTTTGGCTGGGTGGTGTGGAGAGACCAGCAGATGGAGAAGAGGCCATGGCTGGGTGGTGTGGAGGGACCAGCACATCGGAGAGCAGGCTTTGGCTGGGTGGTGTGGAGAGACCAGCACATCGGAGAGAAGGCTTTGGCTGGGTGGTGTGGAGAGAACAGCAGGTGGAGAACAGGCCATGGCTGGGTGGTGTGGAGAGACCAGCAGGTGGAGAGTAGGCCATGGATGGGTGGTGTGGAGACACCAGCACATCAGAGAGCAGGCTTTGGCTGGGTTGCTGTGGAGAGACCAGCAGGTGGAGAGCAGGCTTTGGCTGGGTGGTGTGGAGAGACCAGCACAGAGTAGAGCAAGCTTTGGCTGGGTGGTGTGGAGATACCAGCAGGTGGAGAACAGGCCATGGTTGGGGTGGTGTGGAGAGACCAGCACAGAGGAGAGCAGGCCATGGTTGGGTGGTGTGGAGAGACCAGCACATCGGAGAGCAAGCTTTGGCTGGGTGGTGTGGAGAGACCAGCACATCGGAGAGCAGGCTTTGGCTGAGTTGTGTGGAGAGACCAGCAGGTGGAGAACAGGCCATGGCTGGGTGGTGTGGAGAGACCAGCAGGTGGAGAACAGGCTTTGGCTGGGGTGGTGTGGAGAGACCAGCACATCGGAGAGCAGGCTTTGGCTGGGTGGTGTGGAGAGACCAGCACATCGGAGAGCAGGCCATGGCTGGGTGGTGTGGAGAGACCAGCAGGTGAACAGACCATGGCTGGGTTGTGTGGAGAGACCAGCAGGTGTGGAACAGGCCATGGCTGGGTGGTGTGGAGAGACCAGCAGGTGGAGAACAGGCTTTGGCTGGGGTGGTGTGGAGACCAATACATCGGTGAGCACACTTTAGCTGGGTGGTGTGGATATACCAACACAGAGGAGAGACCAGCAGTACATCGGAGAGCTTGCTTTGGCTGGGTGGTGTGCAGAGACCAGCAGGGGAGAACAGGCCGTGGCTGGGTGTTGTGGAGAGACCAGCAGGTGGAGAACAGACTTTGGCTGGGTGGTGTGGAGAGACCAGAAGATGGAAAAGAGGCCATGGCTGGGTGATGTGGAGAGACCAGCAGATGGAGAAGAGGCCATGGCTGGGTGGTGTGGAGAGACCAGCAGGTGGAGAGTAGGCCATGGATGGGTGGTGTGGAGACACCAGCACATCAGAGAGCAGGCTTTGGCTGGGTGGTGTGCAGAGACCAGCAGGGGAGAACAGGCCGTGGTTGGGTGTTGTGGAGAGACCAGCAGGTGGAGAACAGACTTTGGCTGGGTGGTGTGGAGAGACCAGCAGATGGAGAAGAGGCCATGGCTGGGTGGTGTGGAGGGACCAGCACATCAGAGAGCAGGCTTTGGCTGGGTGGTGTGGAAAGACCAGCAGGTGGAGAACAGGCCATGGCTGGGGTGGTGTGGAGAGAACAGCAGGTGGAGAACAGGCCATGGCTGGGTGGTGTGGAGAGACCAGCAGGTGGAGAGTAGGCCATGGATGGGTGGTGTGGAGACACCAGCACATCAGAGAGCAGGCTTTGGCTGGGTTGCTGTGGAGAGACCAGCAGGTGGAGAGCAGGCTTTGGCTGGGTGGTGTGGAGAGACCAGCACAGAGTAGAGCAAGCTTTGGCTGGGTGGTGTGGAGATACCAGCAGGTGGAGAACAGGCCATGGTTGGGGTGGTGTGGAGAGACCAGCACAGAGGAGAGCAGGCCATGGTTGGGTGGTGTGGAGAGACCAGCACATCGGAGAGCAAGCTTTGGCTGGGTGGTGTGGAGAGACCAGCACATCGGAGAGCAGGCTTTGGCTGGGTTGTGTGGAGAGACCAGCAGGTGGAGAACAGGCCATGGCTGGGTGGTGTGGAGAGACCAGCAGGTGGAGAACAGGCTTTGGCTGGGGTGGTGTGGAGAGACCAGCACATCGGAGAGCAGGCTTTGGCTGGGTGGTGTGGAGAGACCAGCACATCGGAGAGCAGGCCATGGCTGGGTGGTGTGGAGAGACCAGCAGGTGAACAGACCATGGCTGGGTTGTGTGGAGAGACCAGCAGGTGTGGAACAGGCCATGGCTGGGTGGTGTGGAGAGAACAGCAGGTGGAGAACAGGCTTTGGCTGGGGTGGTGTGGAGAGACCAGCACATCGGTGAGCACACTTTAGCTGGGTGGTGTGGATATACCAACACAGAGGAGAGACCAGCAGTACATCGGAGAGCTTGCTTTGGCTGGGTGGTGTGCAGAGACCAGCAGGGGAGAACAGGCCGTGGCTGGGTGTTGTGGAGAGACCAGCAGGTGGAGAACAGACTTTGGCTGGGTGGTGTGGAGAGACCAGCAGATGGAGAAGAGGCCATAGCTGGGTGATGTGGAGAGACCAGCAGATGGAGAAGAGGCCATGGCTGGGTGGTGTGGAGAGACCAGCACATCGGAGAGCAGGCTTTGGCTGGGTGGTGTGGAGAGACCAGCAGGTGGAGAGCAGGCTTTGGCTGGGTGGTGTGGAGAGACCAGCACATTGGAAAGCAGGCTTTGGCTGGGTGGTGTGGAGATACCAGCACAGAGGAGATTAGGCCATGGATGGGTGGTGTGGAGACACCAGCACATCAGAGAGCAGGCTTTGGCTGGGTTGCTGTGGAGAGACCAGCAGGTGGAGAGCAGGCTTTGGCTGGGTGGTGTGGAGAGACCAGCACAGAGTAGAGCAAGCTCCGGCTGGGTGGTGTGGAGATACCAGCACAGAGGAGAGTAGGCCATGGCTGGGTGGTGTGGAGAGACCAGCAGGTGGAGAACAGGCCATGGTTGGGGTGGTGTGGAGAGACCAGCACAGAGGAGAGCAGGCCATGGTTGGGTGGTGTGGAGAGACCATCACATCGGAGAGCAAGCGTTGGCTTGGTGGTGTGGAGAGACCAGCACATCGGAGAGCAGGCCATGGTTCGGAGAGCAGGCTTTGGCTGGGTGGTGTGGAGAGACCAGCAGGTGGAGAGCAGGCTTTGGCTGGGTGGTGTGGAGAGACCAGCACATTGGAGAGCAGGCTTTGGCTGGGTGGTGTGGAGATACCAGCACAGAGGAGATTAGGCCATGGATGGGTGGTGTGGAGACACCAGCACATCAGAGAGCAGGCTTTGGCTGGGTTGCTGTGGAGAGACCAACAGGTGGAGAGCAGGCTTTGGCTGGGTGGTGTGGAGAGACCAGCACAGAGTAGAGCAAGCTCTGGCTGGGTGGTGTGGAGATACCAGCACAGAGGAGAGTAGGCCATGGCTGGGTGGTGTGGAGAGACCAGCAGGTGGAGAACAGGCCATGGTTGGGGTGGTGTGGAGAGACCAGCACATCGGAGAGCAGGCCATGGCTGGGTGGTGTGGAGAGACCAGCAGGTGAACAGACCATGGCTGGGTTGTGTGGAGAGACCAGCAGGTGTGGAACAGGCCATGGCTGGGTGGTGTGGAGAGAACAGCAGGTGGAGAACAGGCTTTGGCTGGGGTGGTGTGGAGAGACCAGCACATCGGTGAGCACACTTTAGCTGGGTGGTGTGGATATACCAACACAGAGGAGAGACCAGCAGTACATCGGAGAGCTTGCTTTGGCTGGGTGGTGTGCAGAGACCAGCAGGGGAGAACAGGCCGTGGCTGGGTGTTGTGGAGAGACCAGCAGGTGGAGAACAGACTTTGGATGGGTGGTGTGGAGAGACCAGCAGATGGAGAAGAGGCCATAGCTGGGTGATGTGGAGAGACCAGCAGATGGAGAAGAGGCCATGGCTGGGTGGTGTGGAGAGACCAGCACATCGGAGAGCAGGCTTTGGCTGGGTGGTGTGGAGAGACCAGCAGGTGGAGAGCAGGCTTTGGCTGGGTGGTGTGGAGAGACCAGCACATTGGAAAGCAGGCTTTGGCTGGGTGGTGTGGAGATACCAGCACAGAGGAGATTAGGCCATGGATGGGTGGTGTGGAGACACCAGCACATCAGAGAGCAGGCTTTGGCTGGGTTGCTGTGGAGAGACCAGCAGGTGGAGAGCAGGCTTTGGCTGGGTGGTGTGGAGAGACCAGCACAGAGTAGAGCAAGCTCCGGCTGGGTGGTGTGGAGATACCAGCACAGAGGAGAGTAGGCCATGGCTGGGTGGTGTGGAGAGACCAGCAGGTGGAGAACAGGCCATGGTTGGGGTGGTGTGGAGAGACCAGCACAGAGGAGAGCAGGCCATGGTTGGGTGGTGTGGAGAGACCATCACATCGGAGAGCAAGCGTTGGCTTGGTGGTGTGGAGAGACCAGCACATCGGAGAGCAGGCCATGGTTCGGAGAGCAGGCTTTGGCTGGGTGGTGTGGAGAGACCAGCAGGTGGAGAGCAGGCTTTGGCTGGGTGGTGTGGAGAGACCAGCACATTGGAGAGCAGGCTTTGGCTGGGTGGTGTGGAGATACCAGCACAGAGGAGATTAGGCCATGGATGGGTGGTGTGGAGACACCAGCACATCAGAGAGCAGGCTTTGGCTGGGTTGCTGTGGAGAGACCAACAGGTGGAGAGCAGGCTTTGGCTGGGTGGTGTGGAGAGACCAGCACAGAGTAGAGCAAGCTCTGGCTGGGTGGTGTGGAGATACCAGCACAGAGGAGAGTAGGCCATGGCTGGGTGGTGTGGAGAGACCAGCAGGTGGAGAACAGGCCATGGTTGGGGTGGTGTGGAGAGACCAGCACAGAGGAGAGCAGGCCATGGTTGGGTGGTGTGGAGAGACCATCACATCGGAGAGCAAGCGTTGGCTTGGTGGTGTGGAGAGACCAGCACATCGGAGAGCAGGCCATGGTTTGGTGGTGTGGAGAGACCAGCAGGTGAACAGACCATGGCTGGGTTGTGTGAAGAGCCCAGCACATCGGAGAGCAGGCCATGGTTTGGTGGTGGGGAGAGACCAGCAGGTGAACAGACCATGGCTGGGTTGTGTGAAGAGACCAGCAGGTGGAGAACAGGCCATGGCTGGGTGGTGTGGAGAGACCAGCAGGTGGAGAACAGGCTTTGGCTGGGGTGGTGAGACCAGCACATCGGAGAGCAGGCTTTGGCTGGATTGTGTGGAGAGACCAGTAGGTGGAGAACAGGCCATGGCTGGGTGGTGTGGAGAGACCAGCAGGTGGAGAACCGGCTTTGGCTGGGGTGGTGTGGAGAGACCAGCACATCGGTGAGCACACTTTAGCTGGGTGGTGTGGATATACCAACACAGAGGAGAGACCAGCAGTACATCGGAGAGCTGGCTTTGGCTGGGTGGTGTGCAGAGACCAGCAGGTGGAGAACAGACTTTGGCTGGGTGGTGTGGAGAGACCAGCAGATGGAGAAGAGGCCATGGCTGGGTGGTGTGGAGGGACCAGCACATCGGAGAGCAGGCTTTGGCTGGGTGGTGTGGAGAGACCAGCACAGAGGAGAGTAGGCTTTGGCTGGGGTGGTGTGGAGAGACCAGCAGGGGAGAGCAGGCTATGGCTGGGTGGTGTGGAGAGACCAGCAGGTGGAGAGTAGGCCATGACTGGGGTGGTGTGGAGAGACCAGCAGATGGAGAACAGGCCATGGCTGGGTGGTGTGGAGAGACCAGCAGGTGGAGAACAGGGTTTGGCTGGGGTGGTGTGGAGAGACCAGCAGGTGGAGAACAGGCCATGGCTGGGTGGTGTGGAGATAGCAGCACAGAGGAGAGTAGACCATGGCTGGGTGGTGTGAAGAGACCAGCAGGTGGAGAACAGGCTATGGCTGGGGTGGTGTGGAGAGACCAGCAGGTGGAGAACAGGCCATGGCTGGGTGGTGTGGAGAGACCAGCAGGTGGAGAACAGGCTTTGGCTGGGTGGTGCGGAGATACCAGCACAGAGGAGAGTAGGCCATGGATGGGTGGTGTGGAGACACCAGCACATCAGAGAGCAGGCTTTGGCTGGGCTGCTGTGGAGAGACCAGCAGGTGGAGAGCAGGCTTTGGCTGGGTGGTGTGGAGAGACCAGCACAGAGTAGAGCAAGCTTTGGCTTGGTGGTGTGGAGATACCAGCACAGAGGAGAGTAGGCCATGGCTGGGTGGTGTGGAGAGACCAGCAGGTGGAGAACAGGCCATGGTTGGGGTGGTGTGGAGAGACCAGCACAGAGGAGAGCAGGCCATGGTTTGGTGGTGTGGAGAGACCAGCAGGGGAGAGCAGGCCATGGCTGGGTGGTGTGGAGAGACCAGCAGGTGAACAGACCATGGCTGGGTGGTGTGAAGAGACCAGCAGGTGGAGAACAGGCCATGGCTGGGTGGTGTGGAGAGACCAGCAGGTGGAGAACAGGCCATGGTTGGGGTGGTGTGGAGAGACCAGCACAGAGGAGAGCAGGCCATGGTTGGGTGGTGTGGAGAGACCATCACATCGGAGAGCAAGCGTTGGCTTGGTGGTGTGGAGAGACCAGCACATCGGAGAGCAGGCCATGGTTTGGTGGTGTGGAGAGACCAGCAGGTGAACAGACCATGGCTGGGTTGTGTGAAGAGCCCAGCACATCGGAGAGCAGGCCATGGTTTGGTGGTGTGGAGAGACCAGCAGGTGAACAGACCATGGCTGGGTTGTGTGAAGAGACCAGCAGGTGGAGAACAGGCCATGGCTGGGTGGTGTGGAGAGACCAGCAGGTGGAGAACAGGCTTTGGCTGGGGTGGTGAGACCAGCACATCGGAGAGCAGGCTTTGGCTGGATTGTGTGGAGAGACCAGTAGGTGGAGAACAGGCCATGGCTGGGTGGTGTGGAGAGACCAGCAGGTGGAGAACCGGCTTTGGCTGGGGTGGTGTGGAGAGACCAGCACATCGGTGAGCACACTTTAGCTGGGTGGTGTGGATATACCAACACAGAGGAGAGACCAGCAGTACATCGGAGAGCTGGCTTTGGCTGGGTGGTGTGCAGAGACCAGCAGGTGGAGAACAGACTTTGGCTGGGTGGTGTGGAGAGACCAGCAGATGGAGAAGAGGCCATGGCTGGGTGGTGTGGAGGGACCAGCACATCGGAGAGCAGGCTTTGGCTGGGTGGTGTGGAGAGACCAGCACAGAGGAGAGTAGGCTTTGGCTGGGGTGGTGTGGAGAGACCAGCAGGGGAGAGCAGGCTATGGCTGGGTGGTGTGGAGAGACCAGCAGGTGGAGAGTAGGCCATGACTGGGGTGGTGTGGAGAGACCAGCAGATGGAGAACAGGCCATGGCTGGGTGGTGTGGAGAGACCAGCAGGTGGAGAACAGGGTTTGGCTGGGGTGGTGTGGAGAGACCAGCAGGTGGAGAACAGGCCATGGCTGGGTGGTGTGGAGATAGCAGCACAGAGGAGAGTAGACCATGGCTGGGTGGTGTGAAGAGACCAGCAGGTGGAGAACAGGCTATGGCTGGGGTGGTGTGGAGAGACCAGCAGGTGGAGAACAGGCCATGGCTGGGTGGTGTGGAGAGACCAGCAGGTGGAGAACAGGCTTTGGCTGGGTGGTGCGGAGATACCAGCACAGAGGAGAGTAGGCCATGGATGGGTGGTGTGGAGACACCAGCACATCAGAGAGCAGGCTTTGGCTGGGCTGCTGTGGAGAGACCAGCAGGTGGAGAGCAGGCTTTGGCTGGGTGGTGTGGAGAGACCAGCACAGAGTAGAGCAAGCTTTGGCTTGGTGGTGTGGAGATACCAGCACAGAGGAGAGTAGGCCATGGCTGGGTGGTGTGGAGAGACCAGCAGGTGGAGAACAGGCCATGGTTGGGGTGGTGTGGAGAGACCAGCACAGAGGAGAGCAGGCCATGGTTTGGTGGTGTGGAGAGACCAGCAGGGGAGAGCAGGCCATGGCTGGGTGGTGTGGAGAGACCAGCAGGTGAACAGACCATGGCTGGGTGGTGTGAAGAGACCAGCAGGTGGAGAACAGGCCATGGCTGGGTGGTGTGGAGAGACCAGCAGGTGGAGAACAGGCTTTGGCTGGGGTGGTGTGGAGAGACCAGCACATCGGAGAGCAGGCTTTGGCTGGGTTGTGTGGAGAGACCAGCAGGTGGAGAACAGGCCATGGCTGGGTTGTGTGGAGAGACCAGCAGGTGGAGAACAGGCTTTGGCTGGGGTGGTGTGGAGAGACCAGCACATCGGAGAGCAGGCTTTGGCTGGGTGGTGTGGAGAGACCAGCACATCGGAGAGCAGGCCATGGTTTGGTGGTGTGGAGAGACCAGCAGGGGAGAGCAGGCCATGGCTGGGTGGTGTGGAGAGACCAGCAGGTGAACAGACCATGGCTGGGTTGTGTGGAGAGACCAGCAGGTGTGGAACAGGCCATGGCTGGGTGGTGTGGAGAGACCAGCAGGTGGAGAACAGGCTTTGGCTGGGGTGGTGTGGAGAGACCAGCACATCGGTGAGCACACTTTAGCTGGGTGGTGTGGATATACCAACACAGAGGAGAGACCAGCAGTACATCGGAGAGCTTGCTTTGGCTGGGTGGTGTGCAGAGACCAGCAGGGGAGAACAGGCCGTGGCTGGGTGTTGTGGAGAGACCAGCAGGTGGAGAACAGACTTTGGCTGGGTGGTGTGGAGAGACCAGCAGATGGAGAAGAGGCCATGGCTGGGTGGTGTGGAGAGACCAGCACATCGGAGAGCAGGCTTTGGCTAGGTTGTGTGGAGAGACCAGCAGGTAGAGAACAGGCCGTGGCTGGGTGGTGTGGAGAGACCAGCAGGTGGAGAACAGGCTTTGGCTGGGGTGGTGTGGAGAGACCAGCAGGTGGAGAACAGGCTTTGTCTGGGTGGTGTGGAGAGACCAGCACATCGGAGAGCAGGCTTTGGCTGGGTGGTGTGGAGAGACCAGCAGGTGGAGAGCAGGCTTTGGCTGGGTGGTGTGGAGAGACCAGCACATTGGAGAGTAGGCCATGGCTGGGTGGTGTGGAGAGACCAGCAGGTGGAGAACAGGCCATGGCTGGGGTGGTGTGGAGATACCAGCACAGAGGAGAGTAGGCCATGGTTGGGTGATGTGGAGTGACCAGCAGATGGAGAGTAGGCCATGGCTGGGTGGTGTGGAGAGACCAGCAGGGCAGAGAGCAGGCCGTGGCTGGGTGGTGTGGAGAGACCAGCAGGGGGAGAGCAGGCTGTCGGGATGGGAGCGATCTCTGCTGATGCTGAAAGTTTTTTTGGGCTTGCAGAGCTGAGTACCGGTCCAACAACTGTGCACTGACTACAGCATGACATTTCTAGTTAGCATAGCCTATAGCATCATTTTTCAGATGTGGAAGGAAGTCATTTGGCCTCAAACACACTTAATTTTTTTGGGTAGAAAAACATTTAAGGTGTCATTTCCAACCAAATTGGGGATGCCCAATTTAGTGATACTTTTGAGACTGCCAGAACTCAAGGACCTGCATTTACAAGGTCAAGTTACGTAGCAAGTGCTCTAATGTTCTGCTTGAGTACTACCTCGGTTGTAGGAAGGTTCTCTAGTTCTAGACCTCTGTGTGGAGAGACGTTTACCTGATTCCTGGTCTGGAGGAATGTTCTTTAGTTCCAGACTTCTGTGGAGAGCTGTTAGCTGGTATCATTCATGCCTGTGCCACTCTAGGTTGGGACGTATATCTGCACCAGTAATCTCTCTAGCAGTAAGACTGATCCTTCACTGACCTCACTGGGCTGCATAGAAGTTAACTGAAAGCATGATTCACCTCTGAAGAAGACCTCCATATCTCCCCATCATCTGCCCTCTACCCACCAATGCAGAAGACTGTCACACCCGGCAGGGCCGGCCTAGGCTGCTCAAATTAATTAACAACACATCTCTTTGAAAACAATGTTTATTAAAGTGACTGACTAGTAGTCATAATAACCAGGTAGACCATCTGTCAGCAGTTGTCATAGTCAAATTTATTCAGATATTATTTATATAGCACATGTTCATACAAGCAAATGTATCACAGTCATGGTAACCAGGTAGACGTTCTCACGGCAGTAGTCATGAGCTGTTCGAAATCGTTCCCTCGTTTACTAACTCCTTATTCCCTATGTAGTGTTCCCTATATAGTGAACTACATAGGAAACGATTAAAAGGTTTCAGACACAACATGGAACGTCATTGCGTCGGATATTCCTATGTCCATGTTTAGTTTTGAATGTTAAATCCCAAATAAATTGTTAAAATTCTAATGATGTGCAAGTGTGGTTTTGTAAACTATGGTGATGTCTGCTAATAGCAAGCTGTAAAGTTGCAAGACTGTGATAGCCAGTTAGCTCATGACGTACAGCAGCTTCCATAACATTAACGGTAGCTGTCGGTGGCTAAAGCTGTTAGCTAATATTACTATGATTCCTGTCATCATTTTGATGCTGTTGGTTCAACTTATGTTTCTGGGCATAAACGGAGGCAAACTCAAACTCGCATTAGCAGCAAAACAGCTAGAGGAATCATCGTAATGTTCTAACTGCTTTAGCCACTGATAGCTGCTGTCTTCTTCTTCACGTCTTCTCCTTCGGTAAAACATGACAGCGTTGCATTGTGGTATATGTGAGAAACTGTAGAATATATCTTCTGTTCACTAGAAATCAATGTGAATTGTGAGTATTTTGTAGTGGACTATATAGTGAATTAAATTAACCGTTGAGAACTCGAACACTACAAAAAAATGGCGGACGCACTATATAGTGCACTATATAGGGAGGGAATAGGGAACGGTTTCGAACACAGCTATGGAAACCAGGTAGACGTTCTCTCATCAGACGTAGTCAGGTGACATGTCTTGGTGGGTAATAACGCCGCTGAAACGATAAGACATTAGATCAGTATGAGTTATTAAATAAAGGCTGATCAAGACATTACACAGGTGTGTTATATGCATCGCCAGGCCTGTTTATTAAACACACAAAAGGCCCTATGGTTCGTTAGTCTGGAACTATTTGGGGCAACTTCGCTTAATATGTTGTATTATTATGCAGTCCTACTCATGCTAGCAAGCAGAAAGACATAAAGCTTGTTCTAAGAAAAAAGTTTCAGCAAAAAAGAATAATATGTTCATTACAATCTATCCAGCAGCTTAAAATTATTGTGGCTATGTTCAGTTTAATTCGGTCTGAATCAAAATACAAGTTTAGTGTCGCAAGAAAACATGCTAGCTAGCTAGCTAACAAGCAAAGCCTTATAAACAAGGAGGCTAACTATCTTTTTTGAGCTCTAAGCCACTCTCCTTATTCATCATCAGTACTAGCCCTCCATAGACACATTAACATAACTAATGTACTAAATCATATCACCATACTAATCTAACTAACCTAAATTATATTGTAACTGGTCTAAACAGCAAAAAAAAGCTGGTTTTGAACTATCTTTTTAAATAATTCTGAATGTTTATTTTCACTCAGATTATTATGGATGCTTAATGAGACACCACAGTTTGATATCACATAATAATAATAATAATAATGATAATAATAATAATAATAATAATTTTTATTTATAAGGCGCCTTTCAGGTCATCATTTTAATAAATAAATGAAATGACATACCTGGCTACAGCACTCTTCTGTTCTTGTTTTCCTTTTTCTACTACAGTAGAAAACTGAACTATTACAGTGTTTATGCCAGCGGCCAGCCCTGAAAGCATGAAGGAGTGGGAGAGTCCGGCCTAGTTTACACCACAACCACAACGGTCCCTGTATAAAACGACAAACTTTTGTTGCTGACTAGGGGTGGTCTCAGACAAAAATGTTGTGCACATAACACACAAGGTTGCACAAAATGCTGTCAAAACTTTCTTTTATAATTACCTCCATAATTCTGTTTGGTCAAATATTGAAGGGAATTTGCAGTGGAATTTTTACTTGACTACTATTACTATTAATGACCGTCTCTCACTTGCCACAATGAACCCAACACAGTCTGATTCTCCCAGTCCTTCATGCTTTCACCGAGTCTGAAAATGTATTCTGCATTTGCTGGTAGAGGACAGGAGACTGCCTGGAAAATGTGGAAGTCCTCCAGAGGTGAATGGTGCTTTCAATGAACTCCTATGGAGCTGGAAGTGAAGTCAGTGAAGGACCAGTGTGTCACTGCTGGAGAGATGACTAGTTCTGATGCGAGACCCGGCCCACAGTAGCACAAACGTGAATGATGCCAGCAAACAGCTCTCCACACAGAAGTCTGGAAGTAGAGTACATACCTCAAACACAGGAACCAGGAGAACAGCTCTTCACACTAGAGAACATTCCTCCAACACAGGTACCCCTCAAGCAGAACACCAAGAGCACTGTGACATAATTTAACCTTGAAAGAGGTAGAAGACTTCCGTCCACACCTGGAAGTAAACCTTATAGTACTGTACTATAGAAACGTCATGCGCAATTGTGATGATGTCTGAGGGTCAGTGTCCTGGTCTCAGTGTTTTTCTGCTGCAAATATTGAATAATCTGCAAGAGGAAAGAGAAAAGAGGAGAGGAAAGACAGGAGTCTGAATCAGTGACAGCGTCATTACAAACAGATTCACATGACCTCATATCCACGGTATTGTTAGTCACTGGTTGTGCTTTTTTCAAGTACTGTAAAGAAAACAGGTGATGCTAAAGGTATAGTGTGTGCCTAATACACAATTCTCTCTTTCTCTCTCTCTCTCTCTCTCTCTCTCACCTTTACACTTTCCAGGCACTTTTTTTTTTATCTCTTGTAAACGGGCATAATTCTCCCATATCTTGTGTATATAATTCTTATATAATATCTTGTGTAAAAATAAAATTCTCCCAATCCTCTCTCTTCTCTCTTTCTTCACTTTTCTCTTTCTTCTCTGCCTTCTTCTGCTGCTTTTTCTTTTCCTTCTCTGTCTTCTTTCTATCTTTCTCCTCTCTCCGTTTCAGTTTCTCCTCCTCTTTCATGGCCTTCCTCTCCTCCTCCTCTTCTATCCTTGCTTTCCGCTCCTCCTCAGCTTGCCTCCGATACTCCTCTGCAGCTGACTTGTTCCACTGCTCTCTCTTCACCTTCTCTTCCTGTTTTTCCTTTTCCTTCTCTGCCTTCTTTCTGGCTTTCTCCTCCTGTCTCATCTTATTGGTTTCTGTCATCTTTTTCAGTGCGCTAAAGATGCTACCAGATACCTTCTCACCCTCATGCCTGTCAGAGGGGGCCTGGTGGTCTTGGGCCTCCTCATCTCCATCCCAATCAAAGAGGGCCCGGGTAGACCCGACATCCTGGCTTTGAGATGAGGCCTCCTGGTCATCCTGGGACTCATATTCATCTGAAATGTATTCAAAGATGGACTCCTCATCTGTATCCAATTCAAAGAGGGCCTGTTCTACCTGGCTGTTGTTAGACAAGGCCTCCTGGTGTTGCTGGGCCAGAGAGTCAGAGAGGGCTTTCTCCACCTTCTCTTCCTCTTTTCTCTTTTCCTTCTCTATCGGTTTCTCCTCCTCTTTCCTGGCCTCCCTCTCCTCCTCCTCTTCTATCCTTGCTTTCCGCTCCTCCTCAGCTTGCCTCCGATACTCCTCTGCAGCTGACTTGTTCCACTGCTCTCTCTTCACCTTCTCTTCCTGTTTTTCCTTTTCCTTCTCTGCCTTCTTTCTGGCTTTCTCCTCCTGTCTCATCTTATTGGTTTCTGTCATCTTTTTCAGTGCGCTAAAGATGCTACCAGATACCTTCTCACCCTCATGCCTGTCAGAGGGGGCCTGGTGGTCTTGGGCCTCCTCAGCTCCATCCCAATCAAAGAGGGCCCGGGTAGACCCGACATCCTGGTTTTGAGATGAGGCCTCCTGGTCATCCTGGGACTCATATTCATCTGAAATGTATTCAAAGATGGACTCCTCATCTGTATCCAATTCAAAGAGGGCCTGTTCTACCTGGCTGTTGTTAGACAAGGCCTCCTGGTGTTGCTGGGCCAGAGAGTCAGAGAGGGCTTTCTCCACCTTCTCTTCCTCTTTTCTCTTTTCCTTCTCTATCGGTTTCTCCTCCTCTTTCCTGGCCTCCCTCTCCTCCTCCTCTTCTATCCTTGCTTTCCGCTCCTCCTCAGCTTGCCTCCGATACTCCTCTGCAGCTGACTTGTTCCACTGCTCTCTCTTCACCTTCTCTTCCTGTTTTTCCTTTTCCTTCTCTGCCTTCTTTCTGGCTTTCTCCTCCTGTCTCATCTTATTGGTTTCTGTCATCTTTTTCCGTGCGCTAAAGATGCTACCAGATACCTTCTCACCCTCATGCCTGTCAGAGGGGGCCTGGTGGTCTTGGGCCTCCTCATCTCCATCCCAATCAAAGAGGGCCCGGGTAGACCCGACATCCTGGTTTTGAGATGAGGCCTCCTGGTCATCCTGGGACTCATATTCATCTGAAATGTATTCAAAGATGGCCTCCTCATCTCTATCCAATTCAAAGAGGGCCTGTTCTACCTGGCTGTTGTTAGACAAGGCCTCCTGGTGTTGCTGGGCCAGAGAGTCAGAGAGGGCTTTCTCCACCTTCTCTTCCTCTTTTCTCTTTTCCTTCTCTATCGGTTTCTCCTCCTCTTTCCTGGCCTCCCTCTCCTCCTCCTCTTCTATCCTTGCTTTCCGCTCCTCCTCAGCTTGCCTCCGATACTCCTCTGCAGCTGACTTGTTCCACTGCTCTCTCTTCACCTTCTCTTCCTGTTTTTCCTTTTCCTTCTCTGCCTTCTTTCTGGCTTTCTCCTCCTGTCTCATCTTATTGGTTTCTCTCATCTTTTTCCGTGCGCTAAAGATGCTACCAGATACCTTCTCACCCTCATGCCTGTCAGAGGGGGCCTGGTGGTCTTGGGCCTCCTCATCTCCATCCCAATCAAAGAGGGCCCGGGTAGACCCGACATCCTGGTTTTGAGATGAGGCCTCCTGGTCATCCTGGGACTCATATTCATCTGAAATGTATTCAAAGATGGCCTCCTCATCTCTATCCAATTCAAAGAGGGCCTGTTCTACCTGGCTGTTGTTAGACAAGGCCTCCTGGTGTTGCTGGGCCAGAGAGTCAGAGAGGGCTTTCTCCACCTTCTCTTCCTCTTTTCTCTTTTCCTTCTCTATCGGTTTCTCCTCCTCTTTCCTGGCCTCCCTCTCCTCCTCCTCTTCTATCCTTGCTTTCCGCTCCTCCTCAGCTTGCCTCCGATACTCCTCCGCAGCTGACTTGTTCCACTGCTCTCTCTTCACCTTCTCTTCCTGTTTTTCCTTTTCCTTCTCTGCCTTCTTTCTGGCTTTCTCCTCCTGTCTCATCTTATTGGTTTCTGTCATCTTTTTCCGTGCGCTAAAGATGCTACCAGATACCTTCTCACCCTCATGCCTGTCAGAGGGGGCCTGGTGGTCTTGGGCCTCCTCATCTCCATCCCAATCAAAGAGGGCCCGGGTAGACCCGACATCCTGGCTTTGAGATGAGGCCTCCTGGTCATCCTGGGACTCATATTCATCTGAAATGTATTCAAAGATGGACTCCTCATCTGTATCCAATTCAAAGAGGGCCTGTTCTACCTGGCTGTTGTTAGACAAGGCCTCCTGGTGTTGCTGGGCCAGAGAGTCAGAGAGGGCTTTCTCCACCTTCTCTTCCTCTTTTCTCTTTTCCTTCTCTGTCTTCTTTCTATCTTCCTCCTCTTTCTGTTTCAATTTCTCCTCCTCTTTCCTGGCCTCCCTCTCCTTCTCTTCTTTCTTTTCTCTCTTTTCCCTCTCCACCTTCTCTTCCTCTTTTCTCTTTTCCCTCTCTGTCTTCTCTCTATCTTCCTCCTCTTTCAGTTTCTGCTCCTCTTTCCTGGCCTCCCTCTCCTCCTCCTCTTCGTATTGGGGCCTCCTCCTCTCCTCTTCCTCCCTCCTCCTCCCCTCATCCTCCTCCCTCAACTCCCTCCTCAACTCGGCCATGTCCTTTCTCCACGCCTCTCTCTCCTTCACCTGTTCCCTTATCCTCCTGGCTTCCTCCCCCCTCCTCCTCTCCCCTTCCTTCCTCCTCCTCCCCTCTTCCTCCCTCAACTCCCTCCTGATCTCGATCACCTCCTTTCTCCACGCCTTTCTCTCCTTCAGATGTTCATTTCTCCTCCTGGCTTCCTCCCCCCTCCTCTCCTCTTCCTCCCCCCTCCTCTCCTCATCCTCCTCCCTCAACTCCCTCCTCAACTCAGCCATCTCCTTTCTCCACGCCTCTCTCTCCTTCACCTGTTCCCTTATCCTCCTGGCTTCCTCCCCCCTCCTCCTCTCCCCTTCCTTCCTTCCTCCTCCTCCCCTCTTCCTCCCTCAACTCCCTCCTGATCTCCCTCATCTGGCGGTCCACCTCTGTCTTTATGAGGACCTGCACCCTCTCCATGAGATCCTCCCCCACTGCTCTCTCCATCCCCTCATCTGTCTGTACCCCTCTGTCCTGTCTGTCCTTATCCTCCTCCCTCCTCCTCCTCCCCTCATCCTCCTCCCTCCTCCTCCTCCTCGCCTCATCCTCCTCCCTCCTCCTCCTCCCCTCATCCTCCTCCCTCCTCCTCCTCCTCGCCTCATCCTCCTCCCTCCTCCTCCTCGGCTCATCCTCCTCCCTCCTCCTCCTCTCCTCATCCTCCTCCCTCCTCCTCCTCCTCCTCGCCTCATCCTCCTCCCTCCTCCTCCTCCCCTCATCCTCCTCCCTCCTCCTCATCCCGTCATCCTCCTCCCTCCTCCTCCTCCTTTTCGCCTCATCATGTTCCCTCCATTCCCTCTTCAGCCGGTCCATGCGCCCCTCCACCCAGTTTCTCTCCGTCCCATGCATTTCCAGCGTCTCCCTCTCCCAGGGCTGGCTCTGTCTAGCAGGCTGCTGGGAGGCTCTTCAGGGGGACGCACAGACAACCAGGATCACACTCATGATTATACACAGCCACACAATGCATAGTAGTACAGTGAGCAAATACATAATAATGGTACAGTACTTAATCCTATACATAGCTTCAGTGTTACAAGAACAAGATGTCACAGTGCACTTGCTGCTCATACATTACAGTGCAGCGCTCCTACAGTAGGTTGTATTCATTCATTCATTCATTCATTCATTCAAACCTTTATTTATTCTCGAAAAGACAATTGAGGATTCCCTCATTTACAATGTCACCGAGATTACAAACACAATAAAACATGTGAACACATTAAAACATAAAACAGAAGAACACATTAAACATAGAAAAGAAATATCAATAAATAACATGAGAAAAAAAACTAAGAAATTTAAATTAGGAGACAGTTACAAGTATAAACACAAGTATAGGTATATTACAGAAAGCATACTAAAGCTAAAACGCACTTAACAACACAGGCCTATATTTAGATACAGCACATCACAACAAACAGGCATACCTACTGTAGCTGTAGAACTACTTTACAACACAGCAGAGTAGGCCTGAACCTAGCTGTGCAGCACCTTACAACATAGCTAGCAACACAGCACAATAGGCCTATATTCAGATACAACACACTACAACATCACAGTAGGCCTATCTGGCTAGATGGTAAATGTTTGTAAATGCCTTTCTACATTAATGGACAAAGTGCTTTACAAAACCTCTCATTCACACTCATTCACACACTAACGGCGGCAGCTGCCATGCAAGGTGCTAGCCTGCTCATTGGGAGCAATTTGGGGTTCAGTGTCTTGCTCAAGGACACTTCATCATGTGGACAGGAGGAGCCGGGAATCGAACCACCGACCCTGCGGTCATTGGACGACCCACTCTACCTCCTGAGCCACAGCCGCCCTTCAAAGATAACACTTTACAAAACACACAGTAGGCCGACACCGTAACACAGTATTTTTCCCAATAAACAATATAATTCTTTCATACAGTTTGACATAATCCAGTACTACCAAACCCAGCAGTGTTCAGATCAATATAGTCTAGTACAATGCTCTACAACACAGTATATTATCATGACTAGGCCTAATCATATTTAACTAATCTGAATCAGTCAACATAGGTGTATACAACAACATGTATACAACAACAACAACAACATGTATAGAACATGTATCTGAGTTGAAGACTCTTTCCCAGAATGATAATACTGTCTTCACAATAACTTGCAGAGCATTAATATAATCTGTCCTCATATATTCGCCTTTGTGTTAGGCTACTGACAGACACATGCGCCCTCAGTAAAACACCATGATAGTCAATGCCAAAGGTCAAATCTTTCAGACATAACTGAGAAGACATTGCTGACCGCTGCCCCCTGGTGTCTATGTGTAGTACTTGCTCTGGAGCTCTGGGGCCAGAGGTCTCTTGGTGATAGCGTACCTGTACTCTGCAGCCAGTCTGTAGGTCATCTGGTTGGGGGCCGTGGACCCAAGTAGGGGGCCGGCCCAAGCAATCAACCGTTGATAATCCATCTCTGTGGGGAGCTGGTCGTTGCGCCATTGAATTGACATGGAATAATCCATTGCCGTATATCTGTATTCAAAGAACAATATGTGTTAAATTAAAAATAGTACCATTTGATATCTTAAAAGGACCTGCTAGGGGGGTCTTTATTGGCCATGGTGACACTCACATTACACAGAGTGAGTGTACATAGCACACATTGATTGATTGATTGATTGATTGATTGATACATAGCACACACGCAACTTAAGGGGTTGTAGGTGGCAATTGGGGGGGGCGGGAGCTTATAATAGGAATCTCTAAATCTATATAAAAAAAATTCACTTGAATGAAATATTTCTTATTTCCTTTGTCATATACATGTTACGGGTCCAGAAAGTGTAGTGTGTTGTCTTCTTTGTGTGTCTCTTGTTTTGTCCGGAGGCCTGATTGAATCTATTCATGAGTTTCAAATGTAGTCCTAGACCTGCCATGTTAGGGACCAACACAGGTGTTTCAAATGAGTTAATGAGTTCTACTGCATAGGATTCTATCCAGTAGAGTCAATCAGATAAATTGAAACACCTGTGTTGGTCCCCAATATGGCAGGTCTGGGACTACATTTGAAACCCATGAATTGGGTAGCCTATATGCCGAGACTTTCTCGGTGTTCACACGTGTTCTAGGCCTAGCCTGTCCCTTTTAACGAGGGGGTTTTGGGGGTATCCTGGGCTTAGCCTGTCCCTTTTAACGAGGGGGTTTTGGGGGTATCCTGGGCTTAGCCTACGTAGTGACGTTACTGGGCCCGCCGGTGTTTTTGTGAACGGTGGCGCGCGAATGTCACCGAGATGAAGAGATGAAGAGATGAAGAGAAGAAGAGATGAAGAGATGAAGAGATGAAGAGAAGAAGAGCTGCATATTCGCTCCGAGTGAAAAGTGACAGACCGTCCAAATAACTACAGCTGCAGCTCATGAGTTCCATGCCTGTGACCAATTCTGTGGAAGATAATAAAGCTGTGTTGGAGAAAACGCCACCGTTGCCCCGGTATTTCCCTCAACTGAGTTATCAGTCACGTTAGATAGTTACGAGCAGTGCTCAGTTGGCTTGGAGCTAAAGCCAGCTGAAAGATAACAGACGGTCTGTAGTCTCTGCTTTCTTCAATTTGAGATGTTGTCAAAGAAAGCAATACAGAATACTTGTAGAAAATTACAACTCAAAATGCTGTCCATCCCCATTATGAACTTACGTGTTGTCTCTGTCAGTTTGTCAGATCCGTTATCCAATTCAAACCGCTAGATGATGATCACTGATGAACAAATGCAGAATGCAGATGGACTCAGATCACTGACTATTTAAGTGTCTGCTGCAGTGACGTCTACTAGGTTACCTGACATCATAAAAGCAGTGACGTCTACTAGGCTACATGACATCATAAAAGCAGCGAACACAGATCGTGGGCGGGGCTAATTAATTCATAACCTTTATTTAGCGGGAGTGTGGGGTCAAGTGTAACAGTGTTGACTCTTTTCTAAATAACTTTGAGACTAGTTCAGATAGATTAGTCATGTTTTGCTATACAGTGGGGAGCCCTTGGGGGTAGTAATCATATCCGCAGTATCTCAACGCGCCGACTCCGTCATTCAGCAATACCGCTCGCATGCCCATAGAGGGAGTAGTAATACTCAGGCTGTGTCCGAATGTCCATACTACAAACTATTTAGTACACTACTCCACGAAAACACGTTTAGTACAGGTCCAACGGATGCCCCACTGTCTCCCGCAGACCACCCTGAGTCTGATAGACACCCCTGTGTCTGCTGTGGATGTCCAGTACAGCCACTAACCCTGTCCTCCTCCCTCCTCCCTAGCGTCTCTCCCTCTTATACTCTAAACAGGTCCTGTAGACATCCCCCTGTCTCCTAAAGGCCACCCCGTAGCAGGTCTCGGAGAACCCCCCACCACCGCCCCTCAGCCAAGGTCCATCAAATGGCTCCTGGAAAGGCCCCCTGACTCCTTGTGATAGCTCCTTTGTCAGCTGTCCCTATCCAGCCAACCCCACCCCTTTTTACTCTTGGCTCTCTGCTTTCTGTCTCCCCACCCCTGCTTTGTGGTATTCTCTATGAGCCTGTCCTGCTAAATGCTTACTGTGCTTTGCTATATGATTCACTTAGGCCCAAATATCATATTAGAGACGAGCTAACACATAATGGCCTACTATGTAGACAAACATTCTCCAGGAGCTTGCTCGATCGTCTCGTTGAGGTCAGGGAAGAATTTTTACAGCTCACTTTTCTGGCCCCTGGGTGAAACTGTTTTTTTTGCTTCCCTCTATAATATGTAGGGGTGGGACCTATGCGCCCCCCCTCCCCCATTGCTCAAAAACGAACTGAAAAAAACTCACGGTACAATGTTTGGTTTTGAAAAGAATGGCTGCAATTACCGCTTATTGCCAAAAGGTGGAGCCAAAGACAATGAAACTGAAATCCTTGAGATTGCCACTTCAACATTACAGTTTTTCACAATTGATAAACACAAAACCTAATACTCTAAACCAAATGACCAGTTCCCTAAACACATTTAATAAAACTAGCCCCCATTTGCCAAAACCATAAACACATTTCACATATAGACACAATTCACAAAACTCAATCCCCTTTTCTCATAACTCTAAACGCATTTTGTCTTGATAAAACAGCAAAAAACTGCTGAAGCTCATGTGATGCAAAATGCCACAGTCAGCAAAGGTTGAACACAATGAACACACCTGGTGTCATTGATTAAACACAACGACTCAAAACTGAAGACACTTGTCGCAAATGATGTGACCTCACCTATATAGACCAGTGATGTGACCTCACCTATATAGACCAGTGATGTGACCTCACCTATATAGACCAGTGATGTGACCTCACCTATATAGACCAGTGATGTGACCTCACCTATATACTGTAGACCAGTGATGTGACCTCACCTATATACTGTAGACCAGTGATGAAACATTCCTAATAAGAAGATTGCGGCCACTCAGGCAGGATTCCTGACTTGATTCCTTCCCTGTGATCAAAAGGACTATTTGTCAGAAAACCATCATGATGGTTCTCTCACTAAGGGAATTAAGGGAAGTGGGCATGCTAAAATGGATGGTAAATTGACTTATATAGTGTTTCTATCCAAAGCGATTTACAGTGGCCTCTCATTCACCCATTCACACACCAATGGCGTTAGCAAGGTGCTAGCCTGCTCATTGGGAACAATTCGCGGTTCAGTGTCTTGCCCAAGGACACTTCAACATTTGGACAGGAGGAGCCTGGATTCGAACCGCTGACCCTTCGATCATTGGACGACCCGCTCTACCTCCTGAGCTACAACCGCCCCGCAATGGAATGGGATGCACCCTATGAGTCTACTCTGAGATTACTCTGCACTTCAAGGCTTGACCCCAAATTGAATTGTTGGAAATTGCCCGTAAAAATGTTTTTGTAGACATGATTACTGGGGGTAATTCTCTCATCTTATTATGCTTGATAAAAATTATTGTTTGGACTGAAATCAAATTCTAATGTGGCTGTGGTTAGCTGTTTTAAAAAAACAAACCCTTCTCTTAAATGGATTTCCCTGGTTTTCACAGTCGGACATGCTAGGTTGTAGAATAATGAAGTAGGCTTCATCCTAATACTTCTCTTCCTTTCCCCCAGATGTCCAGCAGCTCTCTCTCCCAGAGGTCCAGCAGCTCTCTCTCCCAGAGGTCCAGCAGCTCTCTCTCCCAGAGGTCCAGCAGCTCTCTCTCCCAGAGGTCCAGCAGCTCTCTCCCCCAGAGGTCCAGCAGCTCTCTCTCCCAGAGGTCCAGCAGCTCTCTCTCCCAGAGGTCCAGCAGCTCTCTCTCCCAGAGGTCCAGCAGCTCTCTCTCCCAGAGCAGCTCTCTCTCCCAGAGGTCCAGCAGCTCTCTCTCCCAGAGGTCCAGCAGCTCTCTCTCCCAGAGGTCCAGCAGCTCTCTCTCCCAGAGGTCCAGTAGGTCTCTCTCCCAGAGGTCCAGCAGCTCTCTCTCCCAGAGGTCCAGCAGCTCTCTCTCCCAGAGGTCCAGCAGGTCTCTCTCCCAGAGGTCCAGCAGCTCTCTCTCCCAGAGGTCCAGCAGCTCTCTCTCCCAGAGGTCCAGCAGCTCTCTCTCCCAGAGCCCCCGCAGTTTAAAGAGGAACAGGAGCTGTGGACCAGTCAGGGGGGAGAGCAGCTTCAAGGGCTTCAGTCTGATACCACACCCTCCATATTCACTTCTCCCAGAGAGAAACCCCACTGTGATCCAGAAGACTGGTCTCAACTCCCAAGTCTCGACCAAACTTCAACTGTGGAGGAGAGAAAAGGAGACTTTCTACCCACCAACACAATGGAGGTACAAATCAAAGCAGAGTCTGATGAAGAGAATTATGGAGGACCAGAACCAGGCAGTGACTCTCAGCCCACGTCTGTAACTCCAGACTGTCCTACAGCTCAGAGATTAGAAGAGGAGGAGGAGAGAGGAGGGGTGGTGCCGGATCTAAAGCTGAAGTCAAATAGAGCAGAGGCTAAGTGTTCTAGTGTTCCCAGCCCTGACACCTGCCTCAGGACCAAAACCAGACCTCGTATGCGAGGCAAAGATTGCAAAGACAGCTACAGTATTTATCAAATGCCCACTAGATGGCGATAAAGGTTTAAGGATAGATCTAATTAGAGGGCTTGTGTGACTCCTCCATGTCGTTCCATAATACACCAGAGGACCCACCAGCAAATAAGACGTCTTCTAAGAGGTCAAAGGCAAGGGGGACTCAAAAAATGAACTATATACATTCTTCTTATGTTCTCATCATCCAGATCGCCTGGTTTGTCATTAGATTTGATAATTTTACTTTGCTCTAGGCCTACTGTCTAATAATCTAATTATGTTAAATATGTAACAAAGCACTGGTGATGCTGTTGGAGTTTAGGACACTCTGAAGTCTCTCCTTGGTGCCACTCTGTTCTCTCGTCACCATCGTCTGTTTTGATGTAGCAAAGATCAATGGAAAATGCCGGTTTTGGCGGGGGGGGGGGGGGGGGGGGCTGACAGACAGTACTAAACAGCTAGATTCTGGATCTGAGCACATAATTTGTTTTGGATGTTCAAAAGGAAAGTGATCAAGAGCTATGTGTGATTTGACCCTATTTATAAGATTATGTGGGGGTGTGTTGTGTTTGGATGTTTTCAATTTATGCTAAGCAGAATAAGTAGTTTATGTAACAGATAAATGTAATGAATATTTTGGTATAAACAGAGTACACTTGTTCTCTCAATGCCAATATATATTTTTGTTTGATAGGCTACCATCTTGAAGTTGTCCTGACGTCATAGGAGCCACGACCCCTGACAGGATTGCATGAACCTAAAATGTCAATAGGCTAAGTATTGGGCTCTAACCCAATTCGACATCCACCATCATTAAGGAAGCCAGACGTGTCCTAAAAGACTGGAAAGGACCGTTTCCTTTCTCTGTGTTCCTGACCTTGTCAAAAGTTGAATGATTCATATGTTTAAGAATTGAGGGTTTTGTGACAAAGACCCTGTCATAGAGGAGGGCCAGACTGGAGGTCACCATTTCTCTCCCCTCCCTCTTCCCCCTCACCCTCCCCTTCATCCTGTAGAAAAGAACCTGGCACCTCAGAGGCCATTTTGAGGAAGATGTGCGCGAGTCTTTCATGTCTGAGATCTAAGACTGATTAGAGATTCAGACCTAAGGGACCAGGCTGGAAGGAAGTCCTCCAGTCACTGTTTACCTGCCAGGGAGAGTGAGAGAGGGAGGGAGAGGAGAGAGGGAGGGAGAGGAGAGAGGGAGAGGAGAGAGGGAGGGAGAGGAGAGAGGGAGGGAGAAAAGAGAGGGAGGGAGAGGAGAGAGGGAGGGAGAAGAGAGAGGGAGGGAGAGGAGAGAGGAACCAGTCTGAAAGTAAGTGCCCACAGTGCTCAGCTGGATCATGGTGTTATGATGAGCTGGGTTGGTCTCATGGTCTAGACTAGACTACCCACAGTGCTTAGCTCGCTGGGTTAGTCTCATGGTCTAGACTAGACTTCCCACAGTGCTTAGCTGGCTGGGTTGGTCTCATGGTCTAGACTAGACTGACCACAGTGCTTAGCTGGCTGGGTTGGTCTCATGGTCTAGACTAGACTACCCACAGTGCTTAGCTGGCTGGGTTGGTCTCATGGTCTAGACTAGACTTCCCACAGTGCTTAGCTGGCTGGGTTAGTCTCATGGTCTAGACTAGACTGACCACAGTGCTTAGCTGGATCATGGGTGTTAGTGAAACGTACGCTGCAAAGCTCTATCTGTATATCTCTTATTTGAATGCTTGTTGTTACTGTCTGTGTGAGGACTTAATAAAGCATTTCTTTGTAAACATACCCACACCTTGTATACAGTACGACAAACCTGAACTAGTCACTCTCACTGTAGTGTGTTCTGTGCCCATGTATTGTAGTTCGTTTTACTTTGTCTTAATGTTGTTATTGTGATAATTTATCTGTGTTACATTATGGAGAATTTGACTACTGTTTCGATGTCGGGGACTACGGATGGAGTAGTCTAGCCTTGTGCTAAATAGTTTATCCTTAGTTTATCCTTAAATAGTAGTTTAGCCTTGTGCTAAATCCGGCTTTTTGTGTGTTGGCTGTAAGCCGACACACCAAGGAGAGGGAATCCTTTTTGTCCGTGCTTCTTGCGTCTTGCGTCGTGTTGTTGACCTGCAATTCCATTGCTGCTACCACAAGAGGCAGTAGTCCCAGAACATCAAAACCAAAAGACTCCACTGACCCCTACATGCATAGTTTCTTTCCCTATCTGCGTGTGTGTACGGGGTGTGCAGGGTGGGGGGGGGGGGGGGTTGGGGGGCATTGGCAGTAATAACAATGTCGGAGAAGACCCTGTGCAAGACCCCACGGTACGCTACTGCATTATAGACAGACAGTCCTCATTACAATAGGAGTAGGACACTTCAAATCCTATAGTAATTAATTTTTGTATAGGATGTGATGCACCAGTCGCTCTACGCCTATGTGGTTTATTTTCAGTGATTAGACTGACTGTTGACTGGCACAGCTTTAGGTGGTGATGGAGAAATGAGCTTAATGTATTGATGCTTTTTTGTGCGTGACTGTAAGCCAGCGCACCTAGTATAGCGTTCGTCCGGTCATCACTCCCTCCCTCCCTCCCCTCCGTTACAGCGGACAATGTTGGCCTGCATTTCTCTGTTGGCACCACAAGAGGCAGTAGTCCCAGCACACCAAAATCAAGAAGGACACCAAAATCAACCCGCCGATCTACACTGCACAAGTAGAGTAGTGGTGAGAGCATTGGACTCCCACCCTGGAGACTGGGGTTGAAGACCTGGTGGGGATGACTTTATGGGACATTACCCCAAACCTCCACATGTTCATCCTTTCACTCCAACCTTTACCCCTTGCCTTATAGATCAGATCCTTTCCCAACCCCAACCCATATTCTAACCCCAACCCACACTAGGGACTGGAAGAAGGACACCAAAACCCACCCACCGATCTCCACTGCACAAGTAGAGTAGTGGTGAGAGCATTGGACTCCCACCCAGGAGACCGGGGTTCCTGGTGGGGATGACTTTATGTTATTATCAGTGTAACTGCTTTAGCCACTGACCACTACCATTAATGTTATGGAAGCTGCTGCTAGTTGTTGTGAGCCCATGAGCTAACTGGCTATCCCGCTCTTATTGTGCTGGATTAGCATTGGAAGCATTGGAACTGATGTGTCCAGGTGACAAGACCTATCTTGATTTATCAAACATTACCGTCCTACCAGTCCCGCACAGAAACAAGCCAGCCAACACACATAAGCCAGGCTTGACCTGGCCTGGTTTACACATTGTCGTGTATTGATGTTTTTAATGAATCCATTTCATGTATCTGTGTTCATCAAAATGCATTGTCCCGTCAAAATAAACAAATAAAGTAAAGTAATAACTTATAACTGTGCTCACATCACCGCCTAGAGACGACAAGAACTGCATGTGGTTCGACAGAAAGAATCAGATGCAGTCAAGAGTTTAAATGTAAATAAAAATCAGAACACTGTCAAATCCAACGCAGACATTTTAATGAAATAATAAAAATGTATAAATGAAATGCCCTTAATATGGGTGGTGGATCCAGCCTCCTGCTCGTTCTTCTCCAGGTCCATCTGAATCCCCTGTCCACTCCTTGAAGATCACTCAGCTGCTTCAATGACACACAATATCCAAGGCCTGCATAGGCTACAATCAAACCACCATGGAAACACAAGGTAAACAAAATTGATTTAGATCGCTCTGATAATTCCACTTAGTAGTGGAGGTCAGAAATGTTATATACATTTTTTTTCTATTTCAAAATTATTTAATTTTACTCACAAAAAATCCTCCATAATGTCCCTCATGAGAAGGAGCTGGGTACCTTCGCTGGACTGAGGCAGGATGGTATCAATGGCTGTGTCCTTCACCTTCTCCTCCTTCATATCCATGAGAAGCTTCAGCTTCACTAGCCAGCACTTGCCTAGCATAACATGTCAAGTATACTGTACAGTAGTATACAGTAGTGCAGAGTAAGTTCTCTATTGTATAGACAAGGTGTTCAATTGCTCAAGTGTTGTCAGGTGTTGATTCAAGTGATAGTGTACAGTAGTGCAGAATCAGTTGTCTATTGTATAGACGAGGTGTTCAATTGATTGGTTCGAGTGTTCGAATGGTGCAGAGTCAGTTGTTTATAGTACTCTGGTTGTACTATACATAGGCCCTCACTCTAATTATAACAATGGCACACATGCCACCCCCTGGACCAACAAGTGAACACGTGACACCTTGCACCTTGTCTATACAATAGACAACCGACTATGCACCACTGTACACTCGAACACTCGAACCAACACCTGACAACACTTGAGCAATTGAACACCTTGTCTATACAATAGACAACTGACTCTGTACTACTGAATGAACAATATTGTGTTGATAGGCCATTCAGCGGGTGCTCACCTGTCTGCTCTGACCACTCTCTTCCTTATCGAGGGGCGAGCAGAGCTGTTCATAGAGGCAGCCAAGCAGCAGGAGGTCACAGCTGCTATCAGAGGGGTCATCGGTGAGCATCCCTGATTGGTTCATAGAGATGAGTGGGTTTCAGAATGTTCAGTGATGGCACATCTGTGTATGTAACCCAGTTGTATCTATCTATCTATCTATCTATCTGTCTGTCTGTCTGTCTGTCTGTCTAGCTAGCTATCTCTCTCTCTCTCTCACACACACACACACACACACACACACACTAAACACTGCAGGGCTGCACAAGTATAGAAAGCATTACTCACAAATAAATCGGGCAGATAAATCGACAGAATCAGTTAGAGTTCACCATTCAAATCATCACCTCTGGCATATACACCGAAAGGAACTATTTTTATTTCATGGTACAAACTGAAACGAATGAACCCATTACTAAATAAACTCTGTTTCATCAGTGTTGAACAACTATTGATCTGACTGTAGATAAGATTTAGCTTCTGAGATCTATGCCCATTCAAAACTGCCATGACATGGCTTCCCCTCTATTGTACGACCGTATTTCACCATTCAGACCCAATTGAATGGCGGTCAATTGTCCGGTATTCTCTGTGCTTAAAGCGACAGTAATCAACTCTAAGCTGCTCAGAAGCGGATAGCTAGATTCTGTAGGCCGCTAGCTGGTAGCATTGTAAGCCGCCCCTTGGTATCATGGATCCTGGTATGGGGTTGACCGTAGCACTGGATGGGAGCGTATCCTTCCACCCGGAACTACGCCCGTCAAGAACCACTGATCAAAACAACTTCGCAGGCGACACTGCACATCAGGGTGCTGAGAAATAGAGCCGCCAGATGTCAACTTCATACATCAGCTGGTTCTGGAGATAATCATGGACATAGCCCCGAGACAGAGAGAGACACATAGCCCCGAGACAGAGAGAGACACATAGCCCCGAGACAGAGAGAGACACATAGCCCCGAGACAGAGAGAGACACATAGCCCCGAGACAGAGAGAGACACATAGCCCCGAGACAGAGAGAGACACATAGCCCCGAGACAGAGAGAGACACATAGCCCCGAGACAGAGAGAGACACATAGCCCCGAGACAGAGAGAGACACATAGCCCCGAGACAGAGAGAGACATAGCCCAGAGACAGAGAGAGACACATAGCCCCGAGACAGAGAGAGACACATAGCCCCGAGACAGAGAGAGACACATAGCCCCGAGACAGAGAGAGACATAGCCCAGAGACAGAGAGAGACACATAGCCCCGAGACAGAGAGAGACACATAGCCCCGAGACAGAGAGACACATAGCCCAGAGACAGACAGAGAGACAGAGATGGTCCGTGCCATTTAAGATAGTCCATTCTACTCAGGGGTCCTTCTACTTTTCAAATCCACAGAATTGAGATGTTGAGGAGCTTCGTTGCTTGTCTGGTCCTTGTTCTATGTGTTAGGATTCTCATAGGTTGCGCTGCATTGTAACTTTTATTCCTGTATTTTATTTTTCCTGCATTTTGTTTTAAATGTCCTTTTTTTCATTTATGACCTTTTATGTGTTGCACTTTGTCTTGATGCTTTTAATGTCTCATGTGAAGCACTTTGAATTGCCTTGTTGCTGAAATGTGCTACACAAATAAACTTGCCTTGCCTAGGTTAGTGTAGAGGTTAGGTGCATTGTGGGTACAGTTATTAGTTATAGTTGTTGTATTTCACAGGATGTTGTTTAAGTAGTTTGATAATGTTAGATAGATTAGACCAGTATGTCAACTCACACTTGCATCCATTGTGTGTGTATTGCTTGTGTATGTGTGATTACAAGTGGCTTGTTAGTCGAAACATTCATTAACCTCCTCACATCTTCTGCATTGATGTTCTCCATTCAGGTTTGAGTGGAGTTTAGGCTACAATATCATGGACCACTACCAGCATGAACAGATGCGAGCCGTTGAGTACGTCTCCACGATGCACAAAGCCATGAATGGAGTGGAGAACTTTCCTTACTACTCACCCACACACATACTGAAGAACTTAGACGAGGAACACCTGAGAAAGTAAGAAGATGCCGCAGTGACAACAACGAAAATATCAATGAATGTTTAGTTTTCTGCATGTGTGTATATTTGTGTACAGGATATGCTGTTGATGTGTACAGGATATGCTGTTGATGTGTACAGGATATGCTGTATAAAGCGCTGCATTGGTATTTTAAAGTATAAATAAGAGAACTTCCTCTGATGTTCTGGAAAAAAAACATTGTCAAGCAGAACTTTTTAGCTCCGCCCCCGCGACAGTGCAGGAGCGGTCCACGGGCCCCGCCCACACACGGCTGGCCATTCACAGCCATTCATTTTTTGGACCAGGATTACGCAACAACTACCTGACCAATTTTCATTAAACTCAGAGGAGGGGTGCAGTATGAGCCAATTTAGAACCCATTCAATTATGGAAGAGATCCGAATGACGGGATAGGTCCACAAGCCGCCCAAACACGGCCATTCACCTCCATTCGTTTTTTGGACATTCATTATCAATGAGGGGAATTGAAATGGCCATATCTTGACCTGGGAAGGTCACAGAGACAGAGGGTTTGGACTGGCATAAAAATCTCGACCTACTAAATGCAGCAATACCAAACGTGCACACAGAGCCATGAAAAGCATTCATGAGCAGAGGCCTGTGCTCTCTGAACGTTCTAGTTGAACCTTATAATATATGACAATATTCCTTCTCATATGTGGAAAAACATTGTCAATCAGCACGTTTTGAGTGAACTTGTTTGCAAGCGTTCCTCCTCATGTGTGTCCAATCTTACAGAGTGCCGCCATTTTGCTTGCTCCACGGAACCAACGACATCATCGTCCCCGTGGCGTCCTCCATCAGGTTCTCAGAACTGCTCACCTCCCTCCATATTAAGGTGTCGCTCTACCTCCTGTCTAAAATGGACCACACCGAGATCGTGACCGACCTCATGGCTCCGGACCGCCACTTCTACCACTCTGTGTACAGCAGTATCAAACAGGAGTACAGCAAACTCTCTGGGACCTGCTGAACTTTCACCAACTCTACACACTCAAACATTCAATATTATTTCATGGCGTACAACACAATTCTTTGTTTACATCCTCTCTTCTCATACAACAAACTTCCACTTGATTTTATCCCGACTGATATTGACTTACATCCGTTTTAATCCAGTTATGATTCCTCTATTGTGCGTTTCCTCATGGGCCATGATTATAAATGACTACGTTGCTGGATGCAGCTGAATGAAATCTGGACTGTAAGAGGCCGTTTGTTTTTTAACCAAGAGGCCTATGGAATCACCTACAGGGCCTGAAATTCAACATTCAACCTTGTTAGTTGATGTGTTGAAGACATAATGCAACACAGTTGTTGGACAGTATTATGTAAGATGGCGTTTTTTACAGTATTTTAAGGAGACAAAGAACTGGTGGTAGATCTTTCTTTTTTTTATTGGTACAGTATTTGTTGCATGCATTGTGGTCAGCTGATGGCACAGGTTAATAGTTTGTGACATGTTTGCTAATGTACATCCTAATTTATTTGAATCTGCTCCTATAGCCATTTATTAATTCATTGAAAGTAATCAATTGAAATGAATTGAAATGTTTTATTTGCATACATATACCATATTTAAACTGTTATGTAATTGACAAGAAAATATTGCCCCCACTCCTATGAAATCGGTAGTGATTGATCGACCCGTGTACAGTTTGTGCGTGCATGCTTTCGTCCGTCACACATATACCAGAGATCACCACCAGGGGGTGCTGGTCACAGTTCATTTCCCCCATTACCAAGTACTTTCCTCTGTAGGCCTACATAAGGTTGGCGTTTCAGTAAAAGTAGCCTTCTACTTAGGAGCCTGTCTGCTTTCTAAATCCAAAGAATCCGGCTAGAAACGAAACAGCCCGGCCTTGACTGGGCTCATTAGTGTAGCCTACATCTCGCCAGATCAAGATCAGGATGGCATTTCAGCAACAAGGCAATTCAAAGTGCTTTACATGAGACATTAAAAGCATCATGACAAAGTGCAACACATAAAAGGTCATATAGAATGAAATGCAAAAAAGGACATTTAAAACAAAATGCAGGAAAAATAAAACAGGAATAAAAGTTACAGTGCAGTGTATGGATGAATAATTATTTGATTTAATAAAAAGCAGCAGCAAAAAGAAAAGTCTTCAGTCTTGATTTAAAAGAACTGAGAGTTGTAGCAGACCTGCAGTTTTCTGGAAGTTTGTTCCAGATATGTGGAGCATAAAAACTGAACGCTGCTTCTCCATGTTTTGTTTTAACTCTGGGGACAGAAAGCAGGCCTGTGCCAGATGACCTGAGAGGTCTGGATGGTTCATAGCGTAGCAGCGTTTGTTTAAAAATATGTAGGCTATGGTTATAATTTACATCGATTTCTGTTGCTCTAAATCATATGATTGCCCAATTAAAAGCAGTATGACATTAATTACCCATTTCGGTGCAGTGTTCTTTGAATTGAGATCTCCAACATGAATATGGAAAGAGTTGTGAGGTGCAGGAATGTGTATTATCATTCTTAAGTAAATACTTTTGGACTCATCACAAACAAGAATCACAGGCAGTAATGTAGTTCGCATATCACCACAAAATGAAATGATTTCAACAAGTTGAACAGACATGTTTTGAGGGTAACACAGAGTTCGGATAATGTAAAGATGATTTGACTCAGCCCAAAATTAATTTACACGTAGGCCTACAAGAAAAACATGTAAAATTTAAAAATTGATTTAAAAAAAAGCCCCACACCCACAATAGTAAGAAATGTGTTTTCACGTCAGTGTAATGTGATCTCGCAAGTGCTGTCCCATTCCTTTTTATACCAATTCGAGCCCTTGCAGCCTCTCGCACTCAACCACTTTACCAGGTGACGTCAATAAGTCTGTGAGGGCTCAGGGCTTGAGGGTTTAGGGGGGACATTGGGACTGGACCACTATAGCGTGGAGCAAAGGCAAGACAATTACGTATATGGAAAAACGCGGAAAGATCATCAACTTTTCGGAGACGGAGGTGCTTGTTGGTGAGGTCCACGCGAAGAAAAAAAATCATCTTCGGAAGGTATTTGTACTAGCCTACCTTTGTCTGATTGCTCCTACAGTTTAGGTAGCCTACTGTATGTTTCATGCATCCTGTATTTGGCGTAGGCTACACGGACATGCTGTATTATGTGGCTGTGAGGAAAGCAAACATTCCACACATTCTGTGGTAGGCTATGATTGATTTAGGACCAAAAACAGGGAACGATAACACAGATGATCACTTCATAATGTTAGACCACATTAAACATTTTCCCCTCTGGGAAATTAAGACTCATCTAAATCACCCGGTAAATCACACTTAAGCATTTATTTGGCTGCCAACAGAAAAACATATCAATTGAATATGGCTACACAATGAAATGTTTAATGCATAATCAAGTTCACAGACAAACTCAAAGAAAATGACTGAAATTGTTTCTCCAGACTCTGACGTGGGGTGGGACTCAGAGGAGGGGGAGTCTGCAGTGGTCCTTGACCTGACGGTCGTAGCCTCCACCTCCAGCGCCACGACCTCCAGTGCCTCCACCTCCAGCGCGCCGGCCTCCACCTCCAGTGCCATCTCCAGCGCCTCCGTCTCCACCGCCCACGCCTCCACCTCCGGCTGCCAGCGTCCCTGCCACAAGGGTCCCTGAGGGCTGGGCTTCTTCTCAGACGCGGTGCTGGAGGCTCATGACCCTAGATGTTAGGGTTTTGATGGAGGACCCAAGAGCAGACACGATTGGGGTGAAAGCCCGTAGGCACGTTTATTGAGATCCGGGGAGAGGCAGGCAGTAACGTGGTCCGTAGACAGGCGTGGGTCAGGCGGGGACGTGGTAGTCGTACAGGCGATGGTCAGGCAGGAGCGTGGTAGTCGTACAGGCGTGGGTCAGGCAGGAGCGTGGTAGTCGTACAGGCGATGGTCAGGCAGGAGCAGGGTTGTCGTACAGGCGTGGGTCAGGCAGGAGCGGGGTAATCGTACAGGTGTGGGTCAGGTAGGAGCAGGGTTGTCGTACAGGCGTGGGTCAGGCAGGAGCAGGGTGTTCGTACAGGTGTGGGTCAGGCAGGAGCGTGGTAGTCGTACAGGCGTGGGTCAGGCAGGAGCAGGGTAATCGTACAGGTGTGGGTCAGGCAGGAACTGGATACTGGGAAAACAGGGAGAACAGGGTAAGGCAAGGTTCAAAAGACAGACGAGGCAGGGAGCTAGAGACGTGTACCCACTAGGTTGGTTGGTCAACGATCTGGCACAGAGGGCTGTGTGGACCGGCTTCTTATCCTGCTGGCGATTGGCTGATCAGGACCAGGTGCGTTGATTGGCTGATCAGGACCAGGTGCGTTGAGGTGTGGAGGAGAGGCAATCAAGGTGACGCACGGCAGGTGTGGATCGGGGGCGTGTCTGGCTTGTGACCGCAGACGTGCCCGCAGTTCCCGCTGCAGGCTCTGGGAGGTGCTGGGGGAAACGGAGTCCGACACTGGAGAGACAGGGACAGGCTGGGGACCAGCGTCAGAACCGGGGCTCGGGCCGGGGTCAGGGGGCTGAGGAGGTGGACGAGGCTGACGCGGCGGTGCCGTGACATATCAGTCCTCTATGTATAGTGACTAGTCTATCAGTCCTCTATGTACTAGTGACTAGTCTATCAGTCCTCTATGTGTAGTGACTAGTTTATCAGTCCTCTATGTGTAGTGACTAGTCTATCAGTCATCTATGTATAGTGACTAGTCTATCAGTCCTCTATGTATAGTGACTAGTTTATCAGTCCTCTATGTGTAGTGACTAGTCTATCAGTCCTCTATGTACTAGTGACTAGTCTATCAGTCCTCTATGTACTAGTGACTAGTCTATCAGTCCTCTATGTACTAGTGACTAGTCTACCAGTCCTCTATGTACTAGTGACTAGTCTATCAGTCCTCTATGTACTAGTGACTAGTCTATCAGTCCTCTATGTGTAGTGACTAGTCTACCAGTCCTCTATGTATAGTGACTAGTCTATCAGTCCTCTATGTACTAGTGACTAGTCTACCAGTCCTCTATGTGTAGTGACTAGTCTATCAGTCCTCTATGTACTAGTGACTAGTCTACCAGTCCTCTATGTGTAGTGACTAGTCTATCAGTCCTCTATGTACTAGTGACTAGTCTATCAGTCCTCTATGTATAGTGACTAGTCTACCAGTCCTCCATGTACTAGTGACTAGTCTATCAGTCATCTATGTATAGTGACTAGTCTATCAGTCCTCTATTTGTAGTGACTAGTCTATCAGTCCTCTATGTACTAGTGACTAGTCTATCAGTCCTCTATTTGTAGTGACTAGTCTATCAGTCCTCTATGTACTAGTGACTAGTCTATCAGTCCTCTATGTACTAGTGACTAGTCTATCAGTCCTCTATGTATAGTGACTAGTCTACCAGTCCTCTATGTACTAGAGACTAGTCTATCAGTCCTCTATGTGTAGTGACTAGTCTACCAGTCCTCTATGTGTAGTGACTAGTCTATCAGTCTGTATGGGCACATCCATAAATTCAATGCTTTCTTACTAACTAAACCCAATAATAAACAATTATATATATATATATATATATATATATATATATACCTGTATATATATATATATATATACATATATAATGGCACTCTCCACCGACTAGGGGTGGTCTCAGCCAAAAATGTTGTGCACATAACACACAAGGTTGCACAAAATGCTGTCAAAACTTTCTTTTATAATAACCTCCATAATTCTGTTTGGTCAAATATTGAAGGGAATTTGCAGTGGAATTTTTACTTGACTACTATTACTATTAATGACCGTCTCTCACTTGCCACAATGAACCCAACACAGTCTGATTCTCCCAGTCCTTCATGCTTTCACCGAGTCTGAAAATGTATTCTGCATTTGCTGGTAGAGGACAGGAGACTGCCTGGAAAATGTGGAAGTCCTCCAGAGGTGAATGGTGCTTTCAATGAACTCCTATGGAGCTGGAAGTGAAGTCAGTGAAGGACCAGTGTGTCACTGCTGGAGAGATGACTAGTTCTGATGCGAGACCCGGCCCACAGTAGCACAAACGTGAATGATGCCAGCAAACAGCTCTCCACACAGAAGTCTGGAAGTAGAGTACATACCTCAAACACAGGAACCAGGAGAACAGCTCTTCACACTAGAGAACATTCCTCCAACACAGGTACCCCTCAAGCAGAACACCAAGAGCACTGTGACATAATTTAACCTTGAAAGAGGTAGAAGACTTCCGTCCACACCTGGAAGTAAACCTTATAGTACTGTACTATAGAAACGTCATGCGCAATTGTGATGATGTCTGAGGGTCAGTGTCCTGGTCTCAGTGTTTTTCTGCTGCAAATATTGAATAATCTGCAAGAGGAAAGAGAAAAGAGGAGAGGAAAGACAGGAGTCTGAATCAGTGACAGCGTCATTACAAACAGATTCACATGACCTCATATCCACGGTATTGTTAGTCACTGGTTGTGCTTTTTTCAAGTACTGTAAAGAAAACAGGTGATGCTAAAGGTATAGTGTGTGCCTAATACACAATTCTCTCTTTCTCTCTCTCTCTCTCTCTCTCTCTCTCACCTTTACACTTTCCAGGCACTTTTTTTATCTCTTGTAAACGGGCATAATTCTCCCATATCTTTAAATCCTCTCTCTTCTCTCTTTCTTCACTTTTCTCTTTCTTCTCTGCCTTCTTCTGCTGCTTTTTCTTTTCCTTCTCTGTCTTCTTTCTATCTTTCTCCTCTCTCCGTTTCCGTTTCTCCTCCTCTTTCATGGCCTTCCTCTCCTCCTCCTCTTCTATCCTTGCTTTCCGCTCCTCCTCAGCTTGCCTCCGATACTCCTCTGCAGCTGACTTGTTCCACTGCTCTCTCTTCACCTTCTCTTCCTGTTTTTCCTTTTCCTTCTCTGCCTTCTTTCTGGCTTTCTCCTCCTGTCTCATCTTATTGGTTTCTGTCATCTTTTTCAGTGCGCTAAAGATGCTACCAGATACCTTCTCACCCTCATGCCTGTCAGAGGGGGCCTGGTGGTCTTGGGCCTCCTCATCTCCATCCCAATCAAAGAGGGCCCGGGTAGACCCGACATCCTGGTTTTGAGATGAGGCCTCCTGGTCATCCTGGGACTCATATTCATCTGAAATGTATTCAAAGATGGACTCCTCATCTGTATCCAATTCAAAGAGGGCCTGTTCTACCTGGCTGTTGTTAGACAAGGCCTCCTGGTGTTGCTGGGCCAGAGAGTCAGAGAGGGCTTTCTCCACCTTCTCTTCCTCTTTTCTCTTTTCCTTCTCTATCGGTTTCTCCTCCTCTTTCCTGGCCTCCCTCTCCTCCTCCTCTTCTATCCTTGCTTTCCGCTCCTCCTCAGCTTGCCTCCGATACTCCTCTGCAGCTGACTTGTTCCACTGCTCTCTCTTCACCTTCTCTTCCTGTTTTTCCTTTTCCTTCTCTGCCTTCTTTCTGGCTTTCTCCTCCTGTCTCATCTTATTGGTTTCTGTCATCTTTTTCCGTGCGCTAAAGATGCTACCAGATACCTTCTCACCCTCATGCCTGTCAGAGGGGGCCTGGTGGTCTTGGGCCTCCTCATCTCCATCCCAATCAAAGAGGGCCCGGGTAGACCCGACATCCTGGTTTTGAGATGAGGCCTCCTGGTCATCCTGGGACTCATATTCATCTGAAATGTATTCAAAGATGGCCTCCTCATCTCTATCCAATTCAAAGAGGGCCTGTTCTACCTGGCTGTTGTTAGACAAGGCCTCCTGGTGTTGCTGGGCCAGAGAGTCAGAGAGGGCTTTCTCCACCTTCTCTTCCTCTTTTCTCTTTTCCTTCTCTATCGGTTTCTCCTCCTCTTTCCTGGCCTCCCTCTCCTCCTCCTCTTCTATCCTTGCTTTCCGCTCCTCCTCAGCTTGCCTCCGATACTCCTCTGCAGCTGACTTGTTCCACTGCTCTCTCTTCACCTTCTCTTCCTGTTTTTCCTTTTCCTTCTCTGCCTTCTTTCTGGCTTTCTCCTCCTGTCTCATCTTATTGGTTTCTGTCATCTTTTTCCGTGCGCTAAAGATGCTACCAGATACCTTCTCACCCTCATGCCTGTCAGAGGGGGCCTGGTGGTCTTGGGCCTCCTCATCTCCATCCCAATCAAAGAGGGCCCGGGTAGACCCGACATCCTGGTTTTGAGATGAGGCCTCCTGGTCATCCTGGGACTCATATTCATCTGAAATGTATTCAAAGATGGCCTCCTCATCTCTATCCAATTCAAAGAGGGCCTGTTCTACCTGGCTGTTGTTAGACAAGGCCTCCTGGTGTTGCTGGGCCAGAGAGTCAGAGAGGGCTTTCTCCACCTTCTCTTCCTCTTTTCTCTTTTCCTTCTCTGTCTTCTTTCTATCTTCCTCCTCTTTCTGTTTCAATTTCTCCTCCTCTTTCCTGGCCTCCCTCTCCTTCTCTTCTTTCTTTTCTCTCTTTTCCCTCTCCACCTTCTCTTCCTCTTTTCTCTTTTCCCTCTCTGTCTTCTCTCTATCTTCCTCCTCTTTCAGTTTCTGCTCCTCTTTCCTGGCCTCCCTCTCCTCCTCCTCTTCGTATTGGGGCCTCCTCCTCTCCTCTTCCTCCCTCCTCCTCCCCTCATCCTCCTCCCTCAACTCCCTCCTCAACTCGGCCATGTCCTTTCTCCACGCCTCTCTCTCCTTCACCTGTTCCCTTATCCTCCTGGCTTCCTCCCCCCTCCTCCTCTCCCCTTCCTTCCTCCTCCTCCCCTCTTCCTCCCTCAACTCCCTCCTGATCTCGATCACCTCCTTTCTCCACGCCTTTCTCTCCTTCAGATGTTCATTTCTCCTCCTGGCTTCCTCCCCCCTCCTCTCCTCTTCCTCCCCCCTCCTCTCCTCATCCTCCTCCCTCAACTCCCTCCTCAACTCAGCCATCTCCTTTCTCCACGCCTCTCTCTCCTTCACCTGTTCCCTTATCCTCCTGGCTTCCTCCCCCCTCCTCCTCTCCCCTTCCTTCCTCCTCCTCCCCTCTTCCTCCCTCAACTCCCTCCTGATCTCGATCATCTCCTTTCTCCACGCCTCTCTCTCCTTCACCTGTTCCCTTATCCTCCTGGCTTCCTCCCCCCTCCTCCTCTCCCCTTCCTCCCCTCAACTCCCTCCTGATCTCGATCATCTCCTTTCTCCACGCCTTTCTCTCCTTCAGATGTTCATTTCTCCTCCTGGCTTCCTCCCCCCTCCTCTCCTCTTCCTCCCCCCTCCTCTCCTCATCCTCCTCCCTCAACTCCCTCCTCAACTCAGCCATCTCCTTTCTCCACGCCTCTCTCTCCTTCACCTGTTCCCTTATCCTCCTGGCTTCCTCCCCCCTCCTCCTCTCCCCTTCCTTCCTCCTCCTCCCCTCTTCCTCCCTCAACTCCCTCCTGATCTCCCTCATCTGGCGGTCCACCTCTGTCTTTATGAGGACCTGCACCCTCTCCATGAGATCCTCCCCCACTGCTCTCTCCATCCCCTCATCTGTCTGTACCCCTCTGTCCTGTCTGTCCTTATCCTCCTCCCTCCTCCTCCTCCCCTCATCCTCCTCCCTCCTCCTCCTCCTCGCCTCATCCTCCTCCCTCCTCCTCCTCCCCTCATCCTCCTCCCTCCTCCTCCTCCTCGGCTCATCCTCCTCCCTCCTCCTCCTCCCCTCATCCTCCTCCCTCCTCCTCCTCCTCGCCTCATCCTCCTCCCTCCTCCTCCTCCCCTCATCCTCCTCCCTCCTCCTCCTCCCGTCATCCTCCTCCCTCCTCCTCCTCCTTGCCTCATCATGTTCCCTCCATTCCCTCTTCAGCCGGTCCATGCGCCCCTCCACCCAGTTTCTCTCCGTCCCATGCATTTCCAGCGTCTCCCTCTCCCAGGGCTGGCTCTGTCTAGCAGGCTGCTGGGAGGCTCTTCAGGGGGACGCACAGACAACCAGGATCACACTCATGATTATACACAGCCACACAATGCATAGTAGTACAGTGAGCAAATACATAATAATGGTACAGTACTTAATCCTATACATAGCTTCAGTGTTACAAGAACAAGATGTCACAGTGCACTTGCTGCTCATACATTACAGTGCAGCGCTCCTACAGTAGGTTGTATTCATTCATTCATTCATTCATTCATTCATTCATTCATTCATTCAAACCTTTATTTATTCTCGAAAAGACAATTGAGGATTCCCTCATTTACAATGTCACCGAGATTACAAACACAATAAAACATGTGAACACATTAAAACATAAAACAGAAGAACACATTAAACATAGAAACAAAATATCAATAAATAACATGAGTAAAAAAACTGAGAAATTTAAATTAGGAGACAGTTACAAGTATAAACACAAGTATAGGTATATTACAGAAAGCATACTATAGCTAAAACGCACTAAACAACACAGGCCTATATTTAGATACAGCACATCACAACAAACAGGCATACCTACTGTAGCTGTAGAACTACTTTACAACACAGCAGAGTAGGCCTGAACCTAGCTGTGCAGCACCTTACAACATAGCTAGCAACACAGCACAATAGGCCTATATTCAGATACAACACACTACAACATCACAGTAGGCCTATCTGGCTAGATGGTAAATGTTTGTAAATGCCTTTCTACATTAATGGACAAAGTGCTTTACAAAACCTCTCATTCACACTCATTCACACACTAACGGCGGCAGCTGCCATGCAAGGTGCTAGCCTGCTCATTGGGAGCAATTTGGGGTTCAGTGTCTTGCTCAAGGACACTTCATCATGTGGACAGGAGGAGCCGGGAATCGAATCACCGACCCTGCGGTCATTGGACGACCCACTCTACCTCCTGAGCCACAGCCGCCCTTCAAAGATAACACTTTACAAAACACACAGTAGGCCGACACCGTAACACAGTATTTTTCCCAATAAACAATATAATTCTTTCATACAGTTTGACATAATCCAGTACTACCAAACCCAGCAGTGTTCAGATCAATATAGTCTAGTACAATGCTCTACAACACAGTATATTATCATGACTAGGCCTAATCATATTTAACTAATCTGAATCAGTCAACATAGGTGTATACAACAACATGTATACAACAACAACAACAACATGTATAGAACATGTATCTGAGTTGAAGCCTCTTTCCCAGAATGATAATACTGTCTTCACAATAACTTGCAGAGCATTAATATAATCTGTCCTCATATATTCGCCTTTGTGTTAGGCTACTGACAGACACATGCGCCCTCAGTAAAACACCATGATAGGCAATGCCAAAGGTCAAATCTTTCAGACATAACTGAGAAGACATTGCTGACCGCTGCCCCCTGGTGTCTATGTGTAGTACTTGCTCTGGAGCTCTGGGGCCAGAGGTCTCTTGGTGATAGCGTACCTGTACTCTGCAGCCAGTCTGTAGGTCATCTGTCTGGGGGCCGTGGACCCAAGTAGGGGGCCGGCCCAAGCGATCATCCGTTGATAATCCATCTCTGTGGGGAGCTGGTCGTTGCGCCATTGAATTGACATGGAATTATCCATTGCCGTATATCTGTATTCAAAGAACAATATGTGTTAAATTAAAAATAGTACCATTTGATATCTTTACAGCAGGGCTGGACTGGCCATGTGGCGTACCGGGCAAATGCCCGGTGGGCCGGACCTACTTGTGGGCCGATCTAAAAAAAAAAGAGCTAACGAACGGCCCATAGAGCAGGGACAGCGGCCCATTGGTCCATTTTCTATACTGACAGTGGGCTGGCCCAATCATATGTAGGCCCCACCCCTCCCTCTGTTAGTTTCAGGTGTCATTTGCGTGGGCCGTTAGAGAGCCAACTGGCCTGGCCCGCAGTGAATGGCCTGTCCCCCGTCAACAAATCGCGCAGCAGCCCCCCCCCCCAAACAAAACGAAACTGAAGGTGTTCCATCTCACCGCGCCGGCTCGGCTAGTGGGCACTACATTTCCCGGTAGGAAATATTCACCCAGTCCAGTCCTGCTTTACAGGACCTGGGAGGGGGGTCTTTATTGGCCATGGTGACACTCACATTACACAGAGTGTACATAGCACACATTGATTGATTGATTGATTGATTGATTGATTGATACATAGCACACACGCAACTTAAGGGGTTGTAGGTGGCAATTGGGGGGGGGCGGGAGCTTATAATAGGAATCTCTAAATCTATATAAAAAAAATTCACTTGAATGAAATATTTCTTATTTCCTTTGTCATATACATGTTACGGGTCCAGAAAGTGTAATGTGTTGTCTTCTTTGTGTGTCTCTTGTTTTGTCCGGAGGCCTGATTGAATCTATTCATGAGTTTCAAATGTAGTCCTAGACCTGCCATGTTGGGGACCAACACAGGTGTTTCAAATGAGTTAATGAGTTCTACTGCATAGGATTCTATCCAGTAGAGCCAATCAGATAAATTGAAACACCTGTGTTGGTCCCCAATATGGCAGGTCTAGGACTACATTTGAAACCCATGAATTGGGTAGCCTATATGCCGAGACTTTCTCGGTGTTCACACGTGTTATAGGCCTAGCCTGTCCCTTTGAACGAGGGGGTTTTGTGGGTATCCTGGGCTTAGCCTACGTAGTGACGTTACTTGGCCCGCCGGTGTTTTTGTGAACGGTGGCGCGTGAATGTCACCGAGAAGAAGAGATGAAGAGAAGAAGAGAAGAAGAGATGAAGAGATGAAGAGAGGAAGAGCTGCATATTCGCTCCGAGTGAAAAGTAACAGACAGTCCAAATATCTACAGCTGCAGCTCATGAGTTCCATGCCTGTGACCAATTCTGTGTTAGATAATAAAGCTGTGTTGGAGAAAACGCCACCGTTGCCCCGGTATTTCCCTCAACTGAGTTATCAGTCACGTTAGATAGTTACGAGCAGTGCTCAGTTGGCTTGGAGCTAAAGCCAGCTGAAAGATAACAGACGGTCTGTATCTGCTTTCTTCAATTTGAGATGTTGTCAAAGAAAGCAATACAGAATACTTGTAGAAAATTACAACTCAAAATGCTGTCCATCCCCATTATGAACTTACGTGTTGTCTCTGTCAGTTTGTCAGATCCGTTATCCAATTCAAACCGCTAGATGATGATCACTGATGAACAAATGCAGAATGCAGATGGACTCAGATCACTGACTATTTAAGTGTCTGCTGCAGTGACGTCTACTAGGTTACCTGACATCATAAAAGCAGTGACGTCTACTAGGCTACATGACATCATAAAAGCAGCGAACACAGATCGTGGGCGGGGCTAATTAATTCATAACCTTTATTTAGCGGGAGTGTGGGGTCAAGTGTAACAGTGTTTACTCTTTTCTAAATAACTTTGAGACTAGTTCAGATAGATTAGTCATGTTTTGCTATACAGTGGGGAGCCCTTGGGGGTAGTAATCATATCCGCAGTATCTCAACGCGCCGACTCCGTCATTCAGCAATACCGCTCGCATGCCCATAGAGGGAGTAGTAATACTCAGGCTGTGTCCGAATGTCCATACTACAAACTATTTAGTACACTACTCCACGAAAACACGTTTAGTACAGGTCCAACGGATGCCCCACTGTCTCCCGCAGACCACCCTGAGTCTGATAGACACCCCTGTGTCTGCTGTGGATGTCCAGTACAGCCACTAACCCTGTCCTCCTCCCTCCTCCCTAGCGTCTCTCCCTCTTATACTCTAAACAGGTCCTGTAGACATCCCCCTGTCTCCTAAAGGCCACCCCGTAGCAGGTCTCGGAGAACCCCCCACCACCGCCCCTCAGCCAAGGTCCATCAAATGGCTCCTGGAAAGGCCCCCTGACTCCTTGTGATAGCTCCTTTGTCAGCTGTCCCTATCCAGCCAACCCCACCCCTTTTTACTCTTGGCTCTCTGCTTTCTGTCTCCCCACCCCTGCTTTGTGGTATTCTCTATGAGCCTGTCCTGCTAAATGCTTACTGTGCTTTGCTATATGATTCACTTAGGCCCAAATATCATATTAGAGACGAGCTAACACATAATGGCCTACTATGTAGACAAACATTCTCCAGGAGCTTGCTCGATCGTCTCGTTGAGGTCAGGGAAGAATTTTTACAGCTCACTTTTCTGGCCCCTGGGTGAAACTGTTTTTTTTGCTTCCCTCTATAATATGTAGGGGTGGGACCTATGCGCCCCCCCTCCCCCATTGCTCAAAAACGAACTGAAAAAAACTCACGGTACAATGTTTGGTTTTGAAAAGAATGGCTGCAATTACCGCTTATTGCCAAAAGGTGGAGCCAAAGACAATGAAACTGAAATCCTTGAGATTGCCACTTCAACATTACAGTTTTTCACAATTGATAAACACAAAACCTAATACTCTAAACCAAATGACCAGTTCCCTAAACACATTTAATAAAACTAGCCCCCATTTGCCAAAACCATAAACACATTTCACATATAGACACAATTCACAAAACTCAATCCCCTTTTCTCATAACTCTAAACGCATTTTGTCTTGATAAAACAGCAAAAAACTGCTGAAGCTCATGTGATGCAAAATGCCACAGTCAGCAAAGGTTGAACACAATGAACACACCTGGTGTCATTGATTAAACACAACGACTCAAAACTGAAGACACTTGTCGCAAATGATGTGACCTCACCTATATAGACCAGTGATGTGACCTCACCTATATAGACCAGTGATGTGACCTCACCTATATAGACCAGTGATGTGACCTCACCTATATAGACCAGTGATGTGACCTCACCTATATACTGTAGACCAGTGATGTGACCTCACCTATATACTGTAGACCAGTGATGAAACATTCCTAATAAGAAGATTGCGGCCACTCAGGCAGGATTCCTGACTTGATTCCTTCCCTGTGATCAAAAGGACTATTTGTCAGAAAACCATCATGATGGTTCTCTCACTAAGGGAATTAAGGGAAGTGGGCATGCTAAAATGGATGGTAAATTGACTTATATAGTGTTTCTATCCAAAGCGATTTACAGTGGCCTCTCATTCACCCATTCACACACCAATGGCGTTAGCAAGGTGCTAGCCTGCTCATTGGGAACAATTCGCGGTTCAGTGTCTTGCCCAAGGACACTTCAACATTTGGACAGGAGGAGCCTGGATTCGAACCGCTGACCCTTCGATCATTGGACGACCCGCTCTACCTCCTGAGCTACAACCGCCCCGCAATGGAATGGGATGCACCCTATGAGTCTACTCTGAGATTACTCTGCACTTCAAGGCTTGACCCCAAATTGAATTGTTGGAAATTGCCCGTAAAAATGTTTTTGTAGACATGATTACTGGGGGTAATTCTCTCATCTTATTATGCTTGATAAAAATTATTGTTTGGACTGAAATCAAATTCTAATGTGGCTGTGGTTAGCTGTTTTAAAAAAACAAACCCTTCTCTTAAATGGATTTCCCTGGTTTTCACAGTCGGACATGCTAGGTTGTAGAATAATGAAGTAGGCTTCATCCTAATACTTCTCTTCCTTTCCCCCAGATGTCCAGCAGCTCTCTCTCCCAGAGGTCCAGCAGCTCTCTCTCCCAGAGGTCCAGCAGCTCTCTCTCCCAGAGGTCCAGCAGCTCTCTCTCCCAGAGGTCCAGCAGCTCTCTCTCCCAGAGGTCCAGCAGCTCTCTCTCCCAGAGGTCCAGCAGCTCTCTCTCCCAGAGGTCCAGCAGCTCTCTCCCCCAGAGGTCCAGCAGCTCTCTCTCCCAGAGGTCCAGCAGCTCTCTCTCCCAGAGGTCCAGCAGCTCTCTCTCCCAGAGGTCCAGCAGCTCTCTCTCCCAGAGCAGCTCTCTCTCCCAGAGGTCCAGCAGCTCTCTCTCCCAGAGGTCCAGCAGCTCTCTCTCCCAGAGGTCCAGTAGGTCTCTCTCCCAGAGGTCCAGCAGCTCTCTCTCCCAGAGGTCCAGCAGCTCTCTCTCCCAGAGGTCCAGCAGGTCTCTCTCCCAGAGGTCCAGCAGCTCTCTCTCCCAGAGGTCCAGCAGCTCTCTCTCCCAGAGGTCCAGCAGCTCTCTCTCCCAGAGGTCCAGCAGCTCTCTCTCCCAGAGGTCCAGCAGCTCTCTCTCCCAGAGCCCCCGCAGTTTAAAGAGGAACAGGAGCTGTGGACCAGTCAGGGGGGAGAGCAGCTTCAAGGGCTTCAGTCTGATACCACACCCTCCATATTCACTTCTCCCAGAGAGAAACCCCACTGTGATCCAGAAGACTGGTCTCAACTCCCAAGTCTTGACCAAACTTCAACTGTGGAGGAGAGAAAAGGAGACTTTCTACCCACCAACACAATGGAGGTACAAATCAAAGCAGAGTCTGATGAAGAGAATTATGGAGGACCAGAACCAGGCAGTGACTCTCAGCCCACGTCTGTAACTCCAGACTGTCCTACAGCTCAGAGATTAGAAGAGGAGGAGGAGAGAGGAGGGGTGGTGCCGGATCTAAAGCTGAAGTCAAATAGAGCAGAGGCTAAGTGTTCTAGTGTTCCCAGCCCTGACACCTGCCTCAGGACCAAAACCAGACCTCGTATGCGAGGCAAAGATTGCAAAGACAGCTACAGTATTTATCAAATGCCCACTAGATGGCGATAAAGGTTTAAGGATAGATCTAATTAGAGGGCTTGTGTGACTCCTCCATGTCGTTCCATAATACACCAGAGGACCCACCAGCAAATAAGACGTCTTCTAAGAGGTCAAAGGCAAGGGGGACTCAAAAAATGAACTATATACATTCTTCTTATGTTCTCATCATCCAGATCGCCTGGTTTGTCATTAGATTTGATAATTTTACTTTGCTCTAGGCCTACTGTCTAATAATCTAATTCTGTTAAATATGTAACAAAGCACTGGTGATGCTGTTGGAGTTTAGGACACTCTGAAGTCTCTCCTTGGTGCCACTCTGTTCTCTCGTCACCATCGTCTGTTTTGATGTAGCAAAGATCAATGGAAAATGCCGGTTTTGGCGGGGGGGGGGGGGGGGGGGCTGACAGACAGTACTAAACAGCTAGATTCTGGATCTGAGCACATAATTTGTTTTGGATGTTCAAAAGGAAAGTGATCAAGAGCTATGTGTGATTTGACCCTATTTATAAGATTATGTGGGGGTGTGTTGTGTTTGGATGTTTTCAATTTATGCTAAGCAGAATAAGTAGTTTATGTAACAGATAAATGTAATGAATATTTTGGGATAAACAGAGTACACTTGTTCTCTCAATGCCAATATATATTTTTGTTTGATAGGCTACCATCTTGAAGTTGTCCTGACGTCATAGGAGCCACGACCCCTGACAGGATTGCATGAACCTAAAATGTCAATAGGCTAAGTATTGGGCTCTAACCCAATTCGACATCCACCATCATTAAGGAAGCCAGACGTGTCCTAAAAGACTGGAAAGGACCGTTTCCTTTCTCTGTGTTCCTGACCTTGTCAAAAGTTGAATGATTCATATGTTTAAGAATTGAGGGTTTTGTGACAAAGACCCTGTCATAGAGGAGGGCCAGACTGGAGGTCACCATTTCTCTCCCCTCCCTCTTCCCCCTCACCCTCCCCTTCATCCTGTAGAAAAGAACCTGGCACCTCAGAGGCCATTTTGAGGAAGATGTGCGCGAGTCTTTCATGTCTGAGATCTAAGACTGATTAGAGATTCAGACCTAAGGGACCAGGCTGGAAGGAAGTCCTCCAGTCACTGTTTACCTGCCAGGGAGAGTGAGAGAGGGAGGGAGAGGAGAGAGGGAGGGAGAGGAGAGAGGGAGAGGAGAGAGGGAGGGAGAGGAGAGAGGGAGGGAGAAAAGAGAGGGAGGGAGAGGAGAGAGGGAGGGAGAAGAGAGAGGGAGGGAGAGGAGAGAGGAACCAGTCTGAAAGTAAGTGCCCACAGTGCTCAGCTGGATCATGGTGTTATGATGAGCTGGGTTGGTCTCATGGTCTAGACTAGACTACCCACAGTGCTTAGCTCGCTGGGTTAGTCTCATGGTCTAGACTAGACTTCCCACAGTGCTTAGCTGGCTGGGTTGGTCTCATGGTCTAGACTAGACTGACCACAGTGCTTAGCTGGCTGGGTTGGTCTCATGGTCTAGACTAGACTACCCACAGTGCTTAGCTGGCTGGGTTGGTCTCATGGTCTAGACTAGACTTCCCACAGTGCTTAGCTGGCTGGGTTAGTCTCATGGTCTAGACTAGACTGACCACAGTGCTTAGCTGGATCATGGGTGTTAGTGAAACGTACGCTGCAAAGCTCTATCTGTATATCTCTTATTTGAATGCTTGTTGTTACTGTCTGTGTGAGGACTTAATAAAGCATTTCTTTGTAAACATACCCACACCTTGTATACAGTACGACAAACCTGAACTAGTCACTCTCACTGTAGTGTGTTCTGTGCCCATGTATTGTAGTTCGTTTTACTTTGTCTTAATGTTGTTATTGTGATAATTTATCTGTGTTACATTATGGAGAATTTGACTACTGTTTCGATGTCGGGGACTACGGATGGAGTAGTCTAGCCTTGTGCTAAATAGTTTATCCTTAGTTTATCCTTAAATAGTAGTTTAGCCTTGTGCTAAATCCGGCTTTTTGTGTGTTGGCTGTAAGCCGACACACCAAGGAGAGGGAATCCTTTTTGTCCGTGCTTCTTGCGTCTTGCGTCGTGTTGTTGACCTGCAATTCCATTGCTGCTACCACAAGAGGCAGTAGTCCCAGAACATCAAAACCAAAAGACTCCACTGACCCCTACATGCATAGTTTCTTTCCCTATCTGCGTGTGTGTACGGGGTGTGCAGGGTGGGGGGGGGGGGGGGTTGGGGGGCATTGGCAGTAATAACAATGTCGGAGAAGACCCTGTGCAAGACCCCACGGTACGCTACTGCATTATAGACAGACAGTCCTCATTACAATAGGAGTAGGACACTTCAAATCCTATAGTAATTAATTTTTGTATAGGATGTGATGCACCAGTCGCTCTACGCCTATGTGGTTTATTTTCAGTGATTAGACTGACTGTTGACTGGCACAGCTTTAGGTGGTGATGGAGAAATTAGCTTAATGTATTGATGCTTTTTTGTGCGTGACTGTAAGCCAGCGCACCTAGTATAGCGTTCGTCCGGTCATCACTCCCTCCCTCCCTCCCTCCCCTCCGTTACAGCGGACAATGTTGGCCTGCATTTCTCTGTTGGCACCACAAGAGGCAGTAGTCCCAGCACACCAAAATCAAGAAGGACACCAAAATCAACCCGCCGATCTACACTGCACAAGTAGAGTAGTGGTGAGAGCATTGGACTCCCACCCTGGAGACTGGGGTTGAAGACCTGGTGGGGATGACTTTATGGGACATTACCCCAAACCTCCACATGTTCATCCTTTCACTCCAACCTTTACCCCTTGCCTTATAGATCAGATCCTTTCCCAACCCCAACCCATATTCTAACCCCAACCCACACTAGGGACTGGAAGAAGGACACCAAAACCCACCCACCGATCTCCACTGCACAAGTAGAGTAGTGGTGAGAGCATTGGACTCCCACCCAGGAGACCGGGGTTCCTGGTGGGGATGACTTTATGTTATTATCAGTGTAACTGCTTTAGCCACTGACCACTACCATTAATGTTATGGAAGCTGCTGCTAGTTGTTGTGAGCCCATGAGCTAACTGGCTATCCCGCTCTTATTGTGCTGGATTAGCATTGGAAGCATTGGAACTGATGTGTCCAGGTGACAAGACCTATCTTGATTTATCAAACATTACCGTCCTACCAGTCCCGCACAGAAACAAGCCAGCCAACACACATAAGCCAGGCTTGACCTGGCCTGGTTTACACATTGTCGTGTATTGATGTTTTTAATGAATCCATTTCATGTATCTGTGTTCATCAAAATGCATTGTCCCGTCAAAATAAACAAATAAAGTAAAGTAATAACTTATAACTGTGCTCACATCACCGCCTAGAGACGACAAGAACTGCATGTGGTTCGACAGAAAGAATCAGATGCAGTCAAGAGTTTAAATGTAAATAAAAATCAGAACACTGTCAAATCCAACGCAGACATTTTAATGAAATAATAAAAATGTATAAATGAAATGCCCTTAATATGGGTGGTGGATCCAGCCTCCTGCTCGTTCTTCTCCAGGTCCATCTGAATCCCCTGTCCACTCCTTGAAGATCACTCAGCTGCTTCAATGACACACAATATCCAAGGCCTGCATAGGCTACAATCAAACCACCATGGAAACACAAGGTAAACAAAATTGATTTAGATCGCTCTGATAATTCCACTTAGTAGTGGAGGTCAGAAATGTTATATACATTTTTTTTCTATTTCAAAATTATTTAATTTTACTCACAAAAAATCCTCCATAATGTCCCTCATGAGAAGGAGCTGGGTACCTTCGCTGGACTGAGGCAGGATGGTATCAATGGCTGTGTCCTTCACCTTCTCCTCCTTCATATCCATGAGAAGCTTCAGCTTCACTAGCCAGCACTTGCCTAGCATAACATGTCAAGTATACTGTACAGTAGTATACAGTAGTGCAGAGTAAGTTCTCTATTGTATAGACAAGGTGTTCAATTGCTCAAGTGTTGTCAGGTGTTGATTCAAGTGATAGTGTACAGTAGTGCAGAATCAGTTGTCTATTGTATAGACGAGGTGTTCAATTGATTGGTTCGAGTGTTCGAATGGTGCAGAGTCAGTTGTTTATAGTACTCTGGTTGTACTATACATAGGCCCTCACTCTAATTATAACAATGGCACACATGCCACCCCCTGGACCAACAAGTGAACACGTGACACCTTGCACCTTGTCTATACAATAGACAACCGACTATGCACCACTGTACACTCGAACACTCGAACCAACACCTGACAACACTTGAGCAATTGAACACCTTGTCTATACAATAGACAACTGACTCTGTACTACTGAATGAACAATATTGTGTTGATAGGCCATTCAGCGGGTGCTCACCTGTCTGCTCTGACCACTCTCTTCCTTATCGAGGGGCGAGCAGAGCTGTTCATAGAGGCAGCCAAGCAGCAGGAGGTCACAGCTGCTATCAGAGGGGTCATCGGTGAGCATCCCTGATTGGTTCATAGAGATGAGTGGGTTTCAGAATGTTCAGTGATGGCACATCTGTGTATGTAACCCAGTTGTATCTATCTATCTATCTATCTATCTGTCTGTCTGTCTGTCTGTCTGTCTAGCTAGCTATCTCTCTCTCTCTCTCACACACACACACACACACACACACACACTAAACACTGCAGGGCTGCACAAGTATAGAAAGCATTACTCACAAATAAATCGGGCAGATAAATCGACAGAATCAGTTAGAGTTCACCATTCAAATCATCACCTCTGGCATATACACCGAAAGGAACTATTTTTATTTCATGGTACAAACTGAAACGAATGAACCCATTACTAAATAAACTCTGTTTCATCAGTGTTGAACAACTATTGATCTGACTGTAGATAAGATTTAGCTTCTGAGATCTATGCCCATTCAAAACTGCCATGACATGGCTTCCCCTCTATTGTACGACCGTATTTCACCATTCAGACCCAATTGAATGGCGGTCAATTGTCCGGTATTCTCTGTGCTTAAAGCGACAGTAATCAACTCTAAGCTGCTCAGAAGCGGATAGCTAGATTCTGTAGGCCGCTAGCTGGTAGCATTGTAAGCCGCCCCTTGGTATCATGGATCCTGGTATGGGGTTGACCGTAGCACTGGATGGGAGCGTATCCTTCCACCCGGAACTACGCCCGTCAAGAACCACTGATCAAAACAACTTCGCAGGCGACACTGCACATCAGGGTGCTGAGAAATAGAGCCGCCAGATGTCAACTTCATACATCAGCTGGTTCTGGAGATAATCATGGACATAGCCCCGAGACAGAGAGAGACACATAGCCCCGAGACAGAGAGAGACACATAGCCCCGAGACAGAGAGAGACACATAGCCCCGAGACAGAGAGAGACACATAGCCCCGAGACAGAGAGAGACACATAGCCCCGAGACAGAGAGAGACACATAGCCCCGAGACAGAGAGAGACACATAGCCCCGAGACAGAGAGAGACACATAGCCCCGAGACAGAGAGAGACACATAGCCCCGAGACAGAGAGAGACATAGCCCAGAGACAGAGAGAGACACATAGCCCCGAGACAGAGAGAGACACATAGCCCCGAGACAGAGAGAGACACATAGCCCCGAGACAGAGAGAGACATAGCCCAGAGACAGAGAGAGACACATAGCCCCGAGACAGAGAGAGACACATAGCCCCGAGACAGAGAGACACATAGCCCAGAGACAGACAGAGAGACAGAGATGGTCCGTGCCATTTAAGATAGTCCATTCTACTCAGGGGTCCTTCTACTTTTCAAATCCACAGAATTGAGATGTTGAGGAGCTTCGTTGCTTGTCTGGTCCTTGTTCTATGTGTTAGGATTCTCATAGGTTGCGCTGCATTGTAACTTTTATTCCTGTATTTTATTTTTCCTGCATTTTGTTTTAAATGTCCTTTTTTTCATTTATGACCTTTTATGTGTTGCACTTTGTCTTGATGCTTTTAATGTCTCATGTGAAGCACTTTGAATTGCCTTGTTGCTGAAATGTGCTACACAAATAAACTTGCCTTGCCTAGGTTAGTGTAGAGGTTAGGTGCATTGTGGGTACAGTTATTAGTTATAGTTGTTGTATTTCACAGGATGTTGTTTAAGTAGTTTGATAATGTTAGATAGATTAGACCAGTATGTCAACTCACACTTGCATCCATTGTGTGTGTATTGCTTGTGTATGTGTGATTACAAGTGGCTTGTTAGTCGAAACATTCATTAACCTCCTCACATCTTCTGCATTGATGTTCTCCATTCAGGTTTGAGTGGAGTTTAGGCTACAATATCATGGACCACTACCAGCATGAACAGATGCGAGCCGTTGAGTACGTCTCCACGATGCACAAAGCCATGAATGGAGTGGAGAACTTTCCTTACTACTCACCCACACACATACTGAAGAACTTAGACGAGGAACACCTGAGAAAGTAAGAAGATGCCGCAGTGACAACAACGAAAATATCAATGAATGTTTAGTTTTCTGCATGTGTGTATATTTGTGTACAGGATATGCTGTTGATGTGTACAGGATATGCTGTTGATGTGTACAGGATATGCTGTATAAAGCGCTGCATTGGTATTTTAAAGTATAAATAAGAGAACTTCCTCTGATGTTCTGGAAAAAAAACATTGTCAAGCAGAACTTTTTAGCTCCGCCCCCGCGACAGTGCAGGAGCGGTCCACGGGCCCCGCCCACACACGGCTGGCCATTCACAGCCATTCATTTTTTGGACCAGGATTACGCAACAACTACCTGACCAATTTTCATTAAACTCAGAGGAGGGGTGCAGTATGAGCCAATTTAGAACCCATTCAATTATGGAAGAGATCCGAATGACGGGATAGGTCCACAAGCCGCCCAAACACGGCCATTCACCTCCATTCGTTTTTTGGACATTCATTATCAATGAGGGGAATTGAAATGGCCATATCTTGACCTGGGAAGGTCACAGAGACAGAGGGTTTGGACTGGCATAAAAATCTCGACCTACTAAATGCAGCAATACCAAACGTGCACACAGAGCCATGAAAAGCATTCATGAGCAGAGGCCTGTGCTCTCTGAACGTTCTAGTTGAACCTTATAATATATGACAATATTCCTTCTCATATGTGGAAAAACATTGTCAATCAGCACGTTTTGAGTGAACTTGTTTGCAAGCGTTCCTCCTCATGTGTGTCCAATCTTACAGAGTGCCGCCATTTTGCTTGCTCCACGGAACCAACGACATCATCGTCCCCGTGGCGTCCTCCATCAGGTTCTCAGAACTGCTCACCTCCCTCCATATTAAGGTGTCGCTCTACCTCCTGTCTAAAATGGACCACACCGAGATCGTGACCGACCTCATGGCTCCGGACCGCCACTTCTACCACTCTGTGTACAGCAGTATCAAACAGGAGTACAGCAAACTCTCTGGGACCTGCTGAACTTTCACCAACTCTACACACTCAAACATTCAATATTATTTCATGGCGTACAACACAATTCTTTGTTTACATCCTCTCTTCTCATACAACAAACTTCCACTTGATTTTATCCCGACTGATATTGACTTACATCCGTTTTAATCCAGTTATGATTCCTCTATTGTGCGTTTCCTCATGGGCCATGATTATAAATGACTACGTTGCTGGATGCAGCTGAATGAAATCTGGACTGTAAGAGGCCGTTTGTTTTTTAACCAAGAGGCCTATGGAATCACCTACAGGGCCTGAAATTCAACATTCAACCTTGTTAGTTGATGTGTTGAAGACATAATGCAACACAGTTGTTGGACAGTATTATGTAAGATGGCGTTTTTTACAGTATTTTAAGGAGACAAAGAACTGGTGGTAGATCTTTCTTTTTTTTATTGGTACAGTATTTGTTGCATGCATTGTGGTCAGCTGATGGCACAGGTTAATAGTTTGTGACATGTTTGCTAATGTACATCCTAATTTATTTGAATCTGCTCCTATAGCCATTTATTAATTCATTGAAAGTAATCAATTGAAATGAATTGAAATGTTTTATTTGCATACATATACCATATTTAAACTGTTATGTAATTGACAAGAAAATATTGCCCCCACTCCTATGAAATCGGTAGTGATTGATCGACCCGTGTACAGTTTGTGCGTGCATGCTTTCGTCCGTCACACATATACCAGAGATCACCACCAGGGGGTGCTGGTCACAGTTCATTTCCCCCATTACCAAGTACTTTCCTCTGTAGGCCTACATAAGGTTGGCGTTTCAGTAAAAGTAGCCTTCTACTTAGGAGCCTGTCTGCTTTCTAAATCCAAAGAATCCGGCTAGAAACGAAACAGCCCGGCCTTGACTGGGCTCATTAGTGTAGCCTACATCTCGCCAGATCAAGATCAGGATGGCATTTCAGCAACAAGGCAATTCAAAGTGCTTTACATGAGACATTAAAAGCATCATGACAAAGTGCAACACATAAAAGGTCATATAGAATGAAATGCAAAAAAGGACATTTAAAACAAAATGCAGGAAAAATAAAACAGGAATAAAAGTTACAGTGCAGTGTATGGATGAATAATTATTTGATTTAATAAAAAGCAGCAGCAAAAAGAAAAGTCTTCAGTCTTGATTTAAAAGAACTGAGAGTTGTAGCAGACCTGCAGTTTTCTGGAAGTTTGTTCCAGATATGTGGAGCATAAAAACTGAACGCTGCTTCTCCATGTTTTGTTTTAACTCTGGGGACAGAAAGCAGGCCTGTGCCAGATGACCTGAGAGGTCTGGATGGTTCATAGCGTAGCAGCGTTTGTTTAAAAATATGTAGGCTATGGTTATAATTTACATCGATTTCTGTTGCTCTAAATCATATGATTGCCCAATTAAAAGCAGTATGACATTAATTACCCATTTCGGTGCAGTGTTCTTTGAATTGAGATCTCCAACATGAATATGGAAAGAGTTGTGAGGTGCAGGAATGTGTATTATCATTCTTAAGTAAATACTTTTGGACTCATCACAAACAAGAATCACAGGCAGTAATGTAGTTCGCATATCACCACAAAATGAAATGATTTCAACAAGTTGAACAGACATGTTTTGAGGGTAACACAGAGTTCGGATAATGTAAAGATGATTTGACTCAGCCCAAAATTAATTTACACGTAGGCCTACAAGAAAAACATGTAAAATTTAAAAATTGATTTAAAAAAAAGCCCCACACCCACAATAGTAAGAAATGTGTTTTCACGTCAGTGTAATGTGATCTCGCAAGTGCTGTCCCATTCCTTTTTATACCAATTCGAGCCCTTGCAGCCTCTCGCACTCAACCACTTTACCAGGTGACGTCAATAAGTCTGTGAGGGCTCAGGGCTTGAGGGTTTAGGGGGGACATTGGGACTGGACCACTATAGCGTGGAGCAAAGGCAAGACAATTACGTATATGGAAAAACGCGGAAAGATCATCAACTTTTCGGAGACGGAGGTGCTTGTTGGTGAGGTCCACGCGAAGAAAAAAAATCATCTTCGGAAGGTATTTGTACTAGCCTACCTTTGTCTGATTGCTCCTACAGTTTAGGTAGCCTACTGTATGTTTCATGCATCCTGTATTTGGCGTAGGCTACACGGACATGCTGTATTATGTGGCTGTGAGGAAAGCAAACATTCCACACATTCTGTGGTAGGCTATGATTGATTTAGGACCAAAAACAGGGAACGATAACACAGATGATCACTTCATAATGTTAGACCACATTAAACATTTTCCCCTCTGGGAAATTAAGACTCATCTAAATCACCCGGTAAATCACACTTAAGCATTTATTTGGCTGCCAACAGAAAAACATATCAATTGAATATGGCTACACAATGAAATGTTTAATGCATAATCAAGTTCACAGACAAACTCAAAGAAAATGACTGAAATTGTTTCTCCAGACTCTGACGTGGGGTGGGACTCAGAGGAGGGGGAGTCTGCAGTGGTCCTTGACCTGACGGTCGTAGCCTCCACCTCCAGCGCCACGACCTCCAGTGCCTCCACCTCCAGCGCGCCGGCCTCCACCTCCAGTGCCATCTCCAGCGCCTCCGTCTCCACCGCCCACGCCTCCACCTCCGGCTGCCAGCGTCCCTGCCACAAGGGTCCCTGAGGGCTGGGCTTCCTCTCAGACGCGGTGCTGGAGGCTCATGACCCTAGATGTTAGGGTTTTGATGGAGGACCCAAGAGCAGACACGATTGGGGTGAAAGCCCGTAGGCACGTTTATTGAGATCCGGGGAGAGGCAGGCAGTAACGTGGTCCGTAGACAGGCGTGGGTCAGGCGGGGACGTGGTAGTCGTACAGGCGATGGTCAGGCAGGAGCGTGGTAGTCGTACAGGCGTGGGTCAGGCAGGAGCGTGGTAGTCGTACAGGCGATGGTCAGGCAGGAGCAGGGTTGTCGTACAGGCGTGGGTCAGGCAGGAGCGGGGTAATCGTACAGGTGTGGGTCAGGTAGGAGCAGGGTTGTCGTACAGGCGTGGGTCAGGCAGGAGCAGGGTGTTCGTACAGGTGTGGGTCAGGCAGGAGCGTGGTAGTCGTACAGGCGTGGGTCAGGCAGGAGCAGGGTAATCGTACAGGTGTGGGTCAGGCAGGAACTGGATACTGGGAAAACAGGGAGAACAGGGTAAGGCAAGGTTCAAAAGACAGACGAGGCAGGGAGCTAGAGACGTGTACCCACTAGGTTGGTTGGTCAACGATCTGGCACAGAGGGCTGTGTGGACCGGCTTCTTATCCTGCTGGCGATTGGCTGATCAGGACCAGGTGCGTTGATTGGCTGATCAGGACCAGGTGCGTTGAGGTGTGGAGGAGAGGCAATCAAGGTGACGCACGGCAGGTGTGGATCGGGGGCGTGTCTGGCTTGTGACCGCAGACGTGCCCGCAGTTCCCGCTGCAGGCTCTGGGAGGTGCTGGGGGAAACGGAGTCCGACACTGGAGAGACAGGGACAGGCTGGGGACCAGCGTCAGAACCGGGGCTCGGGCCGGGGTCAGGGGGCTGAGGAGGTGGACGAGGCTGACGCGGCGGTGCCGTGACATATCAGTCCTCTATGTATAGTGACTAGTCTATCAGTCCTCTATGTACTAGTGACTAGTCTATCAGTCCTCTATGTGTAGTGACTAGTTTATCAGTCCTCTATGTGTAGTGACTAGTCTATCAGTCATCTATGTATAGTGACTAGTCTATCAGTCCTCTATGTATAGTGACTAGTTTATCAGTCCTCTATGTGTAGTGACTAGTCTATCAGTCCTCTATGTACTAGTGACTAGTCTATCAGTCCTCTATGTACTAGTGACTAGTCTATCAGTCCTCTATGTACTAGTGACTAGTCTACCAGTCCTCTATGTACTAGTGACTAGTCTATCAGTCCTCTATGTACTAGTGACTAGTCTATCAGTCCTCTATGTGTAGTGACTAGTCTACCAGTCCTCTATGTATAGTGACTAGTCTATCAGTCCTCTATGTACTAGTGACTAGTCTACCAGTCCTCTATGTGTAGTGACTAGTCTATCAGTCCTCTATGTACTAGTGACTAGTCTACCAGTCCTCTATGTGTAGTGACTAGTCTATCAGTCCTCTATGTACTAGTGACTAGTCTATCAGTCCTCTATGTATAGTGACTAGTCTACCAGTCCTCCATGTACTAGTGACTAGTCTATCAGTCATCTATGTATAGTGACTAGTCTATCAGTCCTCTATTTGTAGTGACTAGTCTATCAGTCCTCTATGTACTAGTGACTAGTCTATCAGTCCTCTATTTGTAGTGACTAGTCTATCAGTCCTCTATGTACTAGTGACTAGTCTATCAGTCCTCTATGTACTAGTGACTAGTCTATCAGTCCTCTATGTATAGTGACTAGTCTACCAGTCCTCTATGTACTAGAGACTAGTCTATCAGTCCTCTATGTGTAGTGACTAGTCTACCAGTCCTCTATGTGTAGTGACTAGTCTATCAGTCTGTATGGGCACATCCATAAATTCAATGCTTTCTTACTAACTAAACCCAATAATAAACAATTATATATATATATATATATATATATATATACCTGTATATATATATATATATATACATATATAATGGCACTCTCCACCGACTAGGGGTGGTCTCAGCCAAAAATGTTGTGCACATAACACACAAGGTTGCACAAAATGCTGTCAAAACTTTCTTTTATAATAACCTCCATAATTCTGTTTGGTCAAATATTGAAGGGAATTTGCAGTGGAATTTTTACTTGACTACTATTACTATTAATGACCGTCTCTCACTTGCCACAATGAACCCAACACAGTCTGATTCTCCCAGTCCTTCATGCTTTCACCGAGTCTGAAAATGTATTCTGCATTTGCTGGTAGAGGACAGGAGACTGCCTGGAAAATGTGGAAGTCCTCCAGAGGTGAATGGTGCTTTCAATGAACTCCTATGGAGCTGGAAGTGAAGTCAGTGAAGGACCAGTGTGTCACTGCTGGAGAGATGACTAGTTCTGATGCGAGACCCGGCCCACAGTAGCACAAACGTGAATGATGCCAGCAAACAGCTCTCCACACAGAAGTCTGGAAGTAGAGTACATACCTCAAACACAGGAACCAGGAGAACAGCTCTTCACACTAGAGAACATTCCTCCAACACAGGTACCCCTCAAGCAGAACACCAAGAGCACTGTGACATAATTTAACCTTGAAAGAGGTAGATGACTTCCGTCCACACCTGGAAGTAAACCTTATAGTACTGTACTATAGAAACGTCATGCGCAATTGTGATGATGTCTGAGGGTCAGTGTCCTGGTCTCAGTGTTTTTCTGCTGCAAATATTGAATAATCTGCAAGAGGAAAGAGAAAAGAGGAGAGGAAAGACAGGAGTCTGAATCAGTGACAGCGTCATTACAAACAGATTCACATTACCTCATATCCACGGTATTGTTAGTCACTGGTTGTGCTTTTTTCAAGTACTGTAAAGAAAACAGGTGATGCTAAAGGTATAGTGTGTGCCTAATACACAATTCTCTCTTTCTCTCTCTCTCTCTCTCTCTCTCTCACCTTTACACTTTCCAGGCACTTTTTTTTTTATCTCTTGTAAACGGGCATAATTCTCCCATATCTTGTGTATATAATTCTTATATAATATCTTGTGTAAAAATAAAATTCTCCCAATCCTCTCTCTTCTCTCTTTCTTCACTTTTCTCTTTCTTCTCTGCCTTCTTCTGCTGCTTTTTCTTTTCCTTCTCTGCCTTCTTTCTGGCTTTCTCCTCCTGTCTCATCTTATTGGTTTCTGTCATCTTTTTCCGTGCGCTAAAGATGCTACCAGATACCTTCTCACCCTCATGCCTGTCAGAGGGGGCCTGGTGGTCTTGGGCCTCCTCATCTCCATCCCAATCAAAGAGGGCCCGGGTAGACCCGACATCCTGGCTTTGAGATGAGGCCTCCTGGTCATCCTGGGACTCATATTCATCTGAAATGTATTCAAAGATGGACTCCTCATCTGTATCCAATTCAAAGAGGGCCTGTTCTACCTGGCTGTTGTTAGACAAGGCCTCCTGGTGTTGCTGGGCCAGAGAGTCAGAGAGGGCTTTCTCCACCTTCTCTTCCTCTTTTCTCTTTTCCTTCTCTATCGGTTTCTCCTCCTCTTTCCTGGCCTCCCTCTCCTCCTCCTCTTCTATCCTTGCTTTCCGCTCCTCCTCAGCTTGCCTCCGATACTCCTCTGCAGCTGACTTGTTCCACTGCTCTCTCTTCACCTTCTCTTCCTGTTTTTCCTTTTCCTTCTCTGCCTTCTTTCTGGCTTTCTCCTCCTGTCTCATCTTATTGGTTTCTGTCATCTTTTTCAGTGCGCTAAAGATGCTACCAGATACCTTCTCACCCTCATGCCTGTCAGAGGGGGCCTGGTGGTCTTGGGCCTCCTCAGCTCCATCCCAATCAAAGAGGGCCCGGGTAGACCCGACATCCTGGTTTTGAGATGAGGCCTCCTGGTCATCCTGGGACTCATATTCATCTGAAATGTATTCAAAGATGGACTCCTCATCTGTATCCAATTCAAAGAGGGCCTGTTCTACCTGGCTGTTGTTAGACAAGGCCTCCTGGTGTTGCTGGGCCAGAGAGTCAGAGAGGGCTTTCTCCACCTTCTCTTCCTCTTTTCTCTTTTCCTTCTCTATCGGTTTCTCCTCCTCTTTCCTGGCCTCCCTCTCCTCCTCCTCTTCTATCCTTGCTTTCCGCTCCTCCTCAGCTTGCCTCCGATACTCCTCTGCAGCTGACTTGTTCCACTGCTCTCTCTTCACCTTCTCTTCCTGTTTTTCCTTTTCCTTCTCTGCCTTCTTTCTGGCTTTCTCCTCCTGTCTCATCTTATTGGTTTCTGTCATCTTTTTCCGTGCGCTAAAGATGCTACCAGATACCTTCTCACCCTCATGCCTGTCAGAGGGGGCCTGGTGGTCTTGGGCCTCCTCATCTCCATCCCAATCAAAGAGGGCCCGGGTAGACCCGACATCCTGGTTTTGAGATGAGGCCTCCTGGTCATCCTGGGACTCATATTCATCTGAAATGTATTCAAAGATGGCCTCCTCATCTCTATCCAATTCAAAGAGGGCCTGTTCTACCTGGCTGTTGTTAGACAAGGCCTCCTGGTGTTGCTGGGCCAGAGAGTCAGAGAGGGCTTTCTCCACCTTCTCTTCCTCTTTTCTCTTTTCCTTCTCTATCGGTTTCTCCTCCTCTTTCCTGGCCTCCCTCTCCTCCTCCTCTTCTATCCTTGCTTTCCGCTCCTCCTCAGCTTGCCTCCGATACTCCTCCGCAGCTGACTTGTTCCACTGCTCTCTCTTCACCTTCTCTTCCTGTTTTTCCTTTTCCTTCTCTGCCTTCTTTCTGGCTTTCTCCTCCTGTCTCATCTTATTGGTTTCTCTCATCTTTTTCCGTGCGCTAAAGATGCTACCAGATACCTTCTCACCCTCATGCCTGTCAGAGGGGGCCTGGTGGTCTTGGGCCTCCTCATCTCCATCCCAATCAAAGAGGGCCCGGGTAGACCCGACATCCTGGTTTTGAGATGAGGCCTCCTGGTCATCCTGGGACTCATATTCATCTGAAATGTATTCAAAGATGGCCTCCTCATCTCTATCCAATTCAAAGAGGGCCTGTTCTACCTGGCTTTTGTTAGACAAGGCCTCCTGGTGTTGCTGGGCCAGAGAGTCAGAGAGGGCTTTCTCCACCTTCTCTTCCTCTTTTCTCTTTTCCTTCTCTATCGGTTTCTCCTCCTCTTTCCTGGCCTCCCTCTCCTCCTCCTCTTCTATCCTTGCTTTCCGCTCCTCCTCAGCTTGCCTCCGATACTCCTCTGCAGCTGACTTGTTCCACTGCTCTCTCACCACCTTCTCTTCCTGTTTTTCCTTTTCCTTCTCTGCCTTCTTTCTGGCTTTCTCCTCCTGTCTCATCTTATTGGTTTCTGTCATCTTTTTCCGTGCGCTAAAGATGCTACCAGATACCTTCTCACCCTCATGCCTGTCAGAGGGGGCCTGGTGGTCTTGGGCCTCCTCATCTCCATCCCAATCAAAGAGGGCCCGGGTAGACCCGACATCCTGGTTTTGAGATGAGGCCTCCTGGTCATCCTGGGACTCATATTCATCTGAAATGTATTCAAAGATGGCCTCCTCATCTCTATCCAATTCAAAGAGGGCCTGTTCTACCTGGCTGTTGTTAGACAAGGCCTCCTGGTGTTGCTGGGCCAGAGAGTCAGAGAGGGCTTTCTCCACCTTCTCTTCCTCTTTTCTCTTTTCCTTCTCTGTCTTCTTTCTATCTTCCTCCTCTTTCTGTTTCAATTTCTCCTCCTCTTTCCTGGCCTCCCTCTCCTTCTCTTCTTTCTTTTCTCTCTTTTCCCTCTCCACCTTCTCTTCCTCTTTTCTCTTTTCCCTCTCTGTCTTCTCTCTATCTTCCTCCTCTTTCAGTTTCTGCTCCTCTTTCCTGGCCTCCCTCTCCTCCTCCTCTTCGTATTGGGGCCTCCTCCTCTCCTCTTCCTCCCTCCTCCTCCCCTCATCCTCCTCCCTCAACTCCCTCCTCAACTCGGCCATGTCCTTTCTCCACGCCTCTCTCTCCTTCACCTGTTCCCTTATCCTCCTGGCTTCCTCCCCCCTCCTCCTCTCCCCTTCCTTCCTCCTCCTCCCCTCTTCCTCCCTCAACTCCCTCCTGATCTCGATCACCTCCTTTCTCCACGCCTTTCTCTCCTTCAGATGTTCATTTCTCCTCCTGGCTTCCTCCCCCCTCCTCTCCTCTTCCTCCCCCCTCCTCTCCTCATCCTCCTCCCTCAACTCCCTCCTCAACTCAGCCATCTCCTTTCTCCACGCCTCTCTCTCCTTCACCTGTTCCCTTATCCTCCTGGCTTCCTCCCCCCTCCTCCTCTCCCCTTCCTTCCTCCTCCTCCCCTCTTCCTCCCTCAACTCCCTCCTGATCTCGATCATCTCCTTTCTCCACGCCTCTCTCTCCTTCACCTGTTCCCTTATCCTCCTGGCTTCCTCCCCCCTCCTCCTCTCCCCTTCCTCCCCTCAACTCCCTCCTGATCTCGATCATCTCCTTTCTCCACGCCTTTCTCTCCTTCAGATGTTCATTTCTCCTCCTGGCTTCCTCCCCCCTCCTCTCCTCTTCCTCCCCCCTCCTCTCCTCATCCTCCTCCCTCAACTCCCTCCTCAACTCAGCCATCTCCTTTCTCCACGCCTCTCTCTCCTTCACCTGTTCCCTTATCCTCCTGGCTTCCTCCCCCCTCCTCCTCTCCCCTTCCTTCCTCCTCCTCCCCTCTTCCTCCCTCAACTCCCTCCTGATCTCCCTCATCTGGCGGTCCACCTCTGTCTTTATGAGGACCTGCACCCTCTCCATGAGATCCTCCCCCACTGCTCTCTCCATCCCCTCATCTGTCTGTACCCCTCTGTCCTGTCTGTCCTTATCCTCCTCCCTCCTCCTCCTCCCCTCATCCTCCTCCCTCCTCCTCCTCCTCGCCTCATCCTCCTCCCTCCTCCTCCTCCCCTCATCCTCCTCCCTCCTCCTCCTCCTCGGCTCATCCTCCTCCCTCCTCCTCCTCCCCTCATCCTCCTCCCTCCTCCTCCTCCTCGCCTCATCCTCCTCCCTCCTCCTCCTCCCCTCATCCTCCTCCCTCCTCCTCCTCCCGTCATCCTCCTCCCTCCTCCTCCTCCTTGCCTCATCATGTTCCCTCCATTCCCTCTTCAGCCGGTCCATGCGCCCCTCCACCCAGTTTCTCTCCGTCCCATGCATTTCCAGCGTCTCCCTCTCCCAGGGCTGGCTCTGTCTAGCAGGCTGCTGGGAGGCTCTTCAGGGGGACGCACAGACAACCAGGATCACACTCATGATTATACACAGCCACACAATGCATAGTAGTACAGTGAGCAAATACATAATAATGGTACAGTACTTAATCCTATACATAGCTTCAGTGTTACAAGAACAAGATGTCACAGTGCACTTGCTGCTCATACATTACAGTGCAGCGCTCCTACAGTAGGTTGTATTCATTCATTCATTCATTCATTCATTCATTCAAACCTTTATTTATTCTCGAAAAGACAATTGAGGATTCCCTCATTTACAATGTCACCGAGATTACAAACACAATAAAACATGTGAACACATTAAAACATAAAACAGAAGAACACATTAAACATAGAAACAAAATATCAATAAATAACATGAGTAAAAAAACTGAGAAATTTAAATTAGGAGACAGTTACAAGTATAAACACAAGTATAGGTATATTACAGAAAGCATACTATAGCTAAAACGCACTAAACAACACAGGCCTATATTTAGATACAGCACATCACAACAAACAGGCATACCTACTGTAGCTGTAGAACTACTTTACAACACAGCAGAGTAGGCCTGAACCTAGCTGTGCAGCACCTTACAACATAGCTAGCAACACAGCACAATAGGCCTATATTCAGATACAACACACTACAACATCACAGTAGGCCTATCTGGCTAGATGGTAAATGTTTGTAAATGCCTTTCTACATTAATGGACAAAGTGCTTTACAAAACCTCTCATTCACACTCATTCACACACTAACGGCGGCAGCTGCCATGCAAGGTGCTAGCCTGCTCATTGGGAGCAATTTGGGGTTCAGTGTCTTGCTCAAGGACACTTCATCATGTGGACAGGAGGAGCCGGGAATCGAATCACCGACCCTGCGGTCATTGGACGACCCACTCTACCTCCTGAGCCACAGCCGCCCTTCAAAGATAACACTTTACAAAACACACAGTAGGCCGACACCGTAACACAGTATTTTTCCCAATAAACAATATAATTCTTTCATACAGTTTGACATAATCCAGTACTACCAAACCCAGCAGTGTTCAGATCAATATAGTCTAGTACAATGCTCTACAACACAGTATATTATCATGACTAGGCCTAATCATATTTAACTAATCTGAATCAGTCAACATAGGTGTATACAACAACATGTATACAACAACAACAACAACATGTATAGAACATGTATCTGAGTTGAAGCCTCTTTCCCAGAATGATAATACTGTCTTCACAATAACTTGCAGAGCATTAATATAATCTGTCCTCATATATTCGCCTTTGTGTTAGGCTACTGACAGACACATGCGCCCTCAGTAAAACACCATGATAGGCAATGCCAAAGGTCAAATCTTTCAGACATAACTGAGAAGACATTGCTGACCGCTGCCCCCTGGTGTCTATGTGTAGTACTTGCTCTGGAGCTCTGGGGCCAGAGGTCTCTTGGTGATAGCGTACCTGTACTCTGCAGCCAGTCTGTAGGTCATCTGTCTGGGGGCCGTGGACCCAAGTAGGGGGCCGGCCCAAGCGATCATCCGTTGATAATCCATCTCTGTGGGGAGCTGGTCGTTGCGCCATTGAATTGACATGGAATTATCCATTGCCGTATATCTGTATTCAAAGAACAATATGTGTTAAATTAAAAATAGTACCATTTGATATCTTTACAGCAGGGCTGGACTGGCCATGTGGCGTACCGGGCAAATGCCCGGTGGGCCGGACCTACTTGTGGGCCGATCTAAAAAAAAAAAGAGCTAACGAACGGCCCATAGAGCAGGGACAGCGGCCCATTGGTCCATTTTCTATACTGACAGTGGGCTGGCCCAATCATATGTAGGCCCCACCCCTCCCTCTGTTAGTTTCAGGTGTCATTTGCGTGGGCCGTTAGAGAGCCAACTGGCCTGGCCCGCAGTGAATGGCCTGTCCCCCGTCAACAAATCGCGCAGCAGCCCCCCCCCCCCCCCCGTCAACAAATCGCGCAGCACCCCCCCCCCCCGTCAACAAAACGAAACTGAAGGTGTTCCATCTCACCGCGCCGGCTCGGCTAGTGGGCACTACATTTCCCGGTAGGAAATATTCACCCAGTCCAGTCCTGCTTTACAGGACCTGGGAGGGGGGTCTTTATTGGCCATGGTGACACTCACATTACACAGAGTGTACATAGCACACATTGATTGATTGATTGATTGATTGATTGATTGATACATAGCACACACGCAACTTAAGGGGTTGTAGGTGGCAATTGGGGGGGGGCGGGAGCTTATAATAGGAATCTCTAAATCTATATAAAAAAAATTCACTTGAATGAAATATTTCTTATTTCCTTTGTCATATACATGTTACGGGTCCAGAAAGTGTAATGTGTTGTCTTCTTTGTGTGTCTCTTGTTTTGTCCGGAGGCCTGATTGAATCTATTCATGAGTTTCAAATGTAGTCCTAGACCTGCCATGTTGGGGACCAACACAGGTGTTTCAAATGAGTTAATGAGTTCTACTGCATAGGATTCTATCCAGTAGAGCCAATCAGATAAATTGAAACACCTGTGTTGGTCCCTAATATGGCAGGTCTAGGACTACATTTGAAACCCATGAATTGGGTAGCCTATATGCCGAGACTTTCTCGGTGTTCACACGTGTTATAGGCCTAGCCTGTCCCTTTGAACGAGGGGGTTTTGTGGGTATCCTGGGCTTAGCCTACGTAGTGACGTTACTTGGCCCGCCGGTGTTTTTGTGAACGGTGGCGCGTGAATGTCACCGAGAAGAAGAGATGAAGAGAAGAAGAGAAGAAGAGATGAAGAGATGAAGAGAGGAAGAGCTGCATATTCGCTCCGAGTGAAAAGTAACAGACAGTCCAAATATCTACAGCTGCAGCTCATGAGTTCCATGCCTGTGACCAATTCTGTGTTAGATAATAAAGCTGTGTTGGAGAAAACGCCACCGTTGCCCCGGTATTTCCCTCAACTGAGTTATCAGTCACGTTAGATAGTTACGAGCAGTGCTCAGTTGGCTTGGAGCTAAAGCCAGCTGAAAGATAACAGACGGTCTGTATCTGCTTTCTTCAATTTGAGATGTTGTCAAAGAAAGCAATACAGAATACTTGTAGAAAATTACAACTCAAAATGCTGTCCATCCCCATTATGAACTTACGTGTTGTCTCTGTCAGTTTGTCAGATCCGTTATCCAATTCAAACCGCTAGATGATGATCACTGATGAACAAATGCAGAATGCAGATGGACTCAGATCACTGACTATTTAAGTGTCTGCTGCAGTGACGTCTACTAGGTTACCTGACATCATAAAAGCAGTGACGTCTACTAGGCTACATGACATCATAAAAGCAGCGAACACAGATCGTGGGCGGGGCTAATTAATTCATAACCTTTATTTAGCGGGAGTGTGGGGTCAAGTGTAACAGTGTTTACTCTTTTCTAAATAACTTTGAGACTAGTTCAGATAGATTAGTCATGTTTTGCTATACAGTGGGGAGCCCTTGGGGGTAGTAATCATATCCGCAGTATCTCAACGCGCCGACTCCGTCATTCAGCAATACCGCTCGCATGCCCATAGAGGGAGTAGTAATACTCAGGCTGTGTCCGAATGTCCATACTACAAACTATTTAGTACACTACTCCACGAAAACACGTTTAGTACAGGTCCAACGGATGCCCCACTGTCTCCCGCAGACCACCCTGAGTCTGATAGACACCCCTGTGTCTGCTGTGGATGTCCAGTACAGCCACTAACCCTGTCCTCCTCCCTCCTCCCTAGCGTCTCTCCCTCTTATACTCTAAACAGGTCCTGTAGACATCCCCCTGTCTCCTAAAGGCCACCCCGTAGCAGGTCTCGGAGAACCCCCCACCACCGCCCCTCAGCCAAGGTCCATCAAATGGCTCCTGGAAAGGCCCCCTGACTCCTTGTGATAGCTCCTTTGTCAGCTGTCCCTATCCAGCCAACCCCACCCCTTTTTACTCTTGGCTCTCTGCTTTCTGTCTCCCCACCCCTGCTTTGTGGTATTCTCTATGAGCCTGTCCTGCTAAATGCTTACTGTGCTTTGCTATATGATTCACTTAGGCCCAAATATCATATTAGAGACGAGCTAACACATAATGGCCTACTATGTAGACAAACATTCTCCAGGAGCTTGCTCGATCGTCTCGTTGAGGTCAGGGAAGAATTTTTACAGCTCACTTTTCTGGCCCCTGGGTGAAACTGTTTTTTTTGCTTCCCTCTATAATATGTAGGGGTGGGACCTATGCGCCCCCCCTCCCCCATTGCTCAAAAACGAACTGAAAAAAACTCACGGTACAATGTTTGGTTTTGAAAAGAATGGCTGCAATTACCGCTTATTGCCAAAAGGTGGAGCCAAAGACAATGAAACTGAAATCCTTGAGATTGCCACTTCAACATTACAGTTTTTCACAATTGATAAACACAAAACCTAATACTCTAAACCAAATGACCAGTTCCCTAAACACATTTAATAAAACTAGCCCCCATTTGCCAAAACCATAAACACATTTCACATATAGACACAATTCACAAAACTCAATCCCCTTTTCTCATAACTCTAAACGCATTTTGTCTTGATAAAACAGCAAAAAACTGCTGAAGCTCATGTGATGCAAAATGCCACAGTCAGCAAAGGTTGAACACAATGAACACACCTGGTGTCATTGATTAAACACAACGACTCAAAACTGAAGACACTTGTCGCAAATGATGTGACCTCACCTATATAGACCAGTGATGTGACCTCACCTATATAGACCAGTGATGTGACCTCACCTATATAGACCAGTGATGTGACCTCACCTATATACTGTAGACCAGTGATGTGACCTCACCTATATACTGTAGACCAGTGATGAAACATTCCTAATAAGAAGATTGCGGCCACTCAGGCAGGATTCCTGACTTGATTCCTTCCCTGTGATCAAAAGGACTATTTGTCAGAAAACCATCATGATGGTTCTCTCACTAAGGGAATTAAGGGAAGTGGGCATGCTAAAATGGATGGTAAATTGACTTATATAGTGTTTCTATCCAAAGCGATTTACAGTGGCCTCTCATTCACCCATTCACACACCAATGGCGTTAGCAAGGTGCTAGCCTGCTCATTGGGAACAATTCGCGGTTCAGTGTCTTGCCCAAGGACACTTCAACATTTGGACAGGAGGAGCCTGGATTCGAACCGCTGACCCTTCGATCATTGGACGACCCGCTCTACCTCCTGAGCTACAACCGCCCCGCAATGGAATGGGATGCACCCTATGAGTCTACTCTGAGATTACTCTGCACTTCAAGGCTTGACCCCAAATTGAATTGTTGGAAATTGCCCGTAAAAATGTTTTTGTAGACATGATTACTGGGGGTAATTCTCTCATCTTATTATGCTTGATAAAAATTATTGTTTGGACTGAAATCAAATTCTAATGTGGCTGTGGTTAGCTGTTTTAAAAAAACAAACCCTTCTCTTAAATGGATTTCCCTGGTTTTCACAGTCGGACATGCTAGGTTGTAGAATAATGAAGTAGGCTTCATCCTAATACTTCTCTTCCTTTCCCCCAGATGTCCAGCAGCTCTCTCTCCCAGAGGTCCAGCAGCTCTCTCTCCCAGAGGTCCAGCAGCTCTCTCTCCCAGAGGTCCAGCAGCTCTCTCTCCCAGAGGTCCAGCAGCTCTCTCTCCCAGAGGTCCAGCAGCTCTCTCTCCCAGAGGTCCAGCAGCTCTCTCTCCCAGAGGTCCAGCAGCTCTCTCCCCCAGAGGTCCAGCAGCTCTCTCTCCCAGAGGTCCAGCAGCTCTCTCTCCCAGAGGTCCAGCAGCTCTCTCTCCCAGAGGTCCAGCAGCTCTCTCTCCCAGAGCAGCTCTCTCTCCCAGAGGTCCAGCAGCTCTCTCTCCCAGAGGTCCAGCAGCTCTCTCTCCCAGAGGTCCAGCAGCTCTCTCTCCCAGAGGTCCAGTAGGTCTCTCTCCCAGAGGTCCAGCAGCTCTCTCTCCCAGAGGTCCAGCAGCTCTCTCTCCCAGAGGTCCAGCAGGTCTCTCTCCCAGAGGTCCAGCAGCTCTCTCTCCCAGAGGTCCAGCAGCTCTCTCTCCCAGAGGTCCAGCAGCTCTCTCTCCCAGAGGTCCAGCAGCTCTCTCTCCCAGAGGTCCAGCAGCTCTCTCTCCCAGAGCCCCCGCAGTTTAAAGAGGAACAGGAGCTGTGGACCAGTCAGGGGGGAGAGCAGCTTCAAGGGCTTCAGTCTGATACCACACCCTCCATATTCACTTCTCCCAGAGAGAAACCCCACTGTGATCCAGAAGACTGGTCTCAACTCCCAAGTCTTGACCAAACTTCAACTGTGGAGGAGAGAAAAGGAGACTTTCTACCCACCAACACAATGGAGGTACAAATCAAAGCAGAGTCTGATGAAGAGAATTATGGAGGACCAGAACCAGGCAGTGACTCTCAGCCCACGTCTGTAACTCCAGACTGTCCTACAGCTCAGAGATTAGAAGAGGAGGAGGAGAGAGGAGGGGTGGTGCCGGATCTAAAGCTGAAGTCAAATAGAGCAGAGGCTAAGTGTTCTAGTGTTCCCAGCCCTGACACCTGCCTCAGGACCAAAACCAGACCTCGTATGCGAGGCAAAGATTGCAAAGACAGCTACAGTATTTATCAAATGCCCACTAGATGGCGATAAAGGTTTAAGGATAGATCTAATTAGAGGGCTTGTGTGACTCCTCCATGTCGTTCCATAATACACCAGAGGACCCACCAGCAAATAAGACGTCTTCTAAGAGGTCAAAGGCAAGGGGGACTCAAAAAATGAACTATATACATTCTTCTTATGTTCTCATCATCCAGATCGCCTGGTTTGTCATTAGATTTGATAATTTTACTTTGCTCTAGGCCTACTGTCTAATAATCTAATTCTGTTAAATATGTAACAAAGCACTGGTGATGCTGTTGGAGTTTAGGACACTCTGAAGTCTCTCCTTGGTGCCACTCTGTTCTCTCGTCACCATCGTCTGTTTTGATGTAGCAAAGATCAATGGAAAATGCCGGTTTTGGCGGGGGGGGGGGGGGGGGGGGGGCTGACAGACAGTACTAAACAGCTAGATTCTGGATCTGAGCACATAATTTGTTTTGGATGTTCAAAAGGAAAGTGATCAAGAGCTATGTGTGATTTGACCCTATTTATAAGATTATGTGGGGGTGTGTTGTGTTTGGATGTTTTCAATTTATGCTAAGCAGAATAAGTAGTTTATGTAACAGATAAATGTAATGAATATTTTGGGATAAACAGAGTACACTTGTTCTCTCAATGCCAATATATATTTTTGTTTGATAGGCTACCATCTTGAAGTTGTCCTGACGTCATAGGAGCCACGACCCCTGACAGGATTGCATGAACCTAAAATGTCAATAGGCTAAGTATTGGGCTCTAACCCAATTCGACATCCACCATCATTAAGGAAGCCAGACGTGTCCTAAAAGACTGGAAAGGACCGTTTCCTTTCTCTGTGTTCCTGACCTTGTCAAAAGTTGAATGATTCATATGTTTAAGAATTGAGGGTTTTGTGACAAAGACCCTGTCATAGAGGAGGGCCAGACTGGAGGTCACCATTTCTCTCCCCTCCCTCTTCCCCCTCACCCTCCCCTTCATCCTGTAGAAAAGAACCTGGCACCTCAGAGGCCATTTTGAGGAAGATGTGCGCGAGTCTTTCATGTCTGAGATCTAAGACTGATTAGAGATTCAGACCTAAGGGACCAGGCTGGAAGGAAGTCCTCCAGTCACTGTTTACCTGCCAGGGAGAGTGAGAGAGGGAGGGAGAGGAGAGAGGGAGGGAGAGGAGAGAGGGAGAGGAGAGAGGGAGGGAGAGGAGAGAGGGAGGGAGAAAAGAGAGGGAGGGAGAGGAGAGAGGGAGGGAGAAGAGAGAGGGAGGGAGAGGAGAGAGGAACCAGTCTGAAAGTAAGTGCCCACAGTGCTCAGCTGGATCATGGTGTTATGATGAGCTGGGTTGGTCTCATGGTCTAGACTAGACTACCCACAGTGCTTAGCTCGCTGGGTTAGTCTCATGGTCTAGACTAGACTTCCCACAGTGCTTAGCTGGCTGGGTTGGTCTCATGGTCTAGACTAGACTGACCACAGTGCTTAGCTTGCTGGGTTGGTCTCATGGTCTAGACTAGACTACCCACAGTGCTTAGCTGGCTGGGTTGGTCTCATGGTCTAGACTAGACTTCCCACAGTGCTTAGCTGGCTGGGTTAGTCTCATGGTCTAGACTAGACTGACCACAGTGCTTAGCTGGATCATGGGTGTTAGTGAAACGTACGCTGCAAAGCTCTATCTGTATATCTCTTATTTGAATGCTTGTTGTTACTGTCTGTGTGAGGACTTAATAAAGCATTTCTTTGTAAACATACCCACACCTTGTATACAGTACGACAAACCTGAACTAGTCACTCTCACTGTAGTGTGTTCTGTGCCCATGTATTGTAGTTCGTTTTACTTTGTCTTAATGTTGTTATTGTGATAATTTATCTGTGTTACATTATGGAGAATTTGACTACTGTTTCGATGTCGGGGACTACGGATGGAGTAGTCTAGCCTTGTGCTAAATAGTTTATCCTTAGTTTATCCTTAAATAGTAGTTTAGCCTTGTGCTAAATCCGGCTTTTTGTGTGTTGGCTGTAAGCCGACACACCAAGGAGAGGGAATCCTTTTTGTCCGTGCTTCTTGCGTCTTGCGTCGTGTTGTTGACCTGCAATTCCATTGCTGCTACCACAAGAGGCAGTAGTCCCAGAACATCAAAACCAAAAGACTCCACTGACCCCTACATGCATAGTTTCTTTCCCTATCTGCGTGTGTGTACGGGGTGTGCAGGGTGGGGGGGGGGGGGGGTTGGGGGGCATTGGCAGTAATAACAATGTCGGAGAAGACCCTGTGCAAGACCCCACGGTACGCTACTGCATTATAGACAGACAGTCCTCATTACAATAGGAGTAGGACACTTCAAATCCTATAGTAATTAATTTTTGTATAGGATGTGATGCACCAGTCGCTCTACGCCTATGTGGTTTATTTTCAGTGATTAGACTGACTGTTGACTGGCACAGCTTTAGGTGGTGATGGAGAAATTAGCTTAATGTATTGATGCTTTTTTGTGCGTGACTGTAAGCCAGCGCACCTAGTATAGCGTTCGTCCGGTCATCACTCCCTCCCTCCCTCCCCTCCGTTACAGCGGACAATGTTGGCCTGCATTTCTCTGTTGGCACCACAAGAGGCAGTAGTCCCAGCACACCAAAATCAAGAAGGACACCAAAATCAACCCGCCGATCTACACTGCACAAGTAGAGTAGTGGTGAGAGCATTGGACTCCCACCCTGGAGACTGGGGTTGAAGACCTGGTGGGGATGACTTTATGGGACATTACCCCAAACCTCCACATGTTCATCCTTTCACTCCAACCTTTACCCCTTGCCTTATAGATCAGATCCTTTCCCAACCCCAACCCATATTCTAACCCCAACCCACACTAGGGACTGGAAGAAGGACACCAAAACCCACCCACCGATCTCCACTGCACAAGTAGAGTAGTGGTGAGAGCATTGGACTCCCACCCAGGAGACCGGGGTTCCTGGTGGGGATGACTTTATGTTATTATCAGTGTAACTGCTTTAGCCACTGACCACTACCATTAATGTTATGGAAGCTGCTGCTAGTTGTTGTGAGCCCATGAGCTAACTGGCTATCCCGCTCTTATTGTGCTGGATTAGCATTGGAAGCATTGGAACTGATGTGTCCAGGTGACAAGACCTATCTTGATTTATCAAACATTACCGTCCTACCAGTCCCGCACAGAAACAAGCCAGCCAACACACATAAGCCAGGCTTGACCTGGCCTGGTTTACACATTGTCGTGTATTGATGTTTTTAATGAATCCATTTCATGTATCTGTGTTCATCAAAATGCATTGTCCCGTCAAAATAAACAAATAAAGTAAAGTAATAACTTATAACTGTGCTCACATCACCGCCTAGAGACGACAAGAACTGCATGTGGTTCGACAGAAAGAATCAGATGCAGTCAAGAGTTTAAATGTAAATAAAAATCAGAACACTGTCAAATCCAACGCAGACATTTTAATGAAATAATAAAAATGTATAAATGAAATGCCCTTAATATGGGTGGTGGATCCAGCCTCCTGCTCGTTCTTCTCCAGGTCCATCTGAATCCCCTGTCCACTCCTTGAAGATCACTCAGCTGCTTCAATGACACACAATATCCAAGGCCTGCATAGGCTACAATCAAACCACCATGGAAACACAAGGTAAACAAAATTGATTTAGATCGCTCTGATAATTCCACTTAGTAGTGGAGGTCAGAAATGTTATATACATTTTTTTTCTATTTCAAAATTATTTAATTTTACTCACAAAAAATCCTCCATAATGTCCCTCATGAGAAGGAGCTGGGTACCTTCGCTGGACTGAGGCAGGATGGTATCAATGGCTGTGTCCTTCACCTTCTCCTCCTTCATATCCATGAGAAGCTTCAGCTTCACTAGCCAGCACTTGCCTAGCATAACATGTCAAGTATACTGTACAGTAGTATACAGTAGTGCAGAGTAAGTTCTCTATTGTATAGACAAGGTGTTCAATTGCTCAAGTGTTGTCAGGTGTTGATTCAAGTGATAGTGTACAGTAGTGCAGAATCAGTTGTCTATTGTATAGACGAGGTGTTCAATTGATTGGTTCGAGTGTTCGAATGGTGCAGAGTCAGTTGTTTATAGTACTCTGGTTGTACTATACATAGGCCCTCACTCTAATTATAACAATGGCACACATGCCACCCCCTGGACCAACAAGTGAACACGTGACACCTTGCACCTTGTCTATACAATAGACAACCGACTATGCACCACTGTACACTCGAACACTCGAACCAACACCTGACAACACTTGAGCAATTGAACACCTTGTCTATACAATAGACAACTGACTCTGTACTACTGAATGAACAATATTGTGTTGATAGGCCATTCAGCGGGTGCTCACCTGTCTGCTCTGACCACTCTCTTCCTTATCGAGGGGCGAGCAGAGCTGTTCATAGAGGCAGCCAAGCAGCAGGAGGTCACAGCTGCTATCAGAGGGGTCATCGGTGAGCATCCCTGATTGGTTCATAGAGATGAGTGGGTTTCAGAATGTTCAGTGATGGCACATCTGTGTATGTAACCCAGTTGTATCTATCTATCTATCTATCTATCTATCTGTCTGTCTGTCTGTCTGTCTGTCTAGCTAGCTATCTCTCTCTCTCTCTCACACACACACACACACACACACACACACTAAACACTGCAGGGCTGCACAAGTATAGAAAGCATTACTCACAAATAAATCGGGCAGATAAATCGACAGAATCAGTTAGAGTTCACCATTCAAATCATCACCTCTGGCATATACACCGAAAGGAACTATTTTTATTTCATGGTACAAACTGAAACGAATGAACCCATTACTAAATAAACTCTGTTTCATCAGTGTTGAACAACTATTGATCTGACTGTAGATAAGATTTAGCTTCTGAGATCTATGCCCATTCAAAACTGCCATGACATGGCTTCCCCTCTATTGTACGACCGTATTTCACCATTCAGACCCAATTGAATGGCGGTCAATTGTCCGGTATTCTCTGTGCTTAAAGCGACAGTAATCAACTCTAAGCTGCTCAGAAGCGGATAGCTAGATTCTGTAGGCCGCTAGCTGGTAGCATTGTAAGCCGCCCCTTGGTATCATGGATCCTGGTATGGGGTTGACCGTAGCACTGGATGGGAGCGTATCCTTCCACCCGGAACTACGCCCGTCAAGAACCACTGATCAAAACAACTTCGCAGGCGACACTGCACATCAGGGTGCTGAGAAATAGAGCCGCCAGATGTCAACTTCATACATCAGCTGGTTCTGGAGATAATCATGGACATAGCCCCGAGACAGAGAGAGACACATAGCCCCGAGACAGAGAGAGACACATAGCCCCGAGACAGAGAGAGACACATAGCCCCGAGACAGAGAGAGACACATAGCCCCGAGACAGAGAGAGACACATAGCCCCGAGACAGAGAGAGACACATAGCCCCGAGACAGAGAGAGACACATAGCCCCGAGACAGAGAGAGACACATAGCCCCGAGACAGAGAGAGACACATAGCCCCGAGACAGAGAGAGACATAGCCCAGAGACAGAGAGAGACACATAGCCCCGAGACAGAGAGAGACACATAGCCCCGAGACAGAGAGAGACACATAGCCCCGAGACAGAGAGAGACATAGCCCAGAGACAGAGAGAGACACATAGCCCCGAGACAGAGAGAGACACATAGCCCCGAGACAGAGAGACACATAGCCCAGAGACAGACAGAGAGACAGAGATGGTCCGTGCCATTTAAGATAGTCCATTCTACTCAGGGGTCCTTCTACTTTTCAAATCCACAGAATTGAGATGTTGAGGAGCTTCGTTGCTTGTCTGGTCCTTGTTCTATGTGTTAGGATTCTCATAGGTTGCGCTGCATTGTAACTTTTATTCCTGTATTTTATTTTTCCTGCATTTTGTTTTAAATGTCCTTTTTTTCATTTATGACCTTTTATGTGTTGCACTTTGTCTTGATGCTTTTAATGTCTCATGTGAAGCACTTTGAATTGCCTTGTTGCTGAAATGTGCTACACAAATAAACTTGCCTTGCCTAGGTTAGTGTAGAGGTTAGGTGCATTGTGGGTACAGTTATTAGTTATAGTTGTTGTATTTCACAGGATGTTGTTTAAGTAGTTTGATAATGTTAGATAGATTAGACCAGTATGTCAACTCACACTTGCATCCATTGTGTGTGTATTGCTTGTGTATGTGTGATTACAAGTGGCTTGTTAGTCGAAACATTCATTAACCTCCTCACATCTTCTGCATTGATGTTCTCCATTCAGGTTTGAGTGGAGTTTAGGCTACAATATCATGGACCACTACCAGCATGAACAGATGCGAGCCGTTGAGTACGTCTCCACGATGCACAAAGCCATGAATGGAGTGGAGAACTTTCCTTACTACTCACCCACACACATACTGAAGAACTTAGACGAGGAACACCTGAGAAAGTAAGAAGATGCCGCAGTGACAACAACGAAAATATCAATGAATGTTTAGTTTTCTGCATGTGTGTATATTTGTGTACAGGATATGCTGTTGATGTGTACAGGATATGCTGTTGATGTGTACAGGATATGCTGTATAAAGCGCTGCATTGGTATTTTAAAGTATAAATAAGAGAACTTCCTCTGATGTTCTGGAAAAAAAACATTGTCAAGCAGAACTTTTTAGCTCCGCCCCCGCGACAGTGCAGGAGCGGTCCACGGGCCCCGCCCACACACGGCTGGCCATTCACAGCCATTCATTTTTTGGACCAGGATTACGCAACAACTACCTGACCAATTTTCATTAAACTCAGAGGAGGGGTGCAGTATGAGCCAATTTAGAACCCATTCAATTATGGAAGAGATCCGAATGACGGGATAGGTCCACAAGCCGCCCAAACACGGCCATTCACCTCCATTCGTTTTTTGGACATTCATTATCAATGAGGGGAATTGAAATGGCCATATCTTGACCTGGGAAGGTCACAGAGACAGAGGGTTTGGACTGGCATAAAAATCTCGACCTACTAAATGCAGCAATACCAAACGTGCACACAGAGCCATGAAAAGCATTCATGAGCAGAGGCCTGTGCTCTCTGAACGTTCTAGTTGAACCTTATAATATATGACAATATTCCTTCTCATATGTGGAAAAACATTGTCAATCAGCACGTTTTGAGTGAACTTGTTTGCAAGCGTTCCTCCTCATGTGTGTCCAATCTTACAGAGTGCCGCCATTTTGCTTGCTCCACGGAACCAACGACATCATCGTCCCCGTGGCGTCCTCCATCAGGTTCTCAGAACTGCTCACCTCCCTCCATATTAAGGTGTCGCTCTACCTCCTGTCTAAAATGGACCACACCGAGATCGTGACCGACCTCATGGCTCCGGACCGCCACTTCTACCACTCTGTGTACAGCAGTATCAAACAGGAGTACAGCAAACTCTCTGGGACCTGCTGAACTTTCACCAACTCTACACACTCAAACATTCAATATTATTTCATGGCGTACAACACAATTCTTTGTTTACATCCTCTCTTCTCATACAACAAACTTCCACTTGATTTTATCCCGACTGATATTGACTTACATCCGTTTTAATCCAGTTATGATTCCTCTATTGTGCGTTTCCTCATGGGCCATGATTATAAATGACTACGTTGCTGGATGCAGCTGAATGAAATCTGGACTGTAAGAGGCCGTTTGTTTTTTAACCAAGAGGCCTATGGAATCACCTACAGGGCCTGAAATTCAACATTCAACCTTGTTAGTTGATGTGTTGAAGACATAATGCAACACAGTTGTTGGACAGTATTATGTAAGATGGCGTTTTTTACAGTATTTTAAGGAGACAAAGAACTGGTGGTAGATCTTTCTTTTTTTTATTGGTACAGTATTTGTTGCATGCATTGTGGTCAGCTGATGGCACAGGTTAATAGTTTGTGACATGTTTGCTAATGTACATCCTAATTTATTTGAATCTGCTCCTATAGCCATTTATTAATTCATTGAAAGTAATCAATTGAAATGAATTGAAATGTTTTATTTGCATACATATACCATATTTAAACTGTTATGTAATTGACAAGAAAATATTGCCCCCACTCCTATGAAATCGGTAGTGATTGATCGACCCGTGTACAGTTTGTGCGTGCATGCTTTCGTCCGTCACACATATACCAGAGATCACCACCAGGGGGTGCTGGTCACAGTTCATTTCCCCCATTACCAAGTACTTTCCTCTGTAGGCCTACATAAGGTTGGCGTTTCAGTAAAAGTAGCCTTCTACTTAGGAGCCTGTCTGCTTTCTAAATCCAAAGAATCCGGCTAGAAACGAAACAGCCCGGCCTTGACTGGGCTCATTAGTGTAGCCTACATCTCGCCAGATCAAGATCAGGATGGCATTTCAGCAACAAGGCAATTCAAAGTGCTTTACATGAGACATTAAAAGCATCATGACAAAGTGCAACACATAAAAGGTCATATAGAATGAAATGCAAAAAAGGACATTTAAAACAAAATGCAGGAAAAATAAAACAGGAATAAAAGTTACAGTGCAGTGTATGGATGAATAATTATTTGATTTAATAAAAAGCAGCAGCAAAAAGAAAAGTCTTCAGTCTTGATTTAAAAGAACTGAGAGTTGTAGCAGACCTGCAGTTTTCTGGAAGTTTGTTCCAGATATGTGGAGCATAAAAACTGAACGCTGCTTCTCCATGTTTTGTTTTAACTCTGGGGACAGAAAGCAGGCCTGTGCCAGATGACCTGAGAGGTCTGGATGGTTCATAGCGTAGCAGCGTTTGTTTAAAAATATGTAGGCTATGGTTATAATTTACATCGATTTCTGTTGCTCTAAATCATATGATTGCCCAATTAAAAGCAGTATGACATTAATTACCCATTTCGGTGCAGTGTTCTTTGAATTGAGATCTCCAACATGAATATGGAAAGAGTTGTGAGGTGCAGGAATGTGTATTATCATTCTTAAGTAAATACTTTTGGACTCATCACAAACAAGAATCACAGGCAGTAATGTAGTTCGCATATCACCACAAAATGAAATGATTTCAACAAGTTGAACAGACATGTTTTGAGGGTAACACAGAGTTCGGATAATGTAAAGATGATTTGACTCAGCCCAAAATTAATTTACACGTAGGCCTACAAGAAAAACATGTAAAATTTAAAAATTGATTTAAAAAAAAGCCCCACACCCACAATAGTAAGAAATGTGTTTTCACGTCAGTGTAATGTGATCTCGCAAGTGCTGTCCCATTCCTTTTTATACCAATTCGAGCCCTTGCAGCCTCTCGCACTCAACCACTTTACCAGGTGACGTCAATAAGTCTGTGAGGGCTCAGGGCTTGAGGGTTTAGGGGGGACATTGGGACTGGACCACTATAGCGTGGAGCAAAGGCAAGACAATTACGTATATGGAAAAACGCGGAAAGATCATCAACTTTTCGGAGACGGAGGTGCTTGTTGGTGAGGTCCACGCGAAGAAAAAAAATCATCTTCGGAAGGTATTTGTACTAGCCTACCTTTGTCTGATTGCTCCTACAGTTTAGGTAGCCTACTGTATGTTTCATGCATCCTGTATTTGGCGTAGGCTACACGGACATGCTGTATTATGTGGCTGTGAGGAAAGCAAACATTCCACACATTCTGTGGTAGGCTATGATTGATTTAGGACCAAAAACAGGGAACGATAACACAGATGATCACTTCATAATGTTAGACCACATTAAACATTTTCCCCTCTGGGAAATTAAGACTCATCTAAATCACCCGGTAAATCACACTTAAGCATTTATTTGGCTGCCAACAGAAAAACATATCAATTGAATATGGCTACACAATGAAATGTTTAATGCATAATCAAGTTCACAGACAAACTCAAAGAAAATGACTGAAATTGTTTCTCCAGACTCTGACGTGGGGTGGGACTCAGAGGAGGGGGAGTCTGCAGTGGTCCTTGACCTGACGGTCGTAGCCTCCACCTCCAGCGCCACGACCTCCAGTGCCTCCACCTCCAGCGCGCCGGCCTCCACCTCCAGTGCCATCTCCAGCGCCTCCGTCTCCACCGCCCACGCCTCCACCTCCGGCTGCCAGCGTCCCTGCCACAAGGGTCCCTGAGGGCTGGGCTTCCTCTCAGACGCGGTGCTGGAGGCTCATGACCCTAGATGTTAGGGTTTTGATGGAGGACCCAAGAGCAGACACGATTGGGGTGAAAGCCCGTAGGCACGTTTATTGAGATCCGGGGAGAGGCAGGCAGTAACGTGGTCCGTAGACAGGCGTGGGTCAGGCGGGGACGTGGTAGTCGTACAGGCGATGGTCAGGCAGGAGCGTGGTAGTCGTACAGGCGTGGGTCAGGCAGGAGCGTGGTAGTCGTACAGGCGATGGTCAGGCAGGAGCAGGGTTGTCGTACAGGCGTGGGTCAGGCAGGAGCGGGGTAATCGTACAGGTGTGGGTCAGGTAGGAGCAGGGTTGTCGTACAGGCGTGGGTCAGGCAGGAGCAGGGTGTTCGTACAGGTGTGGGTCAGGCAGGAGCGTGGTAGTCGTACAGGCGTGGGTCAGGCAGGAGCAGGGTAATCGTACAGGTGTGGGTCAGGCAGGAACTGGATACTGGGAAAACAGGGAGAACAGGGTAAGGCAAGGTTCAAAAGACAGACGAGGCAGGGAGCTAGAGACGTGTACCCACTAGGTTGGTTGGTCAACGATCTGGCACAGAGGGCTGTGTGGACCGGCTTCTTATCCTGCTGGCGATTGGCTGATCAGGACCAGGTGCGTTGATTGGCTGATCAGGACCAGGTGCGTTGAGGTGTGGAGGAGAGGCAATCAAGGTGACGCACGGCAGGTGTGGATCGGGGGCGTGTCTGGCTTGTGACCGCAGACGTGCCCGCAGTTCCCGCTGCAGGCTCTGGGAGGTGCTGGGGGAAACGGAGTCCGACACTGGAGAGACAGGGACAGGCTGGGGACCAGCGTCAGAACCGGGGCTCGGGCCGGGGTCAGGGGGCTGAGGAGGTGGACGAGGCTGACGCGGCGGTGCCGTGACATATCAGTCCTCTATGTATAGTGACTAGTCTATCAGTCCTCTATGTACTAGTGACTAGTCTATCAGTCCTCTATGTGTAGTGACTAGTTTATCAGTCCTCTATGTGTAGTGACTAGTCTATCAGTCATCTATGTATAGTGACTAGTCTATCAGTCCTCTATGTATAGTGACTAGTTTATCAGTCCTCTATGTGTAGTGACTAGTCTATCAGTCCTCTATGTACTAGTGACTAGTCTATCAGTCCTCTATGTACTAGTGACTAGTCTATCAGTCCTCTATGTACTAGTGACTAGTCTACCAGTCCTCTATGTACTAGTGACTAGTCTATCAGTCCTCTATGTACTAGTGACTAGTCTATCAGTCCTCTATGTGTAGTGACTAGTCTACCAGTCCTCTATGTATAGTGACTAGTCTATCAGTCCTCTATGTACTAGTGACTAGTCTACCAGTCCTCTATGTGTAGTGACTAGTCTATCAGTCCTCTATGTACTAGTGACTAGTCTACCAGTCCTCTATGTGTAGTGACTAGTCTATCAGTCCTCTATGTACTAGTGACTAGTCTATCAGTCCTCTATGTATAGTGACTAGTCTACCAGTCCTCCATGTACTAGTGACTAGTCTATCAGTCATCTATGTATAGTGACTAGTCTATCAGTCCTCTATTTGTAGTGACTAGTCTATCAGTCCTCTATGTACTAGTGACTAGTCTATCAGTCCTCTATTTGTAGTGACTAGTCTATCAGTCCTCTATGTACTAGTGACTAGTCTATCAGTCCTCTATGTACTAGTGACTAGTCTATCAGTCCTCTATGTATAGTGACTAGTCTACCAGTCCTCTATGTACTAGAGACTAGTCTATCAGTCCTCTATGTGTAGTGACTAGTCTACCAGTCCTCTATGTGTAGTGACTAGTCTATCAGTCTGTATGGGCACATCCATAAATTCAATGCTTTCTTACTAACTAAACCCAATAATAAACAATTATATATATATATATATATATATATATATACCTGTATATATATATATATATATACATATATAATGGCACTCTCCACCGACTAGGGGTGGTCTCAGCCAAAAATGTTGTGCACATAACACACAAGGTTGCACAAAATGCTGTCAAAACTTTCTTTTATAATAACCTCCATAATTCTGTTTGGTCAAATATTGAAGGGAATTTGCAGTGGAATTTTTACTTGACTACTATTACTATTAATGACCGTCTCTCACTTGCCACAATGAACCCAACACAGTCTGATTCTCCCAGTCCTTCATGCTTTCACCGAGTCTGAAAATGTATTCTGCATTTGCTGGTAGAGGACAGGAGACTGCCTGGAAAATGTGGAAGTCCTCCAGAGGTGAATGGTGCTTTCAATGAACTCCTATGGAGCTGGAAGTGAAGTCAGTGAAGGACCAGTGTGTCACTGCTGGAGAGATGACTAGTTCTGATGCGAGACCCGGCCCACAGTAGCACAAACGTGAATGATGCCAGCAAACAGCTCTCCACACAGAAGTCTGGAAGTAGAGTACATACCTCAAACACAGGAACCAGGAGAACAGCTCTTCACACTAGAGAACATTCCTCCAACACAGGTACCCCTCAAGCAGAACACCAAGAGCACTGTGACATAATTTAACCTTGAAAGAGGTAGATGACTTCCGTCCACACCTGGAAGTAAACCTTATAGTACTGTACTATAGAAACGTCATGCGCAATTGTGATGATGTCTGAGGGTCAGTGTCCTGGTCTCAGTGTTTTTCTGCTGCAAATATTGAATAATCTGCAAGAGGAAAGAGAAAAGAGGAGAGGAAAGACAGGAGTCTGAATCAGTGACAGCGTCATTACAAACAGATTCACATTACCTCATATCCACGGTATTGTTAGTCACTGGTTGTGCTTTTTTCAAGTACTGTAAAGAAAACAGGTGATGCTAAAGGTATAGTGTGTGCCTAATACACAATTCTCTCTTTCTCTCTCTCTCTCTCTCTCTCTCTCACCTTTACACTTTCCAGGCACTTTTTTTTTTATCTCTTGTAAACGGGCATAATTCTCCCATATCTTGTGTATATAATTCTTATATAATATCTTGTGTAAAAATAAAATTCTCCCAATCCTCTCTCTTCTCTCTTTCTTCACTTTTCTCTTTCTTCTCTGCCTTCTTCTGCTGCTTTTTCTTTTCCTTCTCTGTCTTCTTTCTATCTTTCTCCTCTCTCCGTTTCAGTTTCTCCTCCTCTTTCATGGCCTTCCTCTCCTCCTCCTCTTCTATCCTTGCTTTCCGCTCCTCCTCAGCTTGCCTCCGATACTCCTCTGCAGCTGACTTGTTCCACTGCTCTCTCTTCACCTTCTCTTCCTGTTTTTCCTTTTCCTTCTCTGCCTTCTTTCTGGCTTTCTCCTCCTGTCTCATCTTATTGGTTTCTGTCATCTTTTTCAGTGCGCTAAAGATGCTACCAGATACCTTCTCACCCTCATGCCTGTCAGAGGGGGCCTGGTGGTCTTGGGCCTCCTCATCTCCATCCCAATCAAAGAGGGCCCGGGTAGACCCGACATCCTGGCTTTGAGATGAGGCCTCCTGGTCATCCTGGGACTCATATTCATCTGAAATGTATTCAAAGATGGACTCCTCATCTGTATCCAATTCAAAGAGGGCCTGTTCTACCTGGCTGTTGTTAGACAAGGCCTCCTGGTGTTGCTGGGCCAGAGAGTCAGAGAGGGCTTTCTCCACCTTCTCTTCCTCTTTTCTCTTTTCCTTCTCTATCGGTTTCTCCTCCTCTTTCCTGGCCTCCCTCTCCTCCTCCTCTTCTATCCTTGCTTTCCGCTCCTCCTCAGCTTGCCTCCGATACTCCTCTGCAGCTGACTTGTTCCACTGCTCTCTCTTCACCTTCTCTTCCTGTTTTTCCTTTTCCTTCTCTGCCTTCTTTCTGGCTTTCTCCTCCTGTCTCATCTTATTGGTTTCTGTCATCTTTTTCAGTGCGCTAAAGATGCTACCAGATACCTTCTCACCCTCATGCCTGTCAGAGGGGGCCTGGTGGTCTTGGGCCTCCTCAGCTCCATCCCAATCAAAGAGGGCCCGGGTAGACCCGACATCCTGGCTTTGAGATGAGGCCTCCTGGTCATCCTGGGACTCATATTCATCTGAAATGTATTCAAAGATGGACTCCTCATCTGTATCCAATTCAAAGAGGGCCTGTTCTACCTGGCTGTTGTTAGACAAGGCCTCCTGGTGTTGCTGGGCCAGAGAGTCAGAGAGGGCTTTCTCCACCTTCTCTTCCTCTTTTCTCTTTTCCTTCTCTATCGGTTTCTCCTCCTCTTTCCTGGCCTCCCTCTCCTCCTCCTCTTCTATCCTTGCTTTCCGCTCCTCCTCAGCTTGCCTCCGATACTCCTCTGCAGCTGACTTGTTCCACTGCTCTCTCTTCACCTTCTCTTCCTGTTTTTCCTTTTCCTTCTCTGCCTTCTTTCTGGCTTTCTCCTCCTGTCTCATCTTATTGGTTTCTGTCATCTTTTTCCGTGCGCTAAAGATGCTACCAGATACCTTCTCACCCTCATGCCTGTCAGAGGGGGCCTGGTGGTCTTGGGCCTCCTCATCTCCATCCCAATCAAAGAGGGCCCGGGTAGACCCGACATCCTGGTTTTGAGATGAGGCCTCCTGGTCATCCTGGGACTCATATTCATCTGAAATGTATTCAAAGATGGCCTCCTCATCTCTATCCAATTCAAAGAGGGCCTGTTCTACCTGGCTGTTGTTAGACAAGGCCTCCTGGTGTTGCTGGGCCAGAGAGTCAGAGAGGGCTTTCTCCACCTTCTCTTCCTCTTTTCTCTTTTCCTTCTCTATCGGTTTCTCCTCCTCTTTCCTGGCCTCCCTCTCCTCCTCCTCTTCTATCCTTGCTTTCCGCTCCTCCTCAGCTTGCCTCCGATACTCCTCTGCAGCTGACTTGTTCCACTGCTCTCTCTTCACCTTCTCTTCCTGTTTTTCCTTTTCCTTCTCTGCCTTCTTTCTGGCTTTCTCCTCCTGTCTCATCTTATTGGTTTCTCTCATCTTTTTCCGTGCGCTAAAGATGCTACCAGATACCTTCTCACCCTCATGCCTGTCAGAGGGGGCCTGGTGGTCTTGGGCCTCCTCATCTCCATCCCAATCAAAGAGGGCCCGGGTAGACCCGACATCCTGGTTTTGAGATGAGGCCTCCTGGTCATCCTGGGACTCATATTCATCTGAAATGTATTCAAAGATGGCCTCCTCATCTCTATCCAATTCAAAGAGGGCCTGTTCTACCTGGCTGTTGTTAGACAAGGCCTCCTGGTGTTGCTGGGCCAGAGAGTCAGAGAGGGCTTTCTCCACCTTCTCTTCCTCTTTTCTCTTTTCCTTCTCTATCGGTTTCTCCTCCTCTTTCCTGGCCTCCCTCTCCTCCTCCTCTTCTATCCTTGCTTTCCGCTCCTCCTCAGCTTGCCTCCGATACTCCTCTGCAGCTGACTTGTTCCACTGCTCTCTCACCACCTTCTCTTCCTGTTTTTCCGTTTCCTTCTCTGCCTTCTTTCTGGCTTTCTCCTCCTGTCTCATCTTATTGGTTTCTGTCATCTTTTTCCGTGCGCTAAAGATGCTACCAGATACCTTCTCACCCTCATGCCTGTCAGAGGGGGCCTGGTGGTCTTGGGCCTCCTCATCTCCATCCCAATCAAAGAGGGCCCGGGTAGACCCGACATCCTGGTTTTGAGATGAGGCCTCCTGGTCATCCTGGGACTCATATTCATCTGAAATGTATTCAAAGATGGCCTCCTCATCTCTATCCAATTCAAAGAGGGCCTGTTCTACCTGGCTGTTGTTAGACAAGGCCTCCTGGTGTTGCTGGGCCAGAGAGTCAGAGAGGGCTTTCTCCACCTTCTCTTCCTCTTTTCTCTTTTCCTTCTCTGTCTTCTTTCTATCTTCCTCCTCTTTCTGTTTCAATTTCTCCTCCTCTTTCCTGGCCTCCCTCTCCTTCTCTTCTTTCTTTTCTCTCTTTTCCCTCTCCACCTTCTCTTCCTCTTTTCTCTTTTCCCTCTCTGTCTTCTCTCTATCTTCCTCCTCTTTCAGTTTCTGCTCCTCTTTCCTGGCCTCCCTCTCCTCCTCCTCTTCGTATTGGGGCCTCCTCCTCTCCTCTTCCTCCCTCCTCCTCCCCTCATCCTCCTCCCTCAACTCCCTCCTCAACTCGGCCATGTCCTTTCTCCACGCCTCTCTCTCCTTCACCTGTTCCCTTATCCTCCTGGCTTCCTCCCCCCTCCTCCTCTCCCCTTCCTTCCTCCTCCTCCCCTCTTCCTCCCTCAACTCCCTCCTGATCTCGATCACCTCCTTTCTCCACGCCTTTCTCTCCTTCAGATGTTCATTTCTCCTCCTGGCTTCCTCCCCCCTCCTCTCCTCTTCCTCCCCCCTCCTCTCCTCATCCTCCTCCCTCAACTCCCTCCTCAACTCAGCCATCTCCTTTCTCCACGCCTCTCTCTCCTTCACCTGTTCCCTTATCCTCCTGGCTTCCTCCCCCCTCCTCCTCTCCCCTTCCTTCCTCCTCCTCCCCTCTTCCTCCCTCAACTCCCTCCTGATCTCGATCATCTCCTTTCTCCACGCCTCTCTCTCCTTCACCTGTTCCCTTATCCTCCTGGCTTCCTCCCCCCTCCTCCTCTCCCCTTCCTCCCCTCAACTCCCTCCTGATCTCGATCATCTCCTTTCTCCACGCCTTTCTCTCCTTCAGATGTTCATTTCTCCTCCTGGCTTCCTCCCCCCTCCTCTCCTCTTCCTCCCCCCTCCTCTCCTCATCCTCCTCCCTCAACTCCCTCCTCAACTCAGCCATCTCCTTTCTCCACGCCTCTCTCTCCTTCACCTGTTCCCTTATCCTCCTGGCTTCCTCCCCCCTCCTCCTCTCCCCTTCCTTCCTCCTCCTCCCCTCTTCCTCCCTCAACTCCCTCCTGATCTCCCTCATCTGGCGGTCCACCTCTGTCTTTATGAGGACCTGCACCCTCTCCATGAGATCCTCCCCCACTGCTCTCTCCATCCCCTCATCTGTCTGTACCCCTCTGTCCTGTCTGTCCTTATCCTCCTCCCTCCTCCTCCTCCCCTCATCCTCCTCCCTCCTCCTCCTCCTCGCCTCATCCTCCTCCCTCCTCCTCCTCCCCTCATCCTCCTCCCTCCTCCTCCTCCTCGGCTCATCCTCCTCCCTCCTCCTCCTCCCCTCATCCTCCTCCCTCCTCCTCCTCCTCGCCTCATCCTCCTCCCTCCTCCTCCTCCCCTCATCCTCCTCCCTCCTCCTCCTCCCGTCATCCTCCTCCCTCCTCCTCCTCCTTGCCTCATCATGTTCCCTCCATTCCCTCTTCAGCCGGTCCATGCGCCCCTCCACCCAGTTTCTCTCCGTCCCATGCATTTCCAGCGTCTCCCTCTCCCAGGGCTGGCTCTGTCTAGCAGGCTGCTGGGAGGCTCTTCAGGGGGACGCACAGACAACCAGGATCACACTCATGATTATACACAGCCACACAATGCATAGTAGTACAGTGAGCAAATACATAATAATGGTACAGTACTTAATCCTATACATAGCTTCAGTGTTACAAGAACAAGATGTCACAGTGCACTTGCTGCTCATACATTACAGTGCAGCGCTCCTACAGTAGGTTGTATTCATTCATTCATTCATTCATTCATTCATTCAAACCTTTATTTATTCTCGAAAAGACAATTGAGGATTCCCTCATTTACAATGTCACCGAGATTACAAACACAATAAAACATGTGAACACATTAAAACATAAAACAGAAGAACACATTAAACATAGAAACAAAATATCAATAAATAACATGAGTAAAAAAACTGAGAAATTTAAATTAGGAGACAGTTACAAGTATAAACACAAGTATAGGTATATTACAGAAAGCATACTATAGCTAAAACGCACTAAACAACACAGGCCTATATTTAGATACAGCACATCACAACAAACAGGCATACCTACTGTAGCTGTAGAACTACTTTACAACACAGCAGAGTAGGCCTGAACCTAGCTGTGCAGCACCTTACAACATAGCTAGCAACACAGCACAATAGGCCTATATTCAGATACAACACACTACAACATCACAGTAGGCCTATCTGGCTAGATGGTAAATGTTTGTAAATGCCTTTCTACATTAATGGACAAAGTGCTTTACAAAACCTCTCATTCACACTCATTCACACACTAACGGCGGCAGCTGCCATGCAAGGTGCTAGCCTGCTCATTGGGAGCAATTTGGGGTTCAGTGTCTTGCTCAAGGACACTTCATCATGTGGACAGGAGGAGCCGGGAATCGAATCACCGACCCTGCGGTCATTGGACGACCCACTCTACCTCCTGAGCCACAGCCGCCCTTCAAAGATAACACTTTACAAAACACACAGTAGGCCGACACCGTAACACAGTATTTTTCCCAATAAACAATATAATTCTTTCATACAGTTTGACATAATCCAGTACTACCAAACCCAGCAGTGTTCAGATCAATATAGTCTAGTACAATGCTCTACAACACAGTATATTATCATGACTAGGCCTAATCATATTTAACTAATCTGAATCAGTCAACATAGGTGTATACAACAACATGTATACAACAACAACAACAACATGTATAGAACATGTATCTGAGTTGAAGCCTCTTTCCCAGAATGATAATACTGTCTTCACAATAACTTGCAGAGCATTAATATAATCTGTCCTCATATATTCGCCTTTGTGTTAGGCTACTGACAGACACATGCGCCCTCAGTAAAACACCATGATAGGCAATGCCAAAGGTCAAATCTTTCAGACATAACTGAGAAGACATTGCTGACCGCTGCCCCCTGGTGTCTATGTGTAGTACTTGCTCTGGAGCTCTGGGGCCAGAGGTCTCTTGGTGATAGCGTACCTGTACTCTGCAGCCAGTCTGTAGGTCATCTGTCTGGGGGCCGTGGACCCAAGTAGGGGGCCGGCCCAAGCGATCATCCGTTGATAATCCATCTCTGTGGGGAGCTGGTCGTTGCGCCATTGAATTGACATGGAATTATCCATTGCCGTATATCTGTATTCAAAGAACAATATGTGTTAAATTAAAAATAGTACCATTTGATATCTTTACAGCAGGGCTGGACTGGCCATGTGGCGTACCGGGCAAATGCCCGGTGGGCCGGACCTACTTGTGGGCCGATCTAAAAAAAAAAGAGCTAACGAACGGCCCATAGAGCAGGGACAGCGGCCCATTGGTCCATTTTCTATACTGACAGTGGGCTGGCCCAATCATATGTAGGCCCCACCCCTCCCTCTGTTAGTTTCAGGTGTCATTTGCGTGGGCCGTTAGAGAGCCAACTGGCCTGGCCCGCAGTGAATGGCCTGTCCCCCGTCAACAAATCGCGCAGCAGCAGCCCCCCCCCCCCCGTCAACAAGTCGCGCAGCAGCACCCACCCCCCCCCCCCCGTCAACAAATCGCGCAGCACCCCCCCCCCCCGTCAACAAAACGAAACTGATGGTGTTCCATCTCACCGCGCCGGCTCGGCTAGTGGGCACTACATTTCCCGGTAGGAAATATTCACCCAGTCCAGTCCTGCTTTACAGGACCTGGGAGGGGGGTCTTTATTGGCCATGGTGACACTCACATTACACAGAGTGTACATAGCACACATTGATTGATTGATTGATTGATTGATTGATTGATTGATTGATTGATACATAGCACACACGCAACTTAAGGGGTTGTAGGTGGCAATTGGGGGGGGGCGGGAGCTTATAATAGGAATCTCTAAATCTATATAAAAAAAATTCACTTGAATGAAATATTTCTTATTTCCTTTGTCATATACATGTTACGGGTCCAGAAAGTGTAATGTGTTGTCTTCTTTGTGTGTCTCTTGTTTTGTCCGGAGGCCTGATTGAATCTATTCATGAGTTTCAAATGTAGTCCTAGACCTGCCATGTTGGGGACCAACACAGGTGTTTCAAATGAGTTAATGAGTTCTACTGCATAGGATTCTATCCAGTAGAGCCAATCAGATAAATTGAAACACCTGTGTTGGTCCCCAATATGGCAGGTCTAGGACTACATTTGAAACCCATGAATTGGGTAGCCTATATGCCGAGACTTTCTCGGTGTTCACACGTGTTATAGGCCTAGCCTGTCCCTTTGAACGAGGGGGTTTTGTGGGTATCCTGGGCTTAGCCTACGTAGTGACGTTACTTGGCCCGCCGGTGTTTTTGTGAACGGTGGCGCGTGAATGTCACCGAGAAGAAGAGATGAAGAGAAGAAGAGATGAAGAGATGAAGAGAGGAAGAGCTGCATATTCGCTCCGAGTGAAAAGTAACAGACAGTCCAAATATCTACAGCTGCAGCTCATGAGTTCCATGCCTGTGACCAATTCTGTGTTAGATAATAAAGCTGTGTTGGAGAAAACGCCACCGTTGCCCCGGTATTTCCCTCAACTGAGTTATCAGTCACGTTAGATAGTTACGAGCAGTGCTCAGTTGGCTTGGAGCTAAAGCCAGCTGAAAGATAACAGACGGTCTGTATCTGCTTTCTTCAATTTGAGATGTTGTCAAAGAAAGCAATACAGAATACTTGTAGAAAATTACAACTCAAAATGCTGTCCTTCCCCATTATGAACTTACGTGTTGTCTCTGTCAGTTTGTCAGATCCGTTATCCAATTCAAACCGCTAGATGATGATCACTGATGAACAAATGCAGAATGCAGATGGACTCAGATCACTGACTATTTAAGTGTCTGCTGCAGTGACGTCTACTAGGTTACCTGACATCATAAAAGCAGTGACGTCTACTAGGCTACATGACATCATAAAAGCAGCGAACACAGATCGTGGGCGGGGCTAATTAATTCATAACCTTTATTTAGCGGGAGTGTGGGGTCAAGTGTAACAGTGTTTACTCTTTTCTAAATAACTTTGAGACTAGTTCAGATAGATTAGTCATGTTTTGCTATACAGTGGGGAGCCCTTGGGGGTAGTAATCATATCCGCAGTATCTCAACGCGCCGACTCCGTCATTCAGCAATACCGCTCGCATGCCCATAGAGGGAGTAGTAATACTCAGGCTGTGTCCGAATGTCCATACTACAAACTATTTAGTACACTACTCCACGAAAACACGTTTAGTACAGGTCCAACGGATGCCCCACTGTCTCCCGCAGACCACCCTGAGTCTGATAGACACCCCTGTGTCTGCTGTGGATGTCCAGTACAGCCACTAACCCTGTCCTCCTCCCTCCTCCCTAGCGTCTCTCCCTCTTATACTCTAAACAGGTCCTGTAGACATCCCCCTGTCTCCTAAAGGCCACCCCGTAGCAGGTCTCGGAGAACCCCCCACCACCGCCCCTCAGCCAAGGTCCATCAAATGGCTCCTGGAAAGGCCCCCTGACTCCTTGTGATAGCTCCTTTGTCAGCTGTCCTTATCCAGCCAACCCCACCCCTTTTTACTCTTGGCTCTCTGCTTTCTGTCTCCCCACCCCTGCTTTGTGGTATTCTCTATGAGCCTGTCCTGCTAAATGCTTACTGTGCTTTGCTATATGATTCACTTAGGCCCAAATATCATATTAGAGACGAGCTAACACATAATGGCCTACTATGTAGACAAACATTCTCCAGGAGCTTGCTCGATCGTCTCGTTGAGGTCAGGGAAGAATTTTTACAGCTCACTTTTCTGGCCCCTGGGTGAAACTGTTTTTTTTGCTTCCCTCTATAATATGTAGGGGTGGGACCTATGCGCCCCCCCTCCCCCATTGCTCAAAAACGAACTGAAAAAAACTCACGGTACAATGTTTGGTTTTGAAAAGAATGGCTGCAATTACCGCTTATTGCCAAAAGGTGGAGCCAAAGACAATGAAACTGAAATCCTTGAGATTGCCACTTCAACATTACAGTTTTTCACAATTGATAAACACAAAACCTAATACTCTAAACCAAATGACCAGTTCCCTAAACACATTTAATAAAACTAGCCCCCATTTGCCAAAACCATAAACACATTTCACATATAGACACAATTCACAAAACTCAATCCCCTTTTCTCATAACTCTAAACGCATTTTGTCTTGATAAAACAGCAAAAAACTGCTGAAGCTCATGTGATGCAAAATGCCACAGTCAGCAAAGGTTGAACACAATGAACACACCTGGTGTCATTGATTAAACACAACGACTCAAAACTGAAGACACTTGTCGCAAATGATGTGACCTCACCTATATAGACCAGTGATGTGACCTCACCTATATAGACCAGTGATGTGACCTCACCTATATAGACCAGTGATGTGACCTCACCTATATAGACCAGTGATGTGACCTCACCTATATACTGTAGACCAGTGATGTGACCTCACCTATATACTGTAGACCAGTGATGAAACATTCCTAATAAGAAGATTGCGGCCACTCAGGCAGGATTCCTGACTTGATTCCTTCCCTGTGATCAAAAGGACTATTTGTCAGAAAACCATCATGATGGTTCTCTCACTAAGGGAATTAAGGGAAGTGGGCATGCTAAAATGGATGGTAAATTGACTTATATAGTGTTTCTATCCAAAGCGATTTACAGTGGCCTCTCATTCACCCATTCACACACCAATGGCGTTAGCAAGGTGCTAGCCTGCTCATTGGGAACAATTCGCGGTTCAGTGTCTTGCCCAAGGACACTTCAACATTTGGACAGGAGGAGCCTGGATTCGAACCGCTGACCCTTCGATCATTGGACGACCCGCTCTACCTCCTGAGCTACAACCGCCCCGCAATGGAATGGGATGCACCCTATGAGTCTACTCTGAGATTACTCTGCACTTCAAGGCTTGACCCCAAATTGAATTGTTGGAAATTGCCCGTAAAAATGTTTTTGTAGACATGATTACTGGGGGTAATTCTCTCATCTTATTATGCTTGATAAAAATTATTGTTTGGACTGAAATCAAATTCTAATGTGGCTGTGGTTAGCTGTTTTAAAAAAACAAACCCTTCTCTTAAATGGATTTCCCTGGTTTTCACAGTCGGACATGCTAGGTTGTAGAATAATGAAGTAGGCTTCATCCTAATACTTCTCTTCCTTTCCCCCAGATGTCCAGCAGCTCTCTCTCCCAGAGGTCCAGCAGCTCTCTCTCCCAGAGGTCCAGCAGCTCTCTCTCCCAGAGGTCCAGCAGCTCTCTCTCCCAGAGGTCCAGCAGCTCTCTCTCCCAGAGGTCCAGCAGCTCTCTCTCCCAGAGGTCCAGCAGCTCTCTCTCCCAGAGGTCCAGCAGCTCTCTCTCCCAGAGGTCCAGCAGCTCTCTCTCCCAGAGGTCCAGCAGCTCTCTCCCCCAGAGGTCCAGCAGCTCTCTCTCCCAGAGGTCCAGCAGCTCTCTCTCCCAGAGGTCCAGCAGCTCTCTCTCCCAGAGGTCCAGCAGCTCTCTCTCCCAGAGCAGCTCTCTCTCCCAGAGGTCCAGCAGCTCTCTCTCCCAGAGGTCCAGCAGCTCTCTCTCCCAGAGGTCCAGCAGCTCTCTCTCCCAGAGGTCCAGTAGGTCTCTCTCCCAGAGGTCCAGCAGCTCTCTCTCCCAGAGGTCCAGCAGCTCTCTCTCCCAGAGGTCCAGCAGGTCTCTCTCCCAGAGGTCCAGCAGCTCTCTCTCCCAGAGGTCCAGCAGCTCTCTCTCCCAGAGCCCCCGCAGTTTAAAGAGGAACAGGAGCTGTGGACCAGTCAGGGGGGAGAGCAGCTTCAAGGGCTTCAGTCTGATACCACACCCTCCATATTCACTTCTCCCAGAGAGAAACCCCACTGTGATCCAGAAGACTGGTCTCAACTCCCAAGTCTTGACCAAACTTCAACTGTGGAGGAGAGAAAAGGAGACTTTCTACCCACCAACACAATGGAGGTACAAATCAAAGCAGAGTCTGATGAAGAGAATTATGGAGGACCAGAACCAGGCAGTGACTCTCAGCCCACGTCTGTAACTCCAGACTGTCCTACAGCTCAGAGATTAGAAGAGGAGGAGGAGAGAGGAGGGGTGGTGCCGGATCTAAAGCTGAAGTCAAATAGAGCAGAGGCTAAGTGTTCTAGTGTTCCCAGCCCTGACACCTGCCTCAGGACCAAAACCAGACCTCGTATGCGAGGCAAAGATTGCAAAGACAGCTACAGTATTTATCAAATGCCCACTAGATGGCGATAAAGGTTTAAGGATAGATCTAATTAGAGGGCTTGTGTGACTCCTCCATGTCGTTCCATAATACACCAGAGGACCCACCAGCAAATAAGACGTCTTCTAAGAGGTCAAAGGCAAGGGGGACTCAAAAAATGAACTATATACATTCTTCTTATGTTCTCATCATCCAGATCGCCTGGTTTGTCATTAGATTTGATAATTTTACTTTGCTCTAGGCCTACTGTCTAATAATCTAATTCTGTTAAATATGTAACAAAGCACTGGTGATGCTGTTGGAGTTTAGGACACTCTGAAGTCTCTCCTTGGTGCCACTCTGTTCTCTCGTCACCATCGTCTGTTTTGATGTAGCAAAGATCAATGGAAAATGCCGGTTTTGGCGGGGGGGGGGGGGGGGGGGGCTGACAGACAGTACTAAACAGCTAGATTCTGGATCTGAGCACATAATTTGTTTTGGATGTTCAAAAGGAAAGTGATCAAGAGCTATGTGTGATTTGACCCTATTTATAAGATTATGTGGGGGTGTGTTGTGTTTGGATGTTTTCAATTTATGCTAAGCAGAATAAGTAGTTTATGTAACAGATAAATGTAATGAATATTTTGGGATAAACAGAGTACACTTGTTCTCTCAATGCCAATATATATTTTTGTTTGATAGGCTACCATCTTGAAGTTGTCCTGACGTCATAGGAGCCACGACCCCTGACAGGATTGCATGAACCTAAAATGTCAATAGGCTAAGTATTGGGCTCTAACCCAATTCGACATCCACCATCATTAAGGAAGCCAGACGTGTCCTAAAAGACTGGAAAGGACCGTTTCCTTTCTCTGTGTTCCTGACCTTGTCAAAAGTTGAATGATTCATATGTTTAAGAATTGAGGGTTTTGTGACAAAGACCCTGTCATAGAGGAGGGCCAGACTGGAGGTCACAATTTCTCTCCCCTCCCTCTTCCCCCTCACCCTCCCCTTCATCCTGTAGAAAAGAACCTGGCACCTCAGAGGCCATTTTGAGGAAGATGTGCGCGAGTCTTTCATGTCTGAGATCTAAGACTGATTAGAGATTCAGACCTAAGGGACCAGGCTGGAAGGAAGTCCTCCAGTCACTGTTTACCTGCCAGGGAGAGTGAGAGAGGGAGGGAGAGGAGAGAGGGAGGGAGAGGAGAGAGGGAGAGGAGAGAGGGAGGGAGAGGAGAGAGGGAGGGAGAAAAGAGAGGGAGGGAGAGGAGAGAGGGAGGGAGAAGAGAGAGGGAGGGAGAGGAGAGAGGAACCAGTCTGAAAGTAAGTGCCCACAGTGCTCAGCTGGATCATGGTGTTATGATGAGCTGGGTTGGTCTCATGGTCTAGACTAGACTACCCACAGTGCTTAGCTCGCTGGGTTAGTCTCATGGTCTAGACTAGACTTCCCACAGTGCTTAGCTGGCTGGGTTGGTCTCATGGTCTAGACTAGACTGACCACAGTGCTTAGCTGGCTGGGTTGGTCTCATGGTCTAGACTAGACTACCCACAGTGCTTAGCTGGCTGGGTTGGTCTCATGGTCTAGACTAGACTTCCCACAGTGCTTAGCTGGCTGGGTTAGTCTCATGGTCTAGACTAGACTGACCACAGTGCTTAGCTGGATCATGGGTGTTAGTGAAACGTACGCTGCAAAGCTCTATCTGTATATCTCTTATTTGAATGCTTGTTGTTACTGTCTGTGTGAGGACTTAATAAAGCATTTCTTTGTAAACATACCCACACCTTGTATACAGTACGACAAACCTGAACTAGTCACTCTCACTGTAGTGTGTTCTGTGCCCATGTATTGTAGTTCGTTTTACTTTGTCTTAATGTTGTTATTGTGATAATTTATCTGTGTTACATTATGGAGAATTTGACTACTGTTTCGATGTCGGGGACTACGGATGGAGTAGTCTAGCCTTGTGCTAAATAGTTTATCCTTAGTTTATCCTTAAATAGTAGTTTAGCCTTGTGCTAAATCCGGCTTTTTGTGTGTTGGCTGTAAGCCGACACACCAAGGAGAGGGAATCCTTTTTGTCCGTGCTTCTTGCGTCTTGCGTCGTGTTGTTGACCTGCAATTCCATTGCTGCTACCACAAGAGGCAGTAGTCCCAGAACATCAAAACCAAAAGACTCCACTGACCCCTACATGCATAGTTTCTTTCCCTATCTGCGTGTGTGTACGGGGTGTGCAGGGTGGGGGGGGGGGGGGGTTGGGGGGCATTGGCAGTAATAACAATGTCGGAGAAGACCCTGTGCAAGACCCCACGGTACGCTACTGCATTATAGACAGACAGTCCTCATTACAATAGGAGTAGGACACTTCAAATCCTATAGTAATTAATTTTTGTATAGGATGTGATGCACCAGTCGCTCTACGCCTATGTGGTTTATTTTCAGTGATTAGACTGACTGTTGACTGGCACAGCTTTAGGTGGTGATGGAGAAATGAGCTTAATGTATTGATGCTTTTTTGTGCGTGACTGTAAGCCAGCGCACCTAGTATAGCGTTCGTCCGGTCATCACTCCCTCCCTCCCTCCCCTCCGTTACAGCGGACAATGTTGGCCTGCATTTCTCTGTTGGCACCACAAGAGGCAGTAGTCCCAGCACACCAAAATCAAGAAGGACACCAAAATCAACCCGCCGATCTACACTGCACAAGTAGAGTAGTGGTGAGAGCATTGGACTCCCACCCTGGAGACTGGGGTTGAAGACCTGGTGGGGATGACTTTATGGGACATTACCCCAAACCTCCACATGTTCATCCTTTCACTCCAACCTTTACCCCTTGCCTTATAGATCAGATCCTTTCCCAACCCCAACCCATATTCTAACCCCAACCCACACTAGGGACTGGAAGAAGGACACCAAAACCCACCCACCGATCTCCACTGCACAAGTAGAGTAGTGGTGAGAGCATTGGACTCCCACCCAGGAGACCGGGGTTCCTGGTGGGGATGACTTTATGTTATTATCAGTGTAACTGCTTTAGCCACTGACCACTACCATTAATGTTATGGAAGCTGCTGCTAGTTGTTGTGAGCCCATGAGCTAACTGGCTATCCCGCTCTTATTGTGCTGGATTAGCATTGGAAGCATTGGAACTGATGTGTCCAGGTGACAAGACCTATCTTGATTTATCAAACATTACCGTCCTACCAGTCCCGCACAGAAACAAGCCAGCCAACACACATAAGCCAGGCTTGACCTGGCCTGGTTTACACATTGTCGTGTATTGATGTTTTTAATGAATCCATTTCATGTATCTGTGTTCATCAAAATGCATTGTCCCGTCAAAATAAACAAATAAAGTAAAGTAATAACTTATAACTGTGCTCACATCACCGCCTAGAGACGACAAGAACTGCATGTGGTTCGACAGAAAGAATCAGATGCAGTCAAGAGTTTAAATGTAAATAAAAATCAGAACACTGTCAAATCCAACGCAGACATTTTAATGAAATAATAAAAATGTATAAATGAAATGCCCTTAATATGGGTGGTGGATCCAGCCTCCTGCTCGTTCTTCTCCAGGTCCATCTGAATCCCCTGTCCACTCCTTGAAGATCACTCAGCTGCTTCAATGACACACAATATCCAAGGCCTGCATAGGCTACAATCAAACCACCATGGAAACACAAGGTAAACAAAATTGATTTAGATCGCTCTGATAATTCCACTTAGTAGTGGAGGTCAGAAATGTTATATACATTTTTTTTCTATTTCAAAATTATTTAATTTTACTCACAAAAAATCCTCCATAATGTCCCTCATGAGAAGGAGCTGGGTACCTTCGCTGGACTGAGGCAGGATGGTATCAATGGCTGTGTCCTTCACCTTCTCCTCCTTCATATCCATGAGAAGCTTCAGCTTCACTAGCCAGCACTTGCCTAGCATAACATGTCAAGTATACTGTACAGTAGTATACAGTAGTGCAGAGTAAGTTCTCTATTGTATAGACAAGGTGTTCAATTGCTCAAGTGTTGTCAGGTGTTGATTCAAGTGATAGTGTACAGTAGTGCAGAATCAGTTGTCTATTGTATAGACGAGGTGTTCAATTGGTTGGTTCGAGTGTTCGAATGGTGCAGAGTCAGTTGTTTATAGTACTCTGGTTGTACTATACATAGGCCCTCACTCTAATTATAACAATGGCACACATGCCACCCCCTGGACCAACAAGTGAACACGTGACACCTTGCACCTTGTCTATACAATAGACAACCGACTATGCACCACTGTACACTCGAACACTCGAACCAACACCTGACAACACTTGAGCAATTGAACACCTTGTCTATACAATAGACAACTGACTCTGTACTACTGAATGAACAATATTGTGTTGATAGGCCATTCAGCGGGTGCTCACCTGTCTGCTCTGACCACTCTCTTCCTTATCGAGGGGCGAGCAGAGCTGTTCATAGAGGCAGCCAAGCAGCAGGAGGTCACAGCTGCTATCAGAGGGGTCATCGGTGAGCATCCCTGATTGGTTCATAGAGATGAGTGGGTTTCAGAATGTTCAGTGATGGCACATCTGTGTATGTAACCCAGTTGTATCTATCTATCTATCTATCTATCTATCTGTCTGTCTGTCTGTCTGTCTAGCTAGCTATCTCTCTCTCTCTCTCACACACACACACACACACACACACACACACACTAAACACTGCAGGGCTGCACAAGTATAGAAAGCATTACTCACAAATAAATCGGGCAGATAAATCGACAGAATCAGTTAGAGTTCACCATTCAAATCATCACCTCTGGCATATACACCGAAAGGAACTATTTTTATTTCATGGTACAAACTGAAACGAATGAACCCATTACTAAATAAACTCTGTTTCATCAGTGTTGAACAACTATTGATCTGACTGTAGATAAGATTTAGCTTCTGAGATCTATGCCCATTCAAAACTGCCATGACATGGCTTCCCCTCTATTGTACGACCGTATTTCACCATTCAGACCCAATTGAATGGCGGTCAATTGTCCGGTATTCTCTGTGCTTAAAGCGACAGTAATCAACTCTAAGCTGCTCAGAAGCGGATAGCTAGATTCTGTAGGCCGCTAGCTGGTAGCATTGTAAGCCGCCCCTTGGTATCATGGATCCTGGTATGGGGTTGACCGTAGCACTGGATGGGAGCGTATCCTTCCACCCGGAACTACGCCCGTCAAGAACCACTGATCAAAACAACTTCGCAGGCGACACTGCACATCAGGGTGCTGAGAAATAGAGCCGCCAGATGTCAACTTCATACATCAGCTGGTTCTGGAGATAATCATGGACATAGCCCCGAGACAGAGAGAGACACATAGCCCCGAGACAGAGAGAGACACATAGCCCCGAGACAGAGACACATAGCCCCGAGACAGAGAGAGACACATAGCCCCGAGACAGAGAGAGACACATAGCCCCGAGACAGAGACACATAGCCCCGAGACAGAGAGACAGACACATAGCCCAGAGACAGAGAGAGACACATAGCCCCGAGACAGAGAGACAGACACATAGCCCAGAGACGGAGAGACAGACACATAGCCCAGAGACAGAGAGACACATAGCCCAGAGACAGACAGAGAGACAGACATGGTCCGTGCCATTTAAAATAGTCCATTCTACTCAGGGGTCCTTCTACTTTTCAAATACACAGAATTGAGATGTTGAGGAGCTTCGTTGCTTGTCTGACCCTCATCCTAACCTCTATGGTGTTCTTGCTAAACTGCAAAAAGTAATCTTGCAACCCGGTAGCCAACACGCAAAGTAAGCTAGTGCATGGCAAACTGGGCTAGCTAACATTGGTCGCAGATGTCCTTGAGAGAGACCTTTATGGGAGGCTAGCTTGCAGCTCGTGTTTGCGTGTGTGTGCGCGTGTGTGCGGTCAGCTGGCCCATCCAGTTCTACTAGCTGTTTGACGTGAAGGACGGACTAGAGGTCAAAAAAAGTAAGGGGAAGGGGAATGCCAGGGTAGATGAATGAAGTAAGGAAGCAAACAAACTCACTATGACATGCCAAGTACTAGCCTGCTTCAAGAGCTCCATCATCATCCCTGTCCCCAAGAAAGCAAGGACGACTATAGACCCATCACCCTGACTACTGTAGCAATGAAGGTTTTTAAGTGCCTTGTTCTGCAGCCTCTCAAATGCATCACAGACCCTCTCCTGGACCCCCTGCAGTCCGCCTACAGAGCCAACAGGTCAGTGGATGATGCAGTAAACATGGCCCTTCACTTCATTCTCCAGCTGGTTGATGGACTTCAGCTCTGCTTTCAACACCATCTTCCCGTTCACTCTGGAGCAGGAGCTTGCTCGATCGCCTCGTTGAGAGGGGTCAGGGAAGAATTTTTACAGCTCACTTATCTGGCCCTCGGGTGATTACTGTTTTTTTGCTTCCCTCTGGAATATGTAGGGGTGGGATGTCTGCCCACCTCCCTTGTTCTCTGTAAAGCGCATTGTGTTGCCTCTGGGTATGAAATGCGCTATATAAATAAAGCTTTGATTGATTGATTGATTACCTGACCCCACCTGCAGGTAGACCACAGACTTCCTGTCTGACAGGAAGCAGCACGTGAAACTGGGCAAGCACATCTCTGACTCCATAGTCTCAAGACCAAAACCATGTTACTGCATGCTGCAGATCTCTCTATGGTACTGGGACACTTCATGCAAAAATCTGGTGTTCAAATCCTGGCAATTCATTGGTAGCGCCGGAATCCCGGCGACACCAGTCAGTAACGACTTTCGCAATCAGGCGTTCCCACCCATAGATATTTCCTAACCTGGGCTAGTGTCTCTCATTTGCTGCTATGACCTGTCACTCTTTCAATTTTGACCCATCGATATGCCAACAGAATACCTGCTTGGGTGGCGAAGTGGCACAGACTCTATTATGTAGTATGCAGAGCGCAGCAATTCAATGTCATATTTGAGTCTGGAGAGAGACTACCATCAGTACAGGCTCCCAACAAGGCTGTTTTCTTTCCCCTCTAATCTTCGCAATGTCACCATTAGCAGGCACAATGTTAGTCAATTATTGATAGGAACTCACCCAACAGCCCTTGAGACACCGATTAAGTTCCCATCTTTTCAAGTGGCCCAGCTCAGGATTTGAACCAGCAACCTTTCAGCCACCGGTCTGATCCTAACTGTACTGCCCCAAAGACCAAAGGAGGACAGGAGCGGAGGAGAGCAGAGGAGATTGACCCCAGGTGGACATCAAGTTCAAGTTTCAAGTTCAAGTTTTTTATTTGACACTTGTATGGCAGTTAAAAACTGAAATGCATGAGTATTTTACAAGAATATTTACATTAAACCTAGGCTAACTCAAATTACCAATAGAACAAACATTCAATATTTAAAATGGTCATTCAAGATTCTTGTCAGGGAGGGGATGGGAGACATCCTGTATCTTTTGGTTCTTGTCCTGGGTGTCTGCAGGTGTGCTTCATGTCTGGTGTGCCGACCGGACACCTGGGCTCTGAAGGGGGGGGAGCCAGTTCTTGAAGGGGGAGTTCAGGAGGCTCAGTGCAAAGTCCCTACAGAGTAACTTTCTTCTCTCATGGAGGGTGGGGAGAGAGAGGGTTTGGAGAGCGTTTGGAGAGAGTTTGGAGAGCGTCCTGGTAGCCAGAGTATGACATCTTGTGAGACCGGCTGAGCTGTCAGTCATGATCGTCCTGAGCACTCCCGTCTAGTTCAGCCAACCAATAACTCATCTCTTGTATGATTCAGATAAGCATCCGCTGGCTACCCCATGAGGGCCAAATATACGTATATAAGATGAAGAACACACCTGTAAGTGGTAAGTACATTTTATTTATAAACCATGTGCTGTACAATAGGAACATTTAAGAAAATAGGAGTAAAGGAACAATATAAAACATACAAAAACTACAGAAGGCAAACACACTACAAAACAAAAGTGTTTACGGACCAGACATGTAATGAGGCTGTGGGGAACAGAAGCTATGGCGCGCAGAGCAAGACCATAACATGCTACTGGCTGTTACACAAGCAGGCTCTGCTCTGACCGAACGAGACTAGATCCCATGGCTGCAGACGACATCCATGCCGCTAGCTCTGAGTAAGAGGATGTCGGTTAGGCTGTAAAATAGGTGTTGGTTTAAGGCCACTAGAATGTAGTGATTTGAACCTGTCTCCCCAACCTTAAACCTGGTCCCAACCCTGTTCTGTCCTCTGCAGGAATAAGACCTAGTCTCAACCCGGCCCCAGTGAACAGGCGGCCATAGCTTCAGTCAACTGAATTGATGGTGGTGGATTTGCAGCGGCCTGGGTATTCTCTTACAGCACAGACGGACGAACAGAGTGGACGGATGGAGGGAGGGATGAATGGCGGGATGGATGGATGGAGGGATGGATGGACAGAGGGGTAGCTGGGCCTGCTTCTCTCTGCTCTGAGGGGTTGTGTTGTATCTTTCAACAAGGGTTCTCTTGTTGGACAGTGGCGTGGATTCAGGTGAGCGTGGGTCCCTTGTTGACGACCCCTCCAATTCTCAGGGCTCCCCACGCCTCGACACGGTCCCCCGAGGCCGCGGCCAGGCGTCCTGCTCTCACGTTCACCTGGGAGAGAGAGACAAAGAGCATCAGAATGAGGAAGAGGGAGAGAGGTGAGGCCAATAAAATGTCCTAAATATTTGAGTGTCTTTTAGACTGAAAGAAGAAAGAGACTCACTCCATTGACGCTAGCCCGGTTTGCACAGCGTCCTCGGGGGCCGGCAAGGTACAGTAGGTGCACCTGTAAGAAGAGAAGATGACTTGACCTGACTTGTGGTGCCGCGAGTGTGAAATCCATCCAATCAGCATAGACAGACATACGGATGCACATCCCGCTCACTAACTGTCACCTCGGAGTGTGTGTGTGGTGTGTTTGCGTGTACCTGGAGTTTCTGGAGTGGCGTTCCTGCCCTTCGGCTGTGGTCACGGTGTGGTCTTGGCTGCCGGAGATGATGTAGTTGTCGTCCTCAGCCAGGCACAGCACAGCCTCACTATGGAGATGGAGACGCTCCACCAGGGGTTCTGCCACTGTGTGACATCATCAATCAGGGACAGCCGATAGCATATGTCTGACTCACCAAGTAACATTGCGTGATGTCTTCATACTATTTGTATTTGATTAATTCCCATACATTCCTGTTAATCCCTGTGGGAAGTGTGTGAGTATTCCCAGAATTTTGCATCCCTATTCATACTCTTTGTATTTTGTGGCTGTTTTTGCCAGAACACCACAGGTTAAAATGGCGTCTCAACTGACAAGATGCCGCGGAGCCTGGTGACGAGTGACGGCCCCACTCACCTCTGGAGCCGAAGACGCTGACCTTGTTGGGGACGCCGGCGAGCAGCACGTCAGCCTAGTAGGACAGGCAGCGCTGGTCAGGCCCCTCCCAGCCCCTCCGCTCCCCAGGTCCCACAGCCTCGCCGTGCGGTCGGAGGAGTCGGACGCCAGCAGGGGGCCGCCAGGCGCCTCACCGTGCCCCGGTGGGAATGCATGAGGCCCGCCCCGTCAGCAGAGTGTGCCCTTTGACCCCCTAGGGTCTGATGCTCTTGTCCCGTGAGCCTGAAGCGCACACCGCCCTGTCCTTTCCCCTAGAGGAGGACAGAGCGCACCGTGGCGATGTGAGGGGAAAGCTATAAGCCAACTCCAAATAGTACAAAATGCTGCAGCACATGTCCTCACTAAGACCAGGAGGGCACACACTGCACTTGTTACTTGTCAGTTTTAGATTTTAAGATTATTTTATTAGTCTATAAGTCATTACATAATCAAGCACCTAAATACATACCAGATATGCTTTAAGATATACACCCAGTAGGTCCCTCAGGTCCTCTGACACTGAGCTTTTAATGGTCCCTAGAGCCAGGACTAAGAGGCAGGTAAATTTTAAGCAAGATCTTAAAACACAACTTTTTAACATTGCTTTTACCACATAGTTTTACTTGTTTTAATATCTTTGTGCTCTTAATTTGAATTCTGTTTTATAGTTTTTATTCTATTTTACACTATCCTAAAATGCTTTTACTTTTATAGTTTCTTTTAAATCTGTTCTCACTGTGTTGGTATGATTTATGTTTTTATCTGTCTCTTTTTACGAATAGTGCTATATAAATAAAATGGCATTGACATCTGGAAAAAAGAACAATGACTTATTATTGATTTACATATTTATTGATTTATATATATATATTTATGGAGTATATTGATATAGTGGAGGAGGTTTGGATAGGCATAAGGATTGTGCAGGGGGATTGAATGGATTGCATGGGTGGTTGGGGTCTGGTTGGAAGGATTGAATGGTTATTGTTTGAGGGGGGGGTTGCTGGTGCTGCTCTCAGTCAACTTCAGTCATCCTTTGGGATCTGTGAGGAGCAGGTCATGATCTTCCAGAGGCCGCTGAAGAATTTACGAACCCCCTTCTTCTTCTTCTTCATCATATTTTTCTTGTTGTTCACTTCCTCTGCAAAAATGATCTCTAAATTGAGTATTGTGTAGAGAAGAGAGAAGGAAAATTGTTTGATATGAAATATAGATCATATTATGATATATAGAAATAGATGCCCTAACACCCAAAATGTCTAACCTGCTGACTGCTGGACCGCAATGGCCTCCTTGATGGCCTCCTCAATGGCCTCCTTGATGGCCTCCTCAATGGCCTTGGAGATCTCCATGGCCTCCTTGATGGCCTCCACGATGACCTTTGGTACCTCAATGGCCACAATGACCTCCTCAATGGGCTTGGGGGCCACAATGTCCTCCTTGATGACCTCCTCAATGGTCTTGGGGATCTCAATGGCCTCCTTGATGACATCCTCGATGACGGTGGGGGCTTCAATAGCGTCCATGATGTTCCAGATGGCCTCAATGTACTCCATAATGACCCTGGGGGCCTCAATGACCTCCTCAAGGACCTTGGGGTTTTCATTTACCTCCTCCATGAACTCCTCAACCTCTTTGAAGGCCTCCTTAATGACCTCAAAGATCTTGTCAATGTCCTCGGGGGCCTCACTGGCCTCCTCAATGCCAATGGGGGTCTCAATGACCTCATCAATGGGCTTGGGGGCCACAATGTCCTCCTTGATGACCTCCTCAATGGGCTTATGGTCACCCTGTTTCTGGCCATTCACGAGCTCAATCGGCTTTTTCTGCAAGACAGGTTCAATGATGACAAAACTGCGTCAATGGATCAACTGGAATATATATATAGCCTATATATATATATATATTTATATAATTTTTGTAAGATGATGTTACATAGTGTTAGGTTACCTCCTGCAAGTTGGAACCGTTTGAAGGAGAGGCCTCACCCATGGATTTATTATCCATATATTTAGAATCCATAGGGGCTCTGTTGAGACAGAGTGCAAGAAACAATTATTTTCTGCGCGCCACAGCTTCTGTTCCCCACTGCGTCCTCATTACATGTCTGGTCCGTAAACACTTTTGTTTTGTTTGCCTTCTGTATAGTTTTTTCTGTACAGTAATGTTTTATATTGTTCCTTTACTCCTATTTTCTTAAATTTTCCTATTGTACAGCACATGGTTTAGAAATAAAATGTACTTACCACTTACAGGTGGTATTATATTTAAAAGTCTTCAAATATCTTCAAATAGTCTTCAAATATGAATTGCTGATTAATCGTGTTGTATAAGGATGCGGTTGTCCGTCAATGTGAAGTTAACTCTGAAACAATATTCAACTTTGTGGAATTAGCCTACTTATATAGAATTATATAGCCATTGTGATGTCGGTCATTATTACGCGCACGGATATCTGATGACTCTTGTGTGGTTGTCATGTGGTGATTTGAAATAACGTTACCATACGAACTAGCCTAGAATTGATTCATAATAAGACTGGCCCCTGTATATATAGGCTACAAATTTGTATATATAGCCTACACATTTCAACATTCTATAGATGCCAAATAATTGCTTAGGCCTACTGAGAAACAGATGTTGTCATGTCAAGCACACTATAGGCTACATTGGGAAAGTCTGTCGCCTATAGTTTAGGCCTATAGTGCAAATATTTGCACTTTGCCACATTCAGTCTATTTTGGAACAAAAAAATAAGAGAGAAGCCTAATCTATACGTCAGAAGTATTTTTGAAACCATATGCGTTTTGACTGTGTAGAGTTATGACTAGCTACTTTTATTTGCCTGCCATTTAAGTTAACTATGCTATTTGTATCCATTTGGAGATATAGGCTATATGTTCACTCGCGTGTGTTCTTTAAATAATATAATTGTTATAAGAAATGATATGAAATCATTATTTCGTTCGTTCGTAATTTAGCAGGATTACACAAAAACTAGGCTACCAGAGCGATTTTCATTAAACTCATTGGAGGGGGGGTAGCTTGGGCCAACTTAGAACCCGTTAAATTTTGGAGCGGATCAGATTCACTGGAGAGAACACTGCCCTGCGCTCTGGAAGCCCAGTTGCTGTTGGACAGCACAGCTCACAGAAACTCCGCGTTGGTCTCACTGACAGGAAACAGACCGTTCGGGGAAGAGGATGAACGGCAGAGGCGTCATGCCTATAGAACTTGAGGGGGCACGTGCCCCCTCAGATTTGGGGGTGTTATTATTTTTTTTATTTTTTTTACATTTCTGTAGGCTATTGTCTGTTTACCATTACATTTTACAATGCGGAGCTATGATCATTTTCTCTACTGAGCTGAATGTATTATTTTAATTGTCATAGACCACCTCGAAAGCCACCATAACCTCTTTCAAAAATTTCACACCGCTTGAGTGGAAACTGGTAGTGTGCTGTGTCCTGATTTTAAATTGCAAAAATGCACACAAAAAACACTAAAATTTCACGCTAACATCGCCTCGCTATCTCGTGCCCCCTCGGTTTTTTGGGTTGCATCTTCGTATAGAGGATAAAGTAACCTAATCAACATCAGAACAAATTTGGAAAAGTTTTCTGAAAATATGATAGCCCAGACTATAAATGTATTATTGCCGCGAATCCCGTATCAATCGTAAAACGGGACCCAAGCCGGTATTAACTCGGTTCCTGTTCTGTTTTAGAGCTGTCATCCTCTCCGCGGCTGTCAGCCTGCAGGCTTTCTAGGAGGAGTAGCCCAGAGAACCGGAGTCCAGCCCCTTTCTGACCGGTCCGTGGGGCCAGACCTATAAATGCTTTCTGTGACTGACTGAGTGGTGAAGTTACACCATTGGTCGGCCGGATGAAGCTATGCAGATTGATGCAAATTGGTCACAATTTCTCACACACCCATACACGCTCATATTGCAACCCTAGGTTTTGACCTAGTCTTGTTCTGCTTGTTTTGGCCAATGATTGGATTGGACGCATTAGCTGGGAAGTTCGCCTCCCACACCCCTGTTTCCGTCTTTAGACAGCTGTGACCTCTAAATGTCCACAGGTGATCAGCGAACAGAATGAGCAACTTGAATCTACTGTATGGTGGTGGAGGTCTGGTCAGAGGTGGAGGTCAGAGGTAGAGGGCTGGTCAGAGGTGGAGGTCAGAGGTGGAGGTCTGGTCTCCAGCTGAGGCTGCCCAGCCCCTAAGTCTGAAGTGCTAACAGTAACTATAGTAACAGTACTCCTATATGCTAACATGGATATCTTAATAAAAACACTATAGCTTACAATGAGAATCAGAATCAGTTTTTATGATTAAAATCGGTTTTTATTTATTTATAAATTTGCCGCCTCCACCGCCGATCCTCTTCGGAGCCAGGGAAGAGGAGAGAGTCTCCCTGACTCTCTCTCAGTGGTCCAGAGAGATTGAGAGAGGAGAAGGAGATACCTCTGACCAGCCCTCCACCTCTGACCAGCCCTCCACCTCTGACCAGACCTCCACCCTCTGACCAGCCCTCCACCTCTGCCCAGCCCTCCCCCTCGTGGGTGTGGGTATAGGCTCCCCAGAACACCTGCCCTTTTCTTTTTTAAATAATATTCTCTATTCAATATTCTGTCAAAATGTTCCAATATACAGTCCTTATTATCAATTTGTTTTAAGTCCTTCATCCATTCCCGCACGTTATAGCTCCGATATTATGACGAGACTTGAGAATGACGAGACGTAAGAATGGGTTTATGTCAACATTCCTTACGCAGAAGTTGTTGTTTGTGAATATATATTCGGCTGTGTAAATGTTTTTACGAATGCGCCAACGAATACGTCGATGTCCCGCAAATAGCCTAGGCTATATGTTACAGTTTAATCGTTCTGAAATCGGAAATGATAGTGGGACGTATAGGGAGAGGTTCTTCTTAGGCAGGGCGGAGAAAGCAGGGAATCTAGGAGTGCTCCTGTCCGCTTGCTAGCTGGGGGACGAGGCTCTCCCGTGCTTGTGGAGATGGACCCTCACTGCACTGGACCGGCGGTCACCTCCCTAGCAGACTCTGATGGAGGCCGGACCAGCAGTCACCTCCCTAGCAGACTCTGATGGAGGCCGGACCAGCAGTCACCTCCCTAGCAGACTCTGATGGAGGCCGGACCAGCGGTCACCTCCCTAGCAGACTCTGATGGAGGCCGGACCAGCGGTCAGTACCTGTGTGCTGGCAGCTTGGCTGGATCATGAATTGTCCATAAATAAAGATTGTGTTGATTTTGGTACTTTACGGTTTCCTGCTCTCCTCATTGTGGACACAGTAGAAGTGTCCAGGCTCTATACATCCTCACGCCAGGGACAAGGTTTATTACAGTAGTCCAGATCAGAATCACCCCCTAGTGGACACATGTAAACATACAGTATAGGAAAGGTGTTCACTGTTTAACCATTAAGTATGATCCGTGTCAGCAAAGGGGAGAAGACTTCCACCATTAATATTCACCCACAGAGAGCAAACAGCTAACAGACAAAGATCCCACTTCAAATCCTCCATCTATCGGTAAAAGTCATGTTGTCCATTTAGTCAGATTCAGTGGCTTTTTCTTTGCCTTCACTGATGAAGGATGAGAGGAAGCAACATGGCAGATCGTTCCATATCAGTGTGTTCTTATACCTGTATCAGATCATCTTTGACAGTCTGTCTGAATACGATATCTCTCAGGTAAAATGGTGAAAAGCAGAGCTAAGTTAAGTGATGCAAGAGTTTCAGTTGCAATCTGTAAATGATATATATCAAATTAAGTTAAACAGTTAACTTCATCTAGAAAACATGATACAGTATGTACCATGGCTGTATTATTTACCATTTCTTATTATTATTAACAACCCAACTGTGGTTTTAACAGGTTGTAAGCAAGAACCCAAAGGCTAATTTTGGTCTATTGTAATTTGGAGGACATTCCCATTGCATTACTACCATATTAAAATACATATTCACACATCGTTCCATGTCAGACTCAAAATCATGGCACCCACTTTGTTTCATGTCTCATATTGTATTCATGTCTCAAGCGCATTGTGTTGCCTCTGGGTATGAAATGCGCTATACAAATAAAGCTTTGATTGATTGATTGATTGATTGATTGATTGATTGATATTTGCTCTTGTTTTGGTGTTGGGCTTACAGTTGGACCGGACATTGCTGTAGACAGATGTTGCTTTGTGAGTGTGTCTCAAACCGTATACAGAATGTGTCAGTAATGGTCACTCTACATGGGAGAGGATTTTTGTTTTATAATCAAGCTTTATTGTCATTTTTTAGATTCTGTTATTTCCACTGGTTAAAACACATGGTGTAATTTATTTCAAACTTGACTATAGACACTGTGATAATACTTAGTCTTGCTACACTGATTCATGTTAAGACTTACAAAACAGTGAATACAGGCTCTAATAGTGCACATGAAGGTATGTGTGTGTGTGTGCGCGCTTGTGCTTGCGTGAGCGCATGTGTGTGAATGTACAGTGTGTGTGTGTGTGTGTGTGTGGGGGGGGGGGGGGGGGACCTATGTAGGGGTGGGACCTATGCCCACCCCCCTAATGCTCTCTGTTAAGCACATTGTGTTGCCTCTGTGTATGAAATGTTCTATACAAATAAAGTTTGATTTGATTTGGTGTGTGTGAGTGCATGTGTGTGTATGTATGTATGTACTGTATGTGTGTGTGAGACAGTGTGTGTGTATGTGTGTGTGGGAGGGTGTCTTCCTCAGCATACAGTTTGTAATAGAGCATCAGTCAGCTGTGTGTGTGTGTGTGTGTGTGGGGGGGGGGGGGGGTGCGCGCATGTGTGTTTTAGTACGGATCACCTATACTATGCAGTCTTCCCCAGTGTACGTTGTGGTGGTGTGTGTGTGTGTGTGTGTGTGTGTATTAAAGAAGGTCGTCTATCCTCTGTGTGTATTGCTCTCCGGCGTACAGGCCGTAGTGGAGTGTGTCTTGCTGGGCCACTGCCCAGGCCATCTGCAGGCTACTGAGGCGGGCAGACCAGACCCCCCTGGGGTCCACCACCACCACGCCCCCCAAGCCCCCCACCCTCTCCCTCATGTAGGCCAGGGCCTGGTCAGCGGCCGCCTCCGCTGGGAGACCTGCGGAAACAAACATGGGTGAGGACCGGTCAGACGGATGAACGAGGTGAGTGGGTGGGTAGAAGAATGGAAAGTGTCGATGGGTGAAGAGATGAATTGATGGATGTGGAGGGAAATCTATTTGACCAGACCATTTCCTTCCCTGTGTGTGTGTGTGTGTGTGTGTGTGTGTGTGTGTGTGTGTGTGTGTGTGTGTGTCAGCATCAGCGTGCAGGTGTGTAAGATACCTTGCTCCATGTTAAACAGGATGAGTCTGGACAGTGTGACTTTCATGATGGCTTCTCCGTGACCCGTTGGCGACACCGCTCCAAGCTTGTTGTCAGCATAACCTCCACACCCTGACACACACACACACACACACACACATACACAGAGAGAGAGAGAGAGAGAGAGAACAAAATAGAGGATCAACTTCTAAATTTTAAAGAGCAGGACATTAAGACTATTGACAGTTCTCATAAACACTTGCTCTCAATTACACTGTAATTACATATGTCAACCACTAGATGGTAAGCTCAACCAGAAGACACTGGTCTTGAGGCTACAGCATATTTGGTTACATGATGTATAGTACACACAAAGGCGTAGGTTTGGTTTCAACATTGGTAGGGACCATATAACAGTGAAGCCTGCATACACAATTTTTGCTGGGGACGAGAGGTTAAACCTCTTAAATATTCATATATTTATGAAATTGAATAATACCAATACAATGTTCTTAGTGTATCACATCCTGCCTGCAGCTGCGTCCCTCCACTCTCTCGACTTCTGCTGCTGCTGCGTCCCGCCACACTCTCTCTCTCTCTCTCTCTCTCTTGGTTGCTGCTGCGTCCCTCCACTCTCTCTCGGCTGCTTCTGTGTATCTCCGCTCTCTCTCTCTCTACTGCTGTGTTTCATGCATAAAAATGATTTTATTAAAATTTAGATTTTCATTGGATTTTTAAACTGAAATTCAACTCATACATTGATATATCTGTCCATTAGGGGAGTCACAAAATACCAGACAGTAGGCAATACCTATTGTGAAATTCCACAATCCTGGATGCCCAGTTCGATACCATAGTTGGGGGGAAAAAAATACTTCAACATACACTACTTTGTTTAAAACACCCTCCAGCCAATAAAGTAAGAGGAAAATTATGAGATTCCAGTTGGCAAGTATACGTTAGCTAATAACTGTAGGAAACCAGGCTACACGGGGACAGGCTTAAAGAACTACAGACCTGAGCCCTCATAAAACTAACGTTAAGAGCTCTCACGGGCTGGCTAACCTCTAGATAACGTACAGTTTCCCCTATAATTGTAACAAGAACCCCTGTCAGGCTAAAACAATGTATTTATTTTTATATCAAAACTTACGACTTTAATATCACTGACATTTTTTAGCATAAGTTAATGGGAGTTTAATATGGTGAAAATTAGCATCACGTCTAGCTGGGTTTGACAAAGCTATAGCTAGCTAATAGCCTATCGGCTAGTATTCATTGCTGACACTAACAGTCGTTAGTTGTAAGGACGCCGTGAGGTCCCATTCAATTAAATCTCTGATGGGCAGCTAATGTATGATAATGTAATAGCTGCTGCAATCCTAATGTTACAGTATGATAGAAGCCATGACGCCCCTGTGTGTGTGTGTGTGCGCGCGCACGTGTGTGTGTGTGTGTGTGTGTTATGGCGTTTATGCACTAGTTCTTGCTAGGAAGGAGGACAACTGTCCTGTGTTATATTATTGAATCATCTACACAGGTAATCATCTACACATTAACTTCAGTCGGGAGTTCTTGGATCTCCCTGGGGATCCATTCTGATTGGCTCAATTTTGCCTGTTATTCAATTGAGCAGTCAGGCCACAGTTGATTGGTTGAATGGGATGTGCTATTCAAATGAGCAGCAGGAGAGGCCCCAGCACAGGTGATAACAGTTAGCATTTAAAATCACTTATGAAAGGGAGGCAACAGCCAAACCACCTCTGCAGAATACAAACCTCTCAAACAAACGGTTCTGCTGAAAGTAGAGACGGTATACATTCAGATGGAGCGACTCCACCTAGAACCACTTGATGTTGGTGCTTTTGGTGGTGATGATATGAGGCTGGTGATAGAGTCTGGAGGTCCAGGGATGACCTCCGGGGTTCAGAAGGGTCTGATGCTCCCACCAACCCCAGCCTGGTCCCCCTGCAGGGCTCACAGATCTGACCCTGGACACCCCTTGGAGGAACTCCAGGGGTAGGCTACTGGACCTCGATAGTGGCAGAGATGATCAAAGTGTCTGGTTAGATGTGTGTGTGTGTGTGTTCGTACACTGACCTGAACATTGTGTCGCTGATGTGTTTTGATTGGCCAACCAGCCCATGGTCCAGTGAGGATGATGATTATGATGATGAAGACAACGATGACGATGAGGAGGAAGAAGGTCTGAATGAGTTCCAGAAGAAGATGAAGATGGAGCATCGCCAGGCGCTGAGCAACACCAACAGGGCCTGCGTCGTCATGGAGAGACACAGGAGGTACGGTACGGCAGCCCCCACCACTACTTCCCTCAAACACACAACAAATGTTTTTATTTGTGCAAGACTTTGACATGCAGACCAGGCCAGTGCTTGACTGGGGCAGGAGCTCACCCAAGCTGAGTACCAACACCTCAAATGCTCTACTGCTTGAGGTCCTGCACCTCTAAGAAGCATGTGAGTTTAAAGCATGCGAGTTTAAAAGTATTGTGGCGATGCTGCACTGAAACATGGATGGATGGATGGGAGGCAAATGTTTCAGCAGTGGAAATTACAGCAAGGTTGGAAGAAATGAAAAACACTAGATGCAGAGTAGCAAGAATTGAAAAGAGGGGAACAGGGACTATATACATGCATGTGTACAGTATAGAATAAAGAATATGTACATGCATACATCGTCAGTATACATATGTCTAGGAGTACACATATATACAGTTCATCCAATTCATGTACAGTACGTACGTCGGAACAGTACATGTCCCTGTAAGGCCCAGGGATCAATTCCCAACTCCTGTAATATCGGCTGTTCTCTTACCTTGCCTGTGACCATTTCTGTCTAGCCGACATTCAAAAACACACATGAGGTTGGACAATTGGATCTCCTCTATCTTCGTGTGTGACTTAATACCTGTCTGTTTACTTCCTGTTTGTGGCCTGCTGGACAGGAAGAGGATCACAGTAAGCTGCAGTAAACTACGCAACCTGCTCCCCAAGATCCCTGGCAACCGTGCCAACATGGTAACGGTGCTGGAGATGACCATCGCCTACCTGGAGACGGTCCAGGAGCTAGTCTGGTCCCATCAGGAGCGGGGAGTGAACCCACAGGTAAATGAAATGCTATACATCATACTCTCCTATGGGCCACTTGGCTCAAGAACCATTGGTTCTCAAGGCTACTTCAATTATAGTCAGTTGGTTGCGGTCTGCAATCTCGCCACTAGATGCCGCCATAAATCACACAGTGCACCTTTTAAGTCAGGTCCCAGCAGTGAACCCACAGATTAAAATATGAGGACAGGGATTCTCCAGGATTCCATGACCACCTTAAATATGACTAGGCCTACTGCAATGGTGTTTCTGTACTGTACAGACGTGTGTTTGGGGTCATGTTTTGGGTCGTTGCGTCAGCTCCTGTGCCCCCCGGAGGAGCAGCATCGCGGTTGGCTGACGGAGTCGACGCTGCGGCGCCAGGCCCACGCTGCCGACCGCCACGGCAACCAGGAGGCCAGATCTACCGGCAGACGTACGACCAGGCGAGGAGCCGGCTGGAGGCAGTCGGTACTGTAGCCTCCTCAGTCGACACCCGTGGGGGCCGGCCTTTTCACTGGGAAGAAGGTCCAGAGAGGGGGTGAATGTAGCAGCGGAGCCCTGCCTGACTGCCACTAGAAAAGCCTAAAATAGGTGTTGCCTAATTTTGATCGAGCAATTAGACGTAGGCCTATGATGGGCTCCCTGGCTGGAGATCAGTGGTTGGATTCCCATCTCTTTTTTTTTTTTTTTTTTGCGGCTTCTAACACCTTGCCCAGGGACAACAGTTGAAAATTAGCTTTTAGTTAACACTGTCACATTTACAGTCATATGTTTAATGTGCGGTCGATTAATGTGAACTGTCCCTGCACAAATAGTCATAACATTTTATTTATTTTTTTAAACTTGGCTGTTCGGTCACTCCGAGACCCCTGTGGTCAATCCCCCCTCTTAAGCACCTATCGTATTTATATTTTGCTACAGTACTCTTGCACTTTGGCTCCAGCGCAGTGATATGTTTACCGGTGATTTGCCCATTGGTATATTGTGGTTATAGCACGGCTTGGAATGCGTCTTAGCCAATCACAATGCGCGGTCGGATCTAGCTGTTGTATAATATGCTCTTAGTCACTTGTTTAGACAAAAGATGCACTTGTGAGTTCTGCAAGTAGTAGTACACTGACTACGTATGTTTACTATTGTAAGTCGCTTTGCATAAAAGCGTCTGCTAAATGACTAATGCTACTGTAGCACCTTACCGACCGGTATATTGATTGATCGTCTATCAGTAAGGTTTGAAATGATCTGTGACCTCTGTTCCTCCCTTCCCCAGTAAGAGAGGCATGTGAGGGAAAGGCCAGAAGAGGAAGCAGAGTCCGTCTGAGGAGAACTTCAGGAAGCAGGCTACAGTAGTTCTCACTGGGCTGACTCATTCTGAAACCAGGCAGGTCGGACGCTTCCTGTGTTTAAATACCTTGGTGTGGCATGCCTCTCTCTCTCTCTCTCACTCACTCACACACACACACACACACCTCCATTGGTAGCACACTGCTTTCTGAGTTCTCTTTTGACTTCAAGGACAGTTTTGTTTGTAAATGTTATTGAAAATAAATAATTATCCAAGGGGTGGATTATTTACACTTTTGGAATTATTTACACTTGAATGGTGACTGTCCCGGACAGATGGAGCCCAGTCGCGGATTCAGGACCACGTCGATCTAGGATCTTCATTGAAAGGTCGGCTCAGGCCCTTTACACTGCGCTGAGGCTTGAGCGTAACATGGTTTGAACTTCACAATGCAGACATTTAAGCACCAGCAGGAGATGAAATGATTCAAATACATGGAACTTACCTTTGCTGATGTTATTGTACAAAAAAGGTACAAAATGTATTCAGCTGGCTAGAAAGCTCACAGTAGTTGACTGGCTTGCCATAAAACAAACAAACAAACCATACAAACGAGTCAGATCATCATTAAAAAACATGCAAAACACTTATAACCTTTTCTTTATTTTACATGACTGTAACCTTTGACATATTGTATACTTTATATTGTTTGTGTAATAAAGAGTTGTGTTTTCTACTACAAGCTTCTCTCCGTGGGAGGTTCTCTGGCTGTATCCCAAACGGGGGAACATAATCGGGGCCACGCCCACTGCCGCCATATTGAAGGGCGTTCCAATCCCTTCGAAGGGCCCTTCGTAATGGTAATTTTCGAAGTGAACAAGCGATGGTCACTTTTGCTCCCACAACTGTTTGCGGTGTCACAGGTCAGTAATGTATCAACAAATATGGTGGATGTTGAGGGTCACAGGTCCCTCTGGTTGACCACAAACGGGGGCATTCTGGGATTGGAGAAACCAGAGTAGCCCACAACACAGATGGAATGTTAAGAAGAAACAGTGTTTGAAGCCATGTCAAGGGTCAGGGGTCAGTTGAGCTGCCGGGCTGCGGGTGTCCACCGTCGTTGATGGTGAAGGTCCGGCCGGTCCTGAAATAGTTCTCGATCTCCTCCAGAGAGCGGTTCCTGGTCTCGGGGACACACTTGACCGTGAACAGGATGTTGACCACAGACACCACGCAGAAGAACAGGAAGGGGACGAACAGGCCGTAGCTTTTCTGGAGGGAGGAACACTTTAATCATCTTCACTGTCATCATCATCACTGAGATCATCAGTTACAGCCTCATATGTTTCTGTTCTGTTCTTGTGTGTCCTCCCCAGGTGTTCGTCGTTGTGCTCGTGTCCTGTCAATCATTTAATCATCGACTTCTGTCCAATCAGAAGACAACCTGCCACTTATATATTCTGTCTTGTTTCCAGTGCAAAGCAGGAGAGGGTTGTTTCATTTGTTTGTAGACTTACTTTTGTTCTGTTAACCAAAACCCATACCAAACACTAGTTTATCATTATTACCACTAACAATGATCACCATCATCCTCTTCATCGCTACATAATATGAAGACGTGTGTGTGAGAGAGAGAGATAGCTCACCACAACATGTATGAAACTATGTGTTAAGGCGAAGGATGTGATCCAGCTGACTCCAACACACAGCCCTGAAGCCACGCCCCTCGCACTCAGGGGGAGGATCTCTGACATCAGCAGCCACGTGATTGGTCCCCATCCCATGGCGTAACCTGGAGGCAACAGCAGGCCTGGGTCAAATACTATTTGCAAATACTGTCAAAAACTATACAACAGTACAACAAAACTAATGGAAAGTCACACATTTAAAGGGGTAATGTGCCCTTTAAATACATTTCACAGGAGAGCCAACTGAGACTGGTAAGATTACAACCTGTGCTTCCCATCTCGGAAAAGCACATGTATCATAGTTTTTGAACGCATTTACGGGTGCCCCATTGACTTACATTGTAGCTCAGTGAGACAGGAAAACTGCAGCTAGCTCAATACTGTAACGAACAATTAAATTATGCTCTCTCTGTTTCAGTTTCATTATAGGCAGACCACAAATAGGACAATGTCCAAAATAGCACACTACCCCTTTAACAAGACTAAATTAAACAAGAACTGAAGGTTTGTTTTGATACAAGATGGGGAGAGATGACCACGGGAACTGGCCGTCTGTGAAGAGCCTCTACAAATGCATCTTTCCATTACCCCATCCCTCAAGGAGATAGCTCCAATGCAGGGAGAGAGGAAAGGAGGATGAGTCGCTGGTCAAGAGAATTGGAACGGGGCACGTATGGGAATCCCGCCCTCTCAGAGACTCACCAAATATGAACAGCATGATGCTGATGAGCAGGATGACTGTGAGGCTGTGAAAGGCTGGTGCATTCTGGGAGACGTAGTGTGCTGTGGGCACCGTGACGTTGGATTCGGGGCAGGGGGAAGTGTGGGTGTACATGGTCATCGCCAGGGTGGACAGGAACATCAGGAACCCTGCAGAGAGGAGGAGGGGGGAGAGGAAGAGGAGAGAGAGGAGGAGGGAGAGAGGGGAGAAGAGGAGGAGGAGAGAGGAGGAGGGAGAGAGGGGAGAAGAGGAGGAGAGAGAGGGGGAGGGAGAGAGGGGAGAAGAGGAGGAGGAGAGAGGGAGAAGAGGAGGAGGAGAGAGAGGGGGAGGGAGAGAGGGGAGAAGAGGAGGAGGAGAGAGAGGAGGAGGGAGAGAGGGGAGAAGAGGAGGAGGAGAGAGAGGAGGAGGGAGAGAGGGGAGAAGAGGAGGAGGAGATGACAAACTCAGTCAACAGCCAGACGACAGCAGTAACCGCCGCATGATAGACCGTTTCCTCCAATCACATTCTCCGAACCGCTCACCAGAGCTGTATAGGAGAGCCTTGCGTCCAGCTTTGTCCATCAGGCTGGCTGCCACGGCGACAGACAGCAGACGGACGGCCCCCACTAGCGCAGCGTCATACTTCGGCTCCTGGTGGAGGGGGAGGAGCCACAGGATCAATAATCAACATGATTGGCACAAGTATTGATCAGCATGTCAAGTATCAAGTAATGTTCCCAGCAGTCAAGACAAATTAATTTATAAAGCACATTTAAAAACAGCTCACATTGACCAAAGTGCTGTATAATTCAGAGCAGGCAGTGAAATCACAATTTTAAAAATCACAATAAAAAAGTCTAATGTATGTACAGCAGTGTAGTGTAGATTAATTAATGTTAAGGTAGTAAACAGTCAAGTATAGTACTGTATATAATAGTGTAGTATAGTATAGTAATGTCCCAACAGTCCAGAGCAAATTCCTTGTATGTGTGAAAACTTACCTGGCCAAAATAAATCTGATTGTGATTCTATAAGTAAAATATGATTTTTTCATATACATATGAAGTGAATTATTATTGTGATTGTGATGTTCACCAGGGGGATGCTGGTCTGGTGGAAGATGGGCTCCAGGTAGACCAGGATGGGGCAAATGCCCGTCATCTGCTGCAGGAAACGCATCACGATGGAGATGAGGATGGGCTTGTAGTAGAACGGAGTCGTCAGCTCCGCCCACTTCACTTTACCCTGGAGGACAACACACAAATACACACAAACAAAATATTGATCCTGTTAGAACACACACACAAACAAAAATATAGATCCTGGTAGAACGAACACACACACACGCGCACACACATACACACACACAGGCCTGCACACACCCCTCAAGAAACCCTTTAGAAACAAAACACACACACACACACACATAGGTACACACATATATACTCCTAGCTGTCCATCGTGTTCGATGATGATGCTTCCTCCAAGAAGGGGGCGGGGGGGTTCAGCGACATTCTCGCTGGCGCCACTTCTTGTGGCTGTCGGGGCCGACACGTGACCCGCACATCCGTCCACAGATGGAGAAGGGGAACCCGGACGCCGGGGGAACACCGGCGGCCCTCGGGCGTCGCTGTGCGCGCCTCTCGGACCGCCTCTGTTGGTGGGTGTGGTTTATTTGTGAAACTGCTCTGGCACATGTGACCTGCCAGGCTGGTTTGTTAAGTGCCAGAGTTTCAAGCTGCGTGGGGTTGATGTTTGAGCTCTTCAGGAGGTCCTTGGTGTCCTGGTTCAAGCTGCGTGGGGTTGATGTTTGAGCTAATCAGGAGGTCCTTGGTGTCCTGGTTCAAGCTGCGTGGGGTTGATGTTTGAGCGCTTCAGGAAGTCCTTGGTGTCCTGGTTCAAGCTGCGTGGGGTTGGTGTTTGAGCGCTTCAGGAAGTCCTTGGTGTCCTGGTTCAAGCTGCGTGGGGTTCATGTTTGAGCGCTTCAGGAAGTCCTTGGTGTCCTTGTAGCGCCTCTTTTGTCCGCCTGCGGTGCTTTGCATTACTCAGTTGGCCGTAGAGGACTCGGCAGCGCAGGCGGTGGTCAGGCATGCGGATAGTTTGCCCTATCCAGCGTAGGTGTTTTTTGGCCACTGCTGCTTCCATACATACTGTATGGAGTTGGTGCAAAGATCATGTCGGTGGTGGATCTGGTTTTCCGGAAGCCACATTGTGTTTCTGGAAGAGCTGCTTCCGAGATGTGCCCCACCAGTCTATTCAGCATGATCTTTGCCAGACAGACAGACAGACACACACACACACACACACACACACACAAAGGAGTAGTAAAGGGAAAATGCATGTTTAGCCCTGTTTTAAGGTTACTTATGATCATATACAATGGTTCAGATCAAAACGTTGACAAAACTAGCACTTTTGAGAAAGTCTGATAATTGCTCTACCACCGTTTTGGTCATACAATGGATGTGGGTGGTGACGTGTATGATGCCTTAACTGGGTGATTAAAGTCTTCAATGTTCTTTGTTCAGTAGTTGAAGTCAAATCAATAAGGCACTGGTAACACTTGGATCCGATGCAACAGGCTTTATTGCTTGTTCAGCAGTAACAGACAATAAGACCGGTGGGCTCTCGAGAGATGACACCCAGAATGACTTGTGACCGTGTCTTATATACCTTCTCTGGGCTATCCCCGCCCTTCTAGCTTGACCACAACCCATTTTTTAAAACACACCCCTAATTTGGCACGATTATAATAGTGTATTAACATATACATTGCAAGTGCTTCCCCCTAGTGGTAAGAGTTCCCAGATAATACTTAATGGTGTATTGAAACTGTATTGTAAGTGCTTCCCCCTGGTGGTGGGTGAGCTGATTCACAGTGACTCATGCCAATTAAAAAAAAAAACATTATTCATTTGTACATTCATTTTGTCAAAACAACACACCTTATCTTTTTAATGAGAGAAAAACATTAGTTCTCTCCTTACATTCTGCTGATGGTGCACTCTACCCTGTTTTACTTCTCGTTCTGTGGTTCTTGAATCAATGTTATCTGATGAACTGTCTCGTTCATGTGAAAACACCTGCTTTCCCACGACATATTGTTTCAATGTTTCAACTGTTCTTGCTTGAATCAATGTTATCTAATTTCAATGTTTCAACTAACACTGTTTCAATGTTTAACTTTCTCGTTCTGTGAGAACACCTGGCTGACTCTCCTCGTGACTCTCCCCCCCTCATGAGAACTCTCCTGACACTTTTCTGCTGCTCTGGCTTGAACTCTTTTATTCAATAGAAATGTATAATTTCATCTTGATTAGAACAAAGGGTTGGGTCTAATTAGGGCCTAATCAAATTAATACATGACAGTGGGCACCTTGAAAAATCTTTCAAAAACATGTTAAACTCTCGATTTCAAAGACAAGAAGCTCACCGAGTGGGTAATTGGTGTCCGTTGGTGTTCTGACATCAAATTCGCCGCAAAGTATGAATCCTCTAGGGTTTTATTGATCATTTTATGAAATCCATTGACTTGTATTGAAGCGACCGTTGTAGATGTGTAGATCAATCCGCAGAGGGGATTCAGGAAGCGGAACTACTTACGGTAGCTATTGTTATTGTTTATGTTGCTAGGCTACCTAGTTTGCGGACGTTTACACACGTATGTGCTGCGACTAAATAGTTCTATGCTAAATATTTAAAAAAGCCTTTCCAGATGAACTAGAATCTTACTTTATGGTGAATTATATGTCAGAACGCCAACTAACACCTCGGTGAGTTTCTTGTCTTTGAAATTCAGAGTTTAACATGCTTTTTGAATGATTTTTCACGGTGCCCATCCACATCCATTGTATGACCAAAACGGTGGTAGAGCAATTATCAGACTTTCTCAAAAGTGCTAGTTTTGTCAACTGTTAAGGGTTGAATATAGTGATTTTCCCCCTGTGTCAGGTACATTGTCTGTTAAGTTGCTAGGAGAAGTTAAGGGACAGTTGGAGAAATTTGAATTAACTAAGTTAGGGAAGAAGCCAAAGAACCACATTAACTGGTCTCACTTTTCTGTCTGGGAGACGACTGCAAATAACTTATTATTAATTCCTCTATCAGATAATGATGATCTGCTTAGCACACGTAGGCTGTTTCCTGATTCACACGTGGCAGGCCCCCAGGCTCAACCAGCCCCCGCTCCAGGCCCTATGCATGAGGCCCCCCTTCCTGTTCTAACACCTCCTGTCCAAACAACTGTTGGGCCACCCCCAACCTCCTTGGTTCAGGCCACGTCCCTTGCTCCTGTTACGTCCCTTCCTGTTGTTCAGCCATCTGTCACCCCTGCGCCTCCTACGTCTCAGGTATCAAATCCCTTGCCATTAACTTGTACTATTTTTGGAGCCCCTTTACCCCAAACTCTTTGAATGTCTGAAATATTGGCCCCTCTAGGTTATTACTCTTCTGACACCCCTCCCTCTGGGCCCTCTTCCATTGACCATATGGTTGCTTTCCCTGTGTCATACCCTCCTGCTGTGTCTCGCCCTCCAGTTGGTGTCTCTGTGACCCCTGATCACACCTTTGACACTGCCACACCGTCTCTGCCCCATCCCTTTGTTCCTGCTTCTAACTCACAAGATGACCGTCCAGGTTATTATCTTAGATCTGCTGATTCTGTTGAACATCTGGTTACTGAGTTTGGTAAACTATGCTTGCCAATAATCGGTCTGCTCAGTGAACAATGTGAAGCTGAGATAAAAAGGGACTATGTGAGACTACAAGCTGCACAGCTTAGGCACTTCAACAACAACGCTCGCACTGAGCAACAACCGATGGGTGGACAGAAAAAACAATCAGGGGGCTACAGAGATAACCAGGTATATTCACAACGAAACAGCAGGGTCTACAAATCTAATCAGCGGTGTCATTTCTGCAACCACAAAGGGCATTACCGGAGGGAGTGTAGACTATACGCTAAAATTCAAAAGTCTTCGGTTAATACTCCACAGCGTGGTGGGTTCTGACTAGATATAGATATTTCAGTAGGGAAAGTCTAGGGAGAGTGAGGGTATATGTGACAAGGGGGGAAAGAGAGAAAAAAAAAAAGAAAATTCATATTTGCCAATATCTTAGTCTGATACATATTGTCTGACAACCCAATTTTGAGAAAAAAAAATTGTTCTGTTTAAGATTTCATGTTATAGCTGATTTCAGATGCACATTCATTGGTTCTGAGTTTTACAGACAACTGTCGTTCCTGGACTACCGGATAAATGCCAAACCGGTTGGAACCGCAAGTATTTTAATAATTTGAAATGACTGCCAATTAAAGTTGTGTTAGATGATGCTAACTTCACACTCAATTCACTGTATTGTCATATTAACTTAATATGCTCAGATCTGCTTTGCAAACTAGTTTTCGGAGGTGTGACTCCAACGGAATTGATATCATCCAGCCTAAGAAGGTAAAACCGCCACACTACATTATCATGGTTCACGGCCTTTAGCAAATTGGACATATTCTTGAAATACTGAAAAAAAAAGAGAAAAAAAAAGACATGACTCAAATTTATCAAAACGGTTTTCTATGATTTATTTTGTTATGTTTATGTACCTCCGGCGCATCATTTCTAAGAAGACCTGGTGTTACCCACAAGGGTGATGAGAAATTGAAACGTCTTTTATTTTGACTGCCTTTTCATTTTGTCTGTCTTTTATTTTGTCTGTCTTTTATTGTATGTAAACTGCCCATGCAGCTCTGTCTGTGCGTCTGACGGCCCACAGAAACAGCTGCATGGTAAAACAACTTTGTCACGTATTATTTCTGAAGTTTGTTTACAGAGTAGACACAGGCACGGGACGAGAGATGGAGGCTACTCCAGGAATGGATACTCACACCAGGTGACTCTCCAGCAACCGGGGTAACCGACTTCCCATACAGATGGGCTGACACCTTGGTTCGTGGGATGCTGGTCAAACACCTCACCCCCACATTGCCCGACTGACTGTGGGGTAAGAGATAAATATGACCTAGGCTAAATTTAAGAATAGTAACCAAGCGGTTGTCAGACCAAAGGAACCATCACGTCCGAAGCGTGCTCAAAACTCTCTGTCCTCAAACGCAGAAATGTGGTTATTGAAATTAAGAGCTCAACTTACAACACCCCTAGTACATTTCAAAGATGCACTGTTCTTAACTCTGCTTCCTCCTCCAGAAGGTGGAGAAACATGACTGTCGACATAGTGAAGGAAATCAAATAAGCCACGCTCAAACCTCTCAGATATTCTCCTCTCTCACCCTGATTTTGAATGAATGCTCATTTCATAGTTAGCATAACCTATACTGCATCTTCCATGCTTTCATGATGTTTTCAAATTACCACACTGACCAGATCATGTTTCAAAAAACAGGGGTGAAAGATGTTATCACCTTAACTGGTCGTTGCTAATGAAACAGACTAGTAGTAGTAGAATTTAAGGAAATGAGGAAGTTGAATTGAAGGTAATGAGGAAGTAGAATTGAAGGAAATGAGGAAGTTGAATTGAAAGTAATGAGGAAGTAGTTGAAGGAAATTAGAAAGTAGTTGAAGGAACAAGATGCAGAGCTGAAGAAGAAACTTAATGTGTAATATTTTAAAATAGTGGGTGTTGAATATTGTTGATTTTCAGAGAAATGCCTTTTAATATGATCCTGTTAGCTATTTCCTAATTATGATGATTGACCTCTGAGTATGGCTGTCGGCTTGAGTTTTCGGTAAGCAACGGTGTCCCTCTTCCATAGACTTATGAGATAAAGACATTCCATGGCTGGTACACTCTGGGCCAAACACCATTGTTGTGGTTAGAGATAAAGGCCTGGGCGCCGAGGCGGCGTAGGTTAATGGGACAAAACAAGGCCACAGAAGAGACCAGAGACAGTCTTATCGGAGAAGAGACGAGGGAGGGGGGACACTCAAACCACATAAGAACGTTGCAACGAGACCAATGCTTTGATTTGGGTTCAGACAGCATACAGAGAGGTCAACTGTACATTAGGCATGCCATCGTCTTTTGTATGTAAAACCTTCTGCAATAAACCGCTTTTGCTGAGGCGTGTTGGAGAGATTCATTTGGAATACACCTGAAAAGGAGACACTGGACTGTGTGGTATTGTGTGAGATTGGGGCCGTCTTTTATTGGAAAAAAAACACAACGCAGAGCTGAAATAAGGACAATAATAAAAGACAACGAGACTCATCAATTGGTGCTGTGACCCGGATTGGACATCAAACCCTGAGAAAGTCCAAGACTGGTCTTCAGCCAAAGCAGACAGCGACAGCCACGGGAGACGCCTGGCAGTCATGCTGTGACCTGAACGACCCCGGACAGACAATCAGACCCAACTGGGTGAGTGGGTTCGATATCCCGATCATAAAGAACAAATCAGTAAATCTCAACTATACCACACATAGTCTCTCAACACGTAAAACAAAACCAGTGCTGGATGTAAATGTATGTCTATATGTAGCTACATGTCTTATGTTTGTAATGCCAAGGTATCTGCCAAGGTGCATGCATTGTTTTGTTATGTGAAGTAGACCACTTCTCTATGTGTAACCTTTAAGGACAGCCTGTGGTAGACAGGGAATTGCCTTAAAGTAGACCAGCAGGATATTGGACATCCTGGGGTACCTATCGCATGAAATACTGTGTACAGGTGTACGTAGGCCCTTAGGCTTTACTAAGGAAGACCAGCAGGATATTGGACATCCTGGGGTACCTATCGCATGAAATACTGTGTACAGGTGTATGAGGCCCTTAAGACTTTCTTAAGGAAGACCAGCAGGGTTATCACCCTGGGGTTGCCCGCCCACGCGAGAGATCAGTGGAGGGTATTTCAACTTCTAAGGATTGGCCAGTCCTTGAGAAGGCCCCCGTGAAAGACCGGGGTTTTGGGATGTGCGTATGTATATATACACAGTCTAGGGAAGCGGTTTGGTTAGGTCACTGTGAATGAATGAATGAATGAATGAATGAATGAATGAATGAATGAATATTTATTTTCGTGTCATGTCCGAGGACCCATCCCTTACGGGATTATAAGACACCATAAACAGTAAACAATAATTAACTATATCACATACACTTCTCACGGTTTGTAAGCTATGCAATGTATCCAAACAATAACAGAAAATAAATAAATAAAAATAACAGTCTTTCGTCAAAATCCTAAATAAATGCATCACATATAAGTTATCTTTGTTCGTTTGTCCCAAGCTTTCTCTAAATATTCTGCAAGTGCAAATATCCTATGATCAAACATCCATTTTAGTCTCTCTGCATCGCTCAACCACATCAAATCAATATTTTTACATCTCTCAAATAATTTTTGACGCAACTCATGATATAAGGGGCAATAAAACACAAAATGGAACTCATTCTGAATATCAATATTACAGTAGATACAAATGCGCTCTTCTTCTGTAACCCTCCGATAACGTCCAGTTTCAAGGTGCAGGGGCAAGATCCCAGAGCGAAGTTGGGCACATAATGATCTTTGTCTTTTGGATAATGGAGCACAAACATATTTTTCATTTCCATACCACCTTTTTATCATACTAAACGTTCTTAATTTCGGTTTATATAGTATATCCTGTGACCATTTTATCTGATGTGTATTAGACAAAGCTTCCTTAACCAAAGAGATATTCACCGTATTTACATTTTGGAAAAGGTCAGATGCTCTTATTTGTCCTAGTATGTCCTCTATCTCACTTGCCCATGTACCTTTTACAGTTACATCCCAGTTGAATATTTTCCTAGCAACTCGACTCTGGCATTTTTATTAGTCTGTTCCATAGAGCTAACATGCTACCTTTCCATCTTATGTCACCTGGCTCCCAGCCCATATCTCCTCTTATTGCCAATACGGGGGCAAATTTATGAACTCCTAGAAAATACCGTATTGCCCTATTCTGGACCATTTCTCCTTTCATATTTACCTTTGACCCCCATACTCCTGCCATATAGTCCATAACCGGACAAACACATGTGTGAAATAATTTGGAGTAGGTAGCATATCCCAAATCTCCTAGCTGTTTAGTTTTTGCTATTATACCACCAAGTGCCCTACTGGCAGATTCAGCCAGTACAGATGTACCATGTTCAAAATGTAAATGCTCATCCAAAATGAAACCTAAATATTTATAATTCCCAACATACTCTAGTTTTTGATCCCCAAAATAAAACTGGAAATTGCTCCTTTTAATCCTTGTCTGTCTGAAATGCATGAGCTGAGTTTTGCTATGATTAACTTTAAGTCTCCACTTCTTTCACCAGCTTTCTGCACATACTAAACATTTTTCTAGATCCCTTTCCTTTTCCGCTACCAGAATTATATCATCAGCATAAAGTAATATGTCCAATTTGTTACTACCATCATAATTTAGACCCAGTCCTAAGTGTTTTATTTCCTTAGCTAAATTGTTAATAAATATAGCAAACAGAGTGGGAGAGAGACAGTCCCCCTGCTTGATCCCTGATGGAGTAGGGAACCACCCTGAGCAGTATTCATTAACCTTAACACAGGCATGTGGATCTTTTTTACAATGATTGTATGGCCCAATAGAATTTTCCTTCTATTCCTTCTTCAAGAAGACAATATGGTAGTAGATCTCTGTTGACAAAATCAAAAGCTTTTTGGAAGTCAATGTAACAAGCAAATGATGATTTGTTTTGCATTATTATATTTTTGACTACTGTGGTAATAGAGTAGACATGATCAATGCAGGCTCTAGCCTTTCTAAAACCATTCTGCTCCTCCACTAAACAGTTGTTTTCTTCCAGATAAGCCATGTGCCTAGTGTTAAGAATAGATGTATATAATTTATATGCTGTAGTTAATAGACTAATGCCACGGTAATTTGAGGGTATTCTTGGGTCGTTTTTTAAAGATTTCGGTATTGGACTCACAATAGATTTGTACCACACTGATGGAATAGTCCCATTTTCAAAACAAAAAAGAAACAAAACAAAAAGAAGTTCTAAGAACAAGGGGCTTTTCAGTATTTCATTTGTCAATTCATCACATCCTGAGGCTTTTCCTCCTTTCAATGCATCAATTGCTGTCTTCACCTCTTCCACATGAATAATTTCATTTAAAACATTTCCATAAGTGGTGGAGTGAGGTGACTGGTTCTCTAACTGGGATTTAAGAAAACTAATTTCATTAAAAAAGGCTAAAAACCGTCTCCATTTTGATTCCCTGAAAACAAGTCTGTAAAACACTTTTCCCATTCATATAATACCTGTGTGATGTCTGAAGTTAATTGGCCCTTATCATCATATACTTCTAATGGAATTTTGCTTTGTCTTTTTGGCCCAAGTTTATTGATCTGGTCCCAGAATCGTTGTGGGTTGGATGCGTGTGTTTCCTCCAGTTGTAAAATATAACCCTTGTTGTACTGTCTTTTAAAGTATCGTAACCTTTTATCAAACAGATCTTGCCTTAACTTGAAATTAACTCTGTACTGTTCTTTCTGTTCATTGTCCCCTTTATATTTCAAATAAATATGTTCTGCTTTACGCATTGCCTTCCATAGATCCCCTAACTCCTCATTCCAAAATGGTTTGTTGGGCCTATGAAATTTATTGGCCGACTTTGATCCTAGCATTGTCCCACCTAACTCACTATGTAGGAGATCAAGAACTCTACTATACCATGCATCTATATCATCCTGTGTGTTTCAGGTTACCTGGATACTTTCAACCAATTCCGCTACACCTTTTTTCAATTTGTCCGAAAGATGTTTTGGAACAGATCTGCATAATTTACGAGTGAATTTATTATATACAGTGGTGTTTAATTCTTGATCATTCTCATCTGTAAAACCAGTTTGTTGCCGCACCATGAACTTAAGAAATAACAATGAGTGATCTGAAACACGACACCTATCACTAATCAAGTCATAGCATTCACTGTCTGAAATGACAATAATACCTTAAATTCAAGACACGTTTCAAGACAGTCAAAGGGTACAGCTATATAATCTACAACGGCCCTCCCTTTGATTGAGACTGAGGTAAAGTAATCACTAAGGGGGCTTACCCGGCCATTTAGAACACACATCTTAGAGTCTAATAGAAATTCCAAGAAGGCCTCTCCATGGCGATTCACACATTCGTCAATTGGAGTACTAGGGATATTGTCCACTTCCCTTAAATGATCTAACTGGCCACCAATTCGACTATTAAGGTCACCACAAATATAAATAGCGTCCAGATTTGAAAATAAATAAACTTGACTCAATAAATGAGCAAAAAAGGAAGACGCGTCCCTTCCCCAGTGAGACATTTTGGGTGGTAAATAACATGAGTAAACAACAATACTATAGTTTGAATGTCTTTGTGTAAAACAGATCCCTATTATTCCATCCACTGTTTTATCAACTATTTCGATTTCATATTCACTGAAAAGATTCGATTTAACAAATATCCCTACACCTCTGAGCCTCTAGGGGCTTTAATGTGTGTCATTCTATTATGGCCGAACCAAACATAACCCCCTAAATGATTAGTTGAATCTCCCACTAGATGGGTTTCATTTAAAGAAATTAAATCAGGTGATAATGATGCTAAGATTGTAGATCGTAGTCCACTGTTCAGATCAGTCCAAGCATTAATATTCCAGTGTACCAATGTTAACGAGTCCGATAAGGGATGGGTAGATCCTCACAGTTTCCGAGCACCGTGCTGCTCTGTCTCTGCCCCGAGGTCTCCCGTCTCAACAGTCCCCCCGGGCTGTCGTTCTCTTCTCCGCAGCCGACCGTTTCCAGCTACATAGAAATCCGTCACCCCTGGGAGCTCCTTGAGGAGCGTCTTAAAGTTGGTTTCAATCAGTCTGTCAGTATGAGACTTTGCTGATCGTATATACACTCTACTAAATTCCATATGCTCGCGTAGTTACTGTTTTTTCCGTAATATAGCGACCTTCTCATAAACAGAACTGAACTCGGCTTTTACCAGCCCTGGTGCCCTCCCGCGACCACGCATTCTCTCCACTGCAACAGGTATGGTTTCACTACCGAGGCCCTTTGAGACAAGCTGCAGCACCTTCAGCTGGATATCCTCCTTATCATCCTCTGGGAGACCCGAGATAACAATCGACACGTCTGGATCAAACCGAGCCTTGGATGCGTTGGCGTCCACATTGATCTTTCTTTACAAGTTGTCAATACGCGCCTCCAATCGCCCAATCTCCAGATCCATGTGCGCACGGATTTCCTTGCTCTGTTTCGCCAACTCAGATAGAACTTGGCCTTGACTTTTCTGGATAGTAGACTCAATGTGATCCACTTTGCTGTTCAGCTCCTTTCTGAAGCTCCCTGTCATCTCATCAATTTTTAAGGTAAGTTTTCTGAGTTCTTGCGCAACAGCGTCTTTGTTTTCTTTAGCCATGTCTGCGGTTGCTGAGTCCGCGCTCTTAACACCACTTCTTAGCGTTCTGGCGGTGTCCATAAACAGAATACTTCACCGCGCCGAGGGCATATTATTGCCGATTAGAATCTAAAGTCAGACCGGAGTTTTAACTTTTTTAAACAAACTTTTCGAACAAACAAGCAGACTTACGGCATGCGGCATGCGGCGTGCAGCCTACCAAACCGGATGTGTCTGTGTGTCTGTGTGTGTGTGCCTGTCCGTCACTGTGATAAAATCATACTGTGTGAACCAAGACCTTATCTGCTCCAGCGGAGTGCTGGAGCCGTTCCTTCTCGCTCCCGACTCAGCCCCTCCCTTACACAGCCACAGAGCCAGACTACAGTAAGCCAGTCGCTTGACTATCAGCGAGAGCAGAGTAGGCTTAGGGAGGGGAGTCGGAGGAGGAGATAGAACACCGTCAATGATGGTCAGAGGTCTGTCTCATCTTACCAAAGTGAGCCCGTCCCACTCGAGGGGGGCGGGGCTGACAATGCTGTTAGATGAGGACAGAAATGACGAGAGCCAGAGTTTTTTCGCCCCCTCCTCACAAGCTCAGCAAACAGAGGAGGGATCGTACTGTCGATGTAACACTCCCACCAGCTGTTTCGAACTGGCGCCCCCTACGACCGGGGGGTGTTATTGTCGGTGCAGATGGCAATCTAGAATGCTGGTCGGCTAGTGTAAAATATCCATGCGATGTAGGTGATGTGAACATGGCTCAGGCCAGTCACCCGTTGGTCGGTGACACTCTAACTAAAGCAATCACCACCAAGGTCAAGAGAGTAGAGGAGAAAGCCAGAGCTCCACAGATCCCATTCAGAGCTAGGGATGACAAACGAGAACGCTGTCATCTTTGTGGGAGCAGAAGCTCAGAGAACAGCTTTCACCCTCACATGGCTCCCCCATTATTCAGAAGCTGATGCCGCTCCGTGGCCAAGGCCGCTCTGTCACAAAAGCCAGAAGGCCTGGGTGTAACAACCACCTTGAACAGAAGCCAAAACATGTAGAGTTCCTCCTCAATGCGAGAGGGGGGGGGTGGCCACCGTCACTCCTCATCGCTGTCTGGAGAGAACCGACACCATGGTGAGAGAGCAAGGCAGGCATGCATTGAGTGGGAGGGGGGGAGCCTATTTTGGGTGAATAAAACCAGGCCATTTCTGCTGGAATTGGGATCTGTGTCTCTCACGACCTCTGTGTGTGTGGGACCGGTAAGATTACCCCTACTGGGCCTTGAGGTGTTAACAGATAGATTCATCCCCTCAGTTCCCACAAGGGAAAGTTAAATGGAGTCGGAGTTGGGTAAACAAACCTGACTTAGCAGAATTGCCAATCTGGGAAAAAGACAGAAGTGATAGAAGGTTTCTGAAGAAACTCACAGGGCCTCCAAAAGCCCAGCGTGGCCTGTGTTGAAACCTTCAGGTGAATGGCGCCTCTGTGTGAACTACAGAGTGGCCAATGAGTATGGGGATAAGATAGAGCCCCTGGTGGAGACCGGTCCACCATTTTCAGTGCCTTGAAACCTGAACACCAATGGGTTTCAGTCATCAACATGACACAAGGCTTAGCATCCCTCTTGCAGGAGAGGTGCAACCGGGGACAGCTTTCAATATTGATGGAGATCAATATCAGTTCATTTGAACGTCAATTGGGTTTACACAACTTCCCAAACACCTATTATCAGGTGTTGCGTAATCACCTATGCGAAATGTCTCCCATCACTTTTCACTTAAAGGGCAAGACTGCAAACATCCATGTAGTCAGTCGGTATGCACATGGCATGACTTTGGAGAACTTTGGAAAACAGAGACGTTTCCTGTCAGCATTTAGGGACGCCCTTAAGAATGGAGAGTTGGTTAGGGAGCTCATGGAGGCCATCAGCCTGCCAAAAGGTGACAGTGATTAAGAACACTCTCATGGAGTTTGAGTCGAGGTAACACTCTGGTTGACCAAGCAGCAGAACAGACAGCTCGTGACAGAGATACCATACAAGCCCATTTGTCCTCAGCCCAACCTGCACCCCCATATCAGATTGATACTGTCACTGACCACAAGGTGATGCAGGTAGAGACTGAGAGGGGGGAGGTGTGGACATGGATGGAGAATGGGGCAGAAATGGACTCAGACGAGTGTGGCGACAAGGTCAGAAATTGGTTGCACCACAACGGTTGCTCCCTTATCTGGCAACACAGATTCACTTCACTGTTCTTATCATCCTCAGAGTAGTGGACTCAGACTGAGAGAATGAACCGTGTCATCAAGGGGAGACTCACAAAGTCAGCAGGAGGGCGTGATTTGGCCCGACGCTTTGAGTCTCGTGCTTTGCTCCATTCGAGCAACACAATCAGGAGATGGGCCTTAGCCCTTTCAAGGTCATCTGTGGCAGGCAGATGTTCATCTCACTAGTGAGGTGTTGAGTGGTTACTGTGAGTAATTGAGCATGGCTGTGGCCAGGGCCCACAAACAGGTGCTGGCAGTATGGAGCGAGATCCCCAAGGGGGGGACAGGCTCTAATCCCAGGCCAGTACGTAATGATAAAGGAGTTTTCAAAGAAGAGAAATTAGATGCGAAGTGGGAGGAGCCTTATCAGACCTGGCTCATCACCCACACAGCAGTTAAGGTAGTAGGGAAACCCAACTGGAGCCAAGCTAGTCAATGCAAGATGGTAGCACCACCAGACACAGATTAGACTGAGTACACCTCAAAGTGAACACACCCTTGTAGTATTGAATTGGATAAATTGCAGAGCCAACCACTCCAGACTTAAAAACATTGGGGTAGAATAGCGTCCAGGCTTAGCACTGCAAAACTAGGGACAGTCGTGGCAGCTGTTGTTCGAGCAGAGTCCTTGAGCTACAGAACCATCCGTCTAGCGGTGGGGGTCGACTCGGGATGAAGACGACAACTTAGAGAATTACGACGTAATGCTCTATACCTGTGTCCACTGCTCGGATGACTGTAGCGCTGCTAAAGGGACAGGAGAATGGGTGTTAAGACCGCAGGCAGGCTTAAAACGGACCTTCCCGGAAGGTCACAGTCTGGAGTAGGGGGGGGCTCTTCTAGAAATAGGATAATGAAACTAAGGATTTTGTGAAACCATAATCTCTAGATCTGGTCTGATTGAGAGAGAGTGAGATAGAGTGAGAGATATGCTATCACAATCAAAGTTGTGGAATGAATGATACTGTCGCAGTTTTCTTGTGTTTTTCTGTGCTTACAGGTGGAGTTGGAGAGAAGGACTTCCGGGTTGACACGAGTGATCAACGTGTGCTGGAGCTCAACAGGGAAGACTACACTACTCCGGGTGGAGACGTTGACAGACCAAGACGGGACATTTTAACTTTCACACCACACAATAACCACATCTTCCATTCACAGCTTGTCAGGGACAGGACGTGGAGGGTGTGGGTCATTGTCATTCTGTGAATAAAAACTCCAGGTTGCACTTGAGATATACTTATTAAAACGGAGACAGGGGTATTGGGACGTATGTATTTTGTTAAAAAGGTCATTTATATCTCTGGGCCGGGGGCACTCGGATCTGGAGTAATTTTCCTTTCACAGCAGAGATACACACAGCAATTAAAGATCATCTCTCAGGGAGAAGACACTTCGATTTCGAACTAACAGACTAGGTTTCAAGTTGCTATCAGGAAGGGTTTGTGTCTTATCATCCTGTGGTTTTCCATGGTTAGACCAACACAGTCAGCCGTGGAAAACCTTGCTTTGAAATTGGGCTTAGGAGGTAGCTACGTCAGTCAAGAATGTGTCACCATGATTTGTGTGTATGCAGATCCCAGACTCCCAAGCGAGCGGAGTGCCTCAAATGGCACACCCCTTTAACTCTACTTTAATGCTACGATACATCAACTGTTTCAGGTAAGTAGCAGACGCTGAATTAGAAAGAGGGATTGTTCAGATGATGGTTAGATTCCACTCTGGAGGGACCTACAGAGAACGGGGGGTTAGGACCGCAAAAGTGGGCTCAGACCAGTTCACTAGTGTATCTTCCGCAGAAAACCCAGGGCTGTTTTTGTCTACACAGAGAGAGAGGAGCAGGGAATGTGGGGCACAGCCAGTGTCTGCATACTAGGCTTTGTACTGCTCCGAAATGTGGTAGATGGAACTTGCGCACCCTAGGGGGGTCTACTGGGTTTGGGGGGAGACGGTCCTACCAAGGAACTGGACGGGTTCCTGTTTGTTTGGGGGTTTACCTTGCCAGGGGTGGTTACCCATCAGGATTGCAGGACTCAGCGGTAGGAGGTTAAAGGGATAGTGGGAGAAAGACCGATTCAACATTCTGAAATCCGCCGTACTAGGAGAGACTAGGGCGGGGGTTGTGGATGGCATACTCACTCACATGGGGTCTAGAAAGATAGCTTGCTTTTCTTTTTCGCGCATAGCATGGGGGTCGAATTATTAGTGACGGACATTAAGAAACTTGCAGTGGCATTTGGGACGTTGTCCAACAGAACAACTGATGCTTAGGGTTTGATTAATGAGGAGATGTCTAGCATGCGGAAGGCAGTGTAAGAAATTAAGGCGGACATGCTGTTTCACCATTGCGGATAATCAACTCCCGTTGCAGAATCAGATTGAACAGATCAGAGCCATGACTAATTCACTACACATAGGCGAGGTGTCTCATTTCACAGATCTGTTTGGTTGGTTGCAGGGCAATCTGCTCATATCTTTCTTACGACAGATAGCGACACTTGTTTACAGATCTTGCTGTATCCTTAGCAGGGCATGTTCCGGAGGGAGGTCACGTTCGTACGTCAGTAGACTGGAGATGAGATCCATTGCCCACAGGTTTTCTGTAGGAATGGTCTAAGGGACACGTGAAGCTATTCTATATAGGGTGTACCTGTATGGATGTTAGGTTCATTCATGAAGTAACCTAATAGATAGTTATTTTGTTTTCCTTTGAAATTGTAATCTTGCTAGGGGAAGCAATGATTGGGATATTATGTAACTGTTCATCTGTTTATCTTAAGCACGCTTTTCTGTTCAGTTATTCTTTTTCTTTCGGCATAATGGCTGTTCAGGTTTAGGTTTTGGAAGTCAACATTTCTCTTGATCATTATGATTCTGCGTGTTCACGTATAATCTTAGGAGGGATTGTTGAATATTGTTGATTTTCAGAGAAATGCCTTTTAATATGATCCTGTTAGCTATTTCCTAATTATGATGATTGACCTCTGAGTATGGCTGTCGGCTTGAGTTTTCGGTAAGCAACGGTGTCCCTCTTCCATAGACTTATGAGATAAAGACATTCCATGGCTGGTACACTCTGGGCCAAACACCATTGTTGTGGTTAGAGATAAAGGCCTGGGCGCCGAGGCGGCGTAGGTTAATGGGACAAAACAAGGCCACAGAAGAGACCAGAGACAGTCTTATCGGAGAAGAGACGAGGGAGGGGGGACACTCAAACCACATAAGAACGTTGCAACGAGACCAATGCTTTGATTTGGGTTCAGACAGCATACAGAGAGGTCAACTGTACATTAGGCATGTCATCGTCTTTTGTATGTAAAACCTTCTGGAATAAACCGCTTTTGCTGAGGCTCAAATCCCGTGTTGGAGAGATTCATTTGGAATACACCTGAAAAGGAGACACTGGACTGTGTGGTATTGTGTGAGATTGGGGCCGTCTTTTATTGGAAAAAAAACACAACGCAGAGCTGAAATAAGGACAATAATAAAAGACAACGAGATTCATCATGGGCAAAGGCCAAGCTCCTGTTGAAACCTTTGATCCTGTGTCCATAGGTAGTATGGCTGCTAACTCCGCTGCTAAAGCTGCGGTGCTCTCCTCTTGCTCTCCTGTTTTGTCTATGCTGTCTCTCTCATCTGTGGATTCACAGGTCTCTCCTCCCATGTCTCTCAAAGACATTGCCGACCTGAGAGAGGGCTTCCTGCATCATCTCCAACCAGGCCAGTGGGTTGTGATCCGAGACCTGAAACCACCGTGCCCGTTGGCTGGGCCCGTACCAGATCCTGCTGCCGACCCAGACGTAGCAGAGAGGACTTCGTGGGTACACGCCAGCCACTGCAGGCTGGTTCCAAAACAGGACGAGGCCAACCGGCCCAAGGATTCCAACAACCAAGATGCAATACCCTGTGTCACCACCAGGGCAAAAGCACACTCTCTGGTCTCCTCAGATGAGGAATCAGACAAAGAATAACACACTACCTTTTCCTCATTGCTGTCAGGATGACAACTCTGACCGTCACTTCAGCAAAACACAATCATGGGCCACCACACTGTGGCTTCCTCTGAGGAGGAGCTATTGAAAGAAGTTAACTTGCCTGTCACCTCCTTCCCAGGATCGTTATGGCAACGTGGACAAGCTCCACAGCCATGATCTCATAAGCATACACCCCACACTAACTAGGACACCAAAGTAACTCAAAGCATTTCTCTCCTGAAACAGATTGAACGAAGGAAAAGACAAGAACACACCCCAGTATTTGTTTGTCCTATTTGAATGTTGCACTCCACTTGACTGTTGGGTCTATACAGTAGATGAAGATGGATGGAAAATACTGCATTCTGCATATATAAGATTTGAAAGCAACAAAGATTTCCAGGTTATACTGTTGTAACTGTGACTGGAGTTTGGTTTAGAGTGGGTATACAAGTATTGAAAATTCATAATTATAAAGTTGACCTTTGTAGATCTGTTCCAGACTATTCTCAGGGTACTGTGTTTAACTGTGTTTAACTGCTCTGCACCTAACTACATCAACCAAGTATTAAAATAAATCCTAACATAATTGCATCCACAGGGCTGAACTTGAAAAGTGAGTTAAACAATTTGAAGTGACCTCTTCAATATATCACAGCATGTATTAATATTTTCAGATACAACACACAGATTAGGACAAATTAATGTTTTAAGCATATTTATGAGATGTGAAATTAAGGTTCAGAGAGCCATTCCAAAATGTGTATTTTTGAGCTATAGGGAAATAGCGTATTCAACTTGAAATTGCAACAGTGTCATATGGATGTTAACTTACTCATTTAATTTCCAGGATTAAGAAGGTTGATCACACTCAAATGCAGGTAATTCATCAGCAATCAAACTAGACACCATAGAGCTATCTCGAATTTTCAATTTGTTTTTGGTATATTATTTCTCTCATGAACGCATAACATGAACGCATAATGCCAAGTAATTTTAGCCTTAGCTAAAGAAGTAAATTACATGAAAAAGATTGTGCTACAAAATATACTTCCCTTAGAGATAATACTGGCTATATCTGCTGTTCGTTTAGTTCAGATCCAAATGCTGCATTGAGTTCCATGAAGCAAACAAGAAAGGTATTCAGATCTTAAATAATGTTCCTAAATGGAATGCTTTTTCAAGTCCTGGATATTCTCAAATCATTTGTATGTATGTTTTTCATCGTTATTATTTTTTTAAAATATTCTTAAGTGTATGTTTAACTGCTGTTCCAGATATGCCTATGCTGCCTTAATGATAATAGAAAAAGTTTAATTTACTATTAATTCAATTCAAGACCTTAATGATGTATGTGCCATTGACATTGAATATTTTGAATATTTTGATACATAATCTGTTGGTTCTAATTTGAATTTAAGGGTTTTCCTCTAAAACGAAGAAAGAGGTTTTTTTCCCACTCAGTCATGAATATATGAAATGTGTCTGATTAGTAATCATGTTATCTTTTTACCTTGCTTATGCCAAATTGAAGTGAGGAGTTTGGTACATGGTTTGCAATCTTAGTGTGTTAAATAACCTTGAGTTTATTACTCTTTATTATGCTCCACCTAGTGGAGAAATAGATTGCTTCCTTTCCATATGTGTAGAATTAGGTTTTTGCCAAAGATGTTGGATTATTTTTATGATATTTTATAATTTGATTCCACATTGTTGATTCTTTCATTTCTATTATAGTTGTGGATATTTAATCCACAAAGCGGGGAATTGTGAATGAATTTCAAGTCTCAACAAAGTGTTCTGTTTTCCTACTTGACTGTTGTTCTAACTTTGTAGTTCGTTCTCATAGATCAGTCTGTTAAAACTACAAATTCTTCCTGTGTGACATCACTTCCCTGTCCTCTTCATCCTGAAACTATGTCACTTCCTTTTTCACTGTATAACCTATCGACCTCGTCCACATCTCTCTCCTAAGGACCTGGAGACAGTCATCCATGCTTTTATTTCTTCAAGATTGGACTACTGTAATGCCTTGTATGTGGGCCTTGACCAGCGGTCACTGAGGCGCCTGCAATTGGTCCAGAATGCTGCTGCACGCCTCCTGACTGGAACCAAGAAGCGGGACCACATCACACCGGTGCTGGCCTCCCTCCACTGGCTTCCTGTTCGCTTCAGGATCGATTTTAAAATCTTAATGTTTATTTTTAAGGCTCTACATGGTTTGGCCCCCCACTATCTGGCTGAACTGATTCAAGTTCGGGCGACATCTAGAACCCTGAGGTCCTCCTCCGAGACTCTTTTAATAGTCCCTAGATCGAGACTTAAGACCAAGGGTGACCGAGCTTTTGCGGTGGCTGGCCCAAAGCTCTGGAACAGCCTCCCTCCACACATTAGACACGCACAGAACCTAGGGCTCTTTAAGTCTCAGCTTAAGACTCACTTGTTTGCACTGGCTTTTGAGGCCTGATAGCCTACATCCCCTGTCCTGTTTTGTGTCCTGTCCTTTTATTGTTCTGTGATTATGTGCACTTTATTCTGTTTTTTGTTTTAGTTTATTTTATATATTGTACAGCACTTTGGTGCAACTTCGGTTGATTTTAAACGTGCTTTATAAATAAAGTTGACCTTGACCTTGACCCACATCTGACTCACTCTGCCTGGATTCACTTCCTGTGCTAGAGTCCGACTCTGCAGAATCGTAACAGAATAAAACTATTGCCTTTGTTTAAAACCAGCTTGACCGACCACTCAGCGTGTTCTTTGAAATCTAACCTGAACCAAGTAAGGATTTTCCTTAACACAACGTTTTGATCTGAATCATTGTATATGATCATAAGTAACCTTAAAACAGGGCTTAACATGCATTTTCCCTTTACTACTCCTTTAAGAAACAAAACACATAGTCACACACACACAGTATACACACACACACACACAGGTACACACACACTCCCCTACCTGCTTGGCGATGCTGGTCTCTATGTTCTGCAGTTCTTTCCTGTAGTCAGAGTCGGGTCCTCTCAGCCAGGCCAGCGCCCGGCCCGCCTCCTGGTGGCGGCCGCTGCTCAGAAGGTGGCGAGGGGACTCGGGCACGAAGCACAGGAGGAGGAGCATGAGGAGGGCGGGAAACTCCCCCGCCACCGCCAACCAACGCCACGGTAACACCAGACCTGCAAGAGGAACGGAGGACAGTCACACAGGGACGGACACAGACAGGGACAGACACACACACACACACACACACACACACAGACACACACACACACAGACACACAAGTTTTTTTTTTTTTTTTTATTGTGAGTCACTTTAGATAAAAGTGTCAGCTAAATGATTGTAATATAATGTTATGTGCACACACACAGACACACACACACACACAGGTGCACATTACATTATATTACACTATGTCACACACGCAGAGGAATATACAGTATATATACACACACACACTCACACAAGCACACAGGAAAGTTACACACACACACACACACACACACATTACACACACACACACACACACACAGGTGACGTCAGCGAGGGTTCCTACCCAGGCCATAGAGGGCCAGAGCTCCGAACACGGCAGTGATCTGAGGACAGGAGCCCAGCCGGCCCCTCAGCACGGTGGGAGAGATCTCTGATATGTACACCTGCTGACACACAGGGAGTCAGAGAGGGCTGAGGGGCCGGGGGCCGGGGGAGAGGAACACACAGGGAGTCAGGGAGGGCTGAAGGGCCGGGGGCCGGGGGAGAGGAACACAGGGAGTCAGGGAGGGCTGAGGGGCCGGGGGAGAGGAACACAGGGAGTCAGGGAGGGCTGAGGGGCCGGGGGAGAGGAACACACAGGGAGTCAGGGAGGGCTGAGGGGCCCCGGGGGGGCCGGGGGAGAGAACACCTGGAACAGCTGGAGCAGCTCACAGCGCTCTGACATTTTAGGTTCTCATGCAAGAAGGCGGCCATTTGATCCCCACTTACCCCCCGCCCACCCCCAGCACACACACACACACACACACACACACACACACACACACACAGAGCCGTCCCAGCTGCCAACCTACAGGTATGGATGCAGCCGTCATACCAGCTGCAATGCCCGTCAGGAACCTGCCCAGGTGTAACATCCAGGTGACCTGGGCCGCGCCCATTACCAGGTAGGCCTACCTACGTTGGATACACAGTCAAGGTTATAATACTTTAGCTTTTTTCATTAGTTTTTATTTTTATATCCTTTTAACTTTTTGTTTTCAATTTCAGTTTAGTTTTGATTAGTTTTAAAGCAGGTTTGCTAGTTTAGTTTAGTTTTTATTTTTTGAAAATGCTTTGTTTTGGTTAGTATTAGTTTTAGTTGTTTTTTTTCTTCTGCACTAGCCTCGTGAGACCATCCCATGGATGTATTAATAGAACGGACCATCCTGATCTTGTGAGCTCACATTATTTCACTCCGTGTGAAACAAACCATCTGGCGCACGTCAGGTTACTTCTGCGCAGGGGCACAGCAAAAAAAATGGAGGATAGATTTCATATCCACCCAAAATACTAGGCTTATGTATTAAATGAAAAAGACTAAAACTAAGGACATTTTCGCAATAATTTTAGTTTATTTTGGTTAGTTTTGTAAACACACAATACAGTTTTAGTTAGTTTTCGTTTTTATTTTTATTTCAGTTAACTAAAATGTTTTGTTCACACCTATTTTTCGTTTTTTAGTTAGTTTTCGTTAACTATAATAACCTTGATACACACACACACACACACATATACACACATATGATCAACACAAACATGCTAAAACATTTATCATGAAGAAGGAGATAGATACGCGGTACAGCACAGTTACAGGTTGCCTAGATGAAAACAATCATTGATCATGAAGCAAAACAGACTATAGGGACTGGCAGAGAGCGCTGCCATTACTCCTACCCGACACCAGAGGGCACTGCTGACACCATAATGCTTATCTTCCGGCCAATCAGATCATTCAGCAGCATGGCACCTAGACCTCCCGCAGCGGCGCCCAGCATGAAGATAGACTGGAGGGCGAAAGAGACAGAAAAGAGAGAGAGAGATACTTGATAACACATTGAAAGAGAACCCACCCACCAAAATAGATATAGGTAGATATCCAAAGAAAAATAAACATTAGGTTACAGCACAACTGTTGCCTCTCTCTCACCCCAAACTGGGCGATCTGCTCCGTGTCCAACCGCAACCGAGGTTCTTCGCTGTTCTGGAGCTGCGGGATCACCGGGGAAGGATAAACCAGCGAGAAGCCGAAGTTGAAGTTCCCCAAAACAGCGGAGAAAACGGCGAGGTACAGCCTCCCATTGCTGTGTGGAAAGAAGAGGACTATGTGAATATAGCCTGAAAATGTTAAACTTGGGCTACTCTCACCTGAAGCACGCTAGTGATTAATTGGCAATGAATAGAAAATGAGAAATAGACAGTAGGCTATAGCCTAGGCTACCTTATACGCCGTTTCTCTACTAGTCCTGTCGTCTCATCCATCACAGAGCGGTGATCTTCCAGGGTTATTCTAAACTAAAACCGGCTACTCGATCATCATCAATACTGAAGGGAAAATAGCCTAGATTTTGCAATACGAGAACTGCCGTCTGAAAAGAAGAACTGATCCTCTCACTTCTGAATGGGGACTTTTTGTAGTCAATAGAGAAATGACTGGCCTTTTGTTTTATCGGGCCGTTCCAGTTGATGGTGTCCCTAATAGGCTATAGCCTGCAGTATCTTAGACTACATAAGGACCAGAGAATGCCTGAGGCCGTGGTAACTTTTAAGCGAGATCTTATACCTTTTTAATATTGCTTTTACCACGTAACTTTAGTTGTGTTCATATCTTAAAGTGTTCTTAATTTGTATTCTCTGTTTTTATAATTTTATTCTACTTTACATCTTCAAATTTTCATTTTTTACTTTTATTGTTTCTTTTAAATCTGTTCTTACTGTATTTACATGATTTATGTTTTCATCCAACTCTTTTTATGTAAAATGCTATGTGCTACATTGATTTGTATGAATGGTGCTATAGAAATAAAATGACATTGACATAAGCTATCCTGGCTACATCGTCACATTGGCATTTACAGCAGGTCTGTATCTGTGAACGATGAGACGCAACTTGTAAAGTGAAGGCGGCCAGTGAGTGAGGCGAGTCTCTGCGCTGCACTGACTTTGGAGCAAGTATAAATGCGCTCAACAGAGCATGCGCACTTGGCCCCTAATAAGACCATATCCAGCTTGGTTTCCAAGCGCTGTTCAAACCACAACAAGTAGAATACACAACAACACGCTGGTCCACATCAACACGCTGTAACATGGACGACTACATGGTAAATGTGAATGAATATTACCTACCATCGCAATTACTTTCTGCTTTATTGTTACAGCTTAATAACCAGAGAGTGACTGTACAACATAAAGTGTATCAAAACATAAAATGTTCAAACTGTAGCCCAAACTATCTGGAGGAAATTGATTTGGTGGCTTTTCTAGAACTGCCATTGGGTTAAATTGTCACAACGTCAGCTATTAGTGTGTTGTCATAAACATGCTGTTTATTAAGACTAGATAGACACTGCAGGTGATGATGATGATGATGATGATGGTGTGAGTATGTTCTGTTATGAACGGGGTTATGTAGGTTCTGGATGCCATGAGTCCTGGTTCCTTTGGGACTGTGGTGTTGGTGAAGGATAGGCAGTCCAATCTGGAGCTCACTCTGAAGAAGGTAGACTCCGGTGGGCCCAGTGGAACTAGCTACATGCTAGGCATTTCATGTTAGCAGCCATCCCAATACTTATCTACTTATCTAATCAGAGAAAGCGCCCGAGTGGTTACCATGGTAAAATGTGTCCTTGTCCTGATAGGTGGAGTGTCTGGATGAGGGGCGAGCCAACCAGGCTTTAGAAGAGGTCAGGGTCACGGCCCCACTGCGCTGCTGATGTCATCACAGAATCTTGAGCAATACTGGAACCCAGTAGACCCAGCTTATCTCTGTTGTGTGTGTGTGTGTGTGTGTGTGTGTGTGTGTGTGTGTGTGTGTGTGTGTGTGTGTGTGTGTGTGTGTGTGAATACTGTAGGCCCGGTGTCTGCTGGACACCAAACACCCCCACATTGTGAAATACAGGAAGTTGTTTATCACTTGGGACCAGACGGTGAGTGTGTGTGTGTTTCTGTGGGTGTAGGTGTGGGTGGGTGTTTTCTTTGAGGTCATGTGTAAAGGATGTGTGTGTGTGTGTGTGTGTGTGTGTGTGTGTGTGTGTGTGTGTTCCTCTGCTCAGATCTCGTCCGTGTTCCTGTCCCTCGTGATGGACTGTCCATACAGGTGCACCCTGGCCAGCCTGATCACCTTCCACAGGGACAGGAAGCAGAAGATCAAGAACCAGGTAGCTCCGCCCACCCTATCACCAATACAGATGTATGTTGTTTTACTATTTTTGATCACCACTGAACGTAGTCAGAAATCTATGTGCCATTGTGCTGCCAAACACACACACACACACACACACATGCACACACGCACCACTAATACTACAGTATGTATGTCATGATTTTCCTCTATTCAAACAGGTCATCACAATGTTTCTGGGGCAGATGGTTGATGCCTTGGCCTACTTACACGAGCGGAGGATCACACACAGGTTTTCCAGCTAGCTACTGTATCTTAAAGAAAGCTCTTTCAATCATTGTCAAATGTGTTGAAGTATGGGTTGGCTCTAAAGCCTAATTTAGACTTCATAAAATGGCTCATGGCTCACGTCTCATGGCTCTTGGTTGCCATGGAATGGAAGCTAAAGACAATGCCCAGGCATTCCATTCCATGGCAACCAAGAGCCATGAGACATGTGTGATGGTTTGGTTAGGGACCCAGGCGCAACAGGAAAGGAGGAGGCAAGGGACGGTAAAGCCCGGAGGGGCGATTTAATAAGATAACACAAAGGGGGAGCCACAAAAGAGGATGCCAAAAAATATAATAGGATAGAAATAATAGGAGCCACTAAACTGCCACTAAATAATAATAAATGTCCTTGGCTCAAGGGAGCCGGAGGGATCGGGAGGTGGAGCAGGGTGAGGGCTCTGCTAGCTGGTACACTCAGCAGAGGGGGTCCGGGAAACTGGAGACGAGGAGGAGAGGCAGGGTGAGTGATGGTAATCACGAGCAGGAAACGAGAAAAAGCACTACAAAAATACAGGTAAGTAATGTCGTAGGCTAGGCTATACTTTACCACATATGTTATGGTAAGATCTGGCGATGAGTGGAGTGTAGACCAGGTTCTTGTAGGGGTTGAAGGTGATTGCAGAACGAGGGACAGGTGTGGTGATGATAAATTGGAAACCGGTGAGTAGGGCCGTGCCCGCGTCATCGTCGGAGACGAGCGCGCCGTTCTTGTCTTTGCGCACGGGCCGATGTGCTGGGCATGTCGGGATCCGACTCTTCGTCACCGGAGTGGGAGGAGACTGCCGAGTCCGCGGAGCTGGCCGGAGACGGGGAACGCCCGGTAGTGGGGGGAAACTCCGGAGCGTTGCATGCCTGGGCCGATGCGACGTGCGGTAGAGCGCGTAGGACGCCCCGAGCGCGCAGCGGGCCCAGAGGGGAGAGAGGGAGGCGGTTGTGGAGGCGAGGGCATGCGAGCCGTAACAACATGAGCCATGAGCCATTTTATGAAGTATAAATTAGGCTTAAGGCAGTGTATTTTTGACACACCCAAGATGTCATGTTTCCTCACCCAATCGATTGTCAGTCATGTAAAATTGCAACATTACAAATGATGTAAAACAGTAGCCCAAACATTTCTGATATGCCCTATCAAAAATAGCATCCCTAAAACCGCCCCAGTTTGAAATGTGCGTGTGTGTGTGCGCGCGCTTGTCTGTGCGTCTGCGCGCGTGTGTCTGCGTGTGTGCGCACATGTGTGTGTCTGTGCATGTATGAGTGTGTGTGTGTGTCTGTGTGTGTGTGTGTGTGAGTGTGT